>NC_082678.1:41475412-41781728 GCF_025265405.1 Mesoplodon densirostris | reverse complement strand
CCGAAGCAGTGGTTTCTCAACCTTTTTACCATTACCAACCCTCCCCCACCCCGTGAAATTTTAATACTGCAGATATATTGTATGTCTGCTTATGTATTGTACACGTATCTGTGCTTTATACATACAAAGGGTAAGATTATCCCACCTCCCGAGAACAAATTTTTGGTCCCTCATTGGCAAAATCACCCCTAAAAGAATAAGGCCATTTCCCACTGATTGGCCATAGGGTGGTCCTTGGCTGTGCTCCAGTGTATCTTGTGTAAAGCCCTTCAGTCTTTTCTGAGGGGTGTTTAGTAGAGCCCTTTAATCTGGCGCTGGATGTTAAGGTGCAGATGAAGGGCACACCCAGGAAGACAGTAGTCAGTCGTTGGACTGGTAATCTGTTGCTCCATGACAATTACTCTGAAATGAAGCAACTCAAGACACACATTATCTTTTGGTTTCTTTGGGTTAGGAATCCGGTGAGGCTTAGCTGGGTCCCCCGGCTCAGGGTGTCCCACAGGCTTCAGCCAAGATTTTGGCCAAGGCCAAAGTCATCTCAGGCTCAACTGGGGAAGGACCTGCACCCAGGCTCATTAGTGAATGATCATTGGCAGGCTTCAGTTCTTTACAGCTTCAGTTCTTTACAGGACTAAGTACCTCAATTCCTCAGTGGCTGCTGTTTGGAAGCCCCCCTCAGTTCCCTGCCATAAGGGCCTTTCCGTAGGGCAGCCTATAACATGGGAGACAGTGGGTGGGTGGAGGGGGGCGGGAGAGGAAGAGGGGGAGGGAGACAAAGGGAGAGAGGCGGAGAGGGCAAGCAGGAGAGAGAGTGTGTGTGAGTGAAGCAGAAGTCACTGTCTCTTGTATCTCAGGAGCATCACGTTTGCGGTGCTCTTTTCCTTAGGAGTCACTGGGTGGGTCCCAGGAGGCAGAAACTTTGGGAGCCATTTCGGAAGCTGCCCGCTGCAGTGGTCAAGCTGAAATCAGGGAACAAACAGGTCACAAAAGTCAGGCCGTGAGTGGTCTAGGGAGGGCCGAGGGTCAACATCCAGGCAAGCAGTTCGGGACCTGTTATTAGGGCAAAGCCACGGGCCAGGACCAGAGGGGTGACCCGGAATCAGGCATCTGCAGGCGTCAGAATTCCAATCAAGGTGTTGGGTCAAGTCGGGAAGGATTCCCCTGGCCCCAAGCAGCCCAGGCAGCAGAGATGACCCAGGGCAGGAAATGTGTAAAACTTGGTGATGGCTACCTCAGCCAGGAAGCTTCTTACACGCCATCTGCCTGATAAAGATGACCCCAGACCTTGGTGGGTCCAGGGAGTAGTGATGCTCTTTAGGAAGGAGAGGAATTGGGCAGCCAGAGGCAGGGCTCAGAGCAGATAGGGAAGCAGCACAGGAAAGGCTCTGGAACTAAGCTGGTGGGCCTTGCATCCTAGCCCAGTTGTCTGCTTGTTGTGGGACCTTGGGGGAGTAAATTTTTCTTTTTTATAAATTTATTTATTTTATTGTATTTATTTATTTTTGGCTGTGTTGGGTCTTCGTTGCTGTGCATGGGCTTTCTCTAGTTGCAGCAGGCAGGGGCTACTCTTCATTGCGGTGCGCAGGCTTCTCATTGCGGTGGCTTCTCTTGTGGCGGAGCACGGGCTCTAGGTGCACAGGCTTCAGTAGTTGTGGCATGCGGGCTAAGTAGTTGTGGTGCATGGGCTTAGTTGCTCCACGGCCTGTGGGATCTTCCCGGACCAGGGATCGAACCCATGTCCCCCTGCATTGGCAGGCGGATTCTTAACCACTGCTCCACCAGGTAAGTCCCTGGGGGAGTATATTGACTTCAACCTGAGTTTTCTCCTCTCTAAGATAATACCTAACTCACAATGAGGCTGAGAAGATGAAATAAGATACTAAAAACCCTTAGTACAGTATCTGCTGCAGAGCAAGCACTCAATAAATGTTCATTATCATTATTATCATTATTATATAAAAGTAGTACACTTAGAAAGGAAAATGAGCTCATTCCTTAAAATCAGAACAACAATAACAAAAAGAGCTGAATCTTTTATGGTTGAGAAGATGCCACTTGAAGGTCTAACACAATTTCGTATTTATAAATGTGGCAGGCATGGTGAGAACTACATCTGTTGAGTGGCTATTCCATGTCAGACATTGAGTGAGGTGCCTTATAAATTATCTTCGTGCCATCCTTTCAACTCACATAAATGATGGGTTATGATCCCCATTTCACAGATGAAGCAACAGAGATCCAGAAAGTTCCAGTATGTTGCTGAAGACCATGCAGTTAACAAGAGTCAGCTATAATTTACATTATAATTTACATACCATAAAATCACCCATTTTAAGTGTATAATCCAATGATTTTTAGTATGTTTACAGAGTTGAGTAATCATCACCACAGTCTAAGTTTAGAACATTTTTATCAACTCCCAAAGAAATCACATACCATTAACTGTCACTCCCCTTTCCTCTTCTTCCCAGCTCCTGGAAACCTGTAATCTTCATTCTGTCTCCATAGATTTGCCTATTCTAGACATTTTATATAAATGGAATCATACAGTATGTGGTCTTTCATGATTGGCTTCTTTCACTTAACATGATGTTTTCTAGATTCATTTGTTTGTAGCATGTATCTGTACTTCATTTTTTTATTGTTGAATAATATTCCATTGTATGTATACATCACATTTTGTTTATCCATTCATCTGTTGATGGGCACTTGGGTTATTTTCACCATTTGGCTATTGTGAATAATGCTGTTTTGAATATTGGTATAAAAATATCTAAGTTTCTGCTTTCAATTCTTTTGGATATATACCTAGGAGTAGAATTGCTGGATCATATGGTAATTCTATGTTTAACATCTTGATGGACTGCCAGACTGTTTTCCACAGCAGCTGCACCATTTTACTTTCCCACCAGCGATGCACAAGTGTTCCAAGTTCTCCACATCCTTGCCAGCACTTGTTATTTTTGATTCTAGCCATCCTAGTGGGTGTGAAGTGATATCTTATTGTGGTTTTGATTTGCATTTCCCTGATGGCTAATGATGTTGAGCATCTTTTTGTGTGCTTATTAGTCATTTGTATATCTTCTTTGGGGAAAATGTCTATTCACATCCTTTGCACATTTTAAAATTGTGTTTTTAAAAATATTTTTAATTGAATTGTAATAGTTCTTTATATTCTGAGGGCAAGTCCCTTATCAGGAAAATAATTTGCAAATATTTCCCCTCATTCTGTGGGTTGCCTTTTCACTATCTTGAGGGTGTTGTTTGAAGCACAAAAGTTTTTAATTTTGATGAAGTCCAATTTTTTTTTCTTCTATTGCTTATGCTTTTTGTGTGATATCTAGGAAATCATTGCCTGAGTCAACTTCATAAAGATTTACTTTACGTTTTCTCCTAAGAGTTTTATAGTTTTAGCCTTACGTTTAGGTGTATGATCTATTTGGGGTTAATTTTTAGATATGATGTTACATAGGGGGGCCCAATTAATTCTTTTGCATGTGGATATTAGTCTTTGCTGGTATATATGAGAGTTTTCCACAAAAAAAATTAATTAAAAAAAAGACAATGACAAACAAATCATATACCAGGTAGGAACTGTGTTTAGCGGCTAATAACAACTGCTTAAAATAAGAGTGGCTTCAGCAAGATATGTTTGGGTTTTTTTACTTATTTATTTTCGGTAAAAGAAGTTCAGAAGTAGGTACAGCTGATATGGCAGTTCTATAATCATTATTGAACCAAGATCCTGCTATCTGTTTCAACATTCCTACATGTGGCCTCCATCCTCAAGATTACCTCATGGTCATAGGGTAGTTGCTGGAACACCAGCCAACACCTCTGCGTTCTGAGCAGGAAGAAAAAAAAAGGCTCTTTAAATAAATACACCTGAAACCAATTAAAAACTTGGGTTTACATCTCACTGGTGACTCCTGTGGTAGGGAGGCTGGGCGCCTTTACATACTCATCAATATAAGGACTCTGAAAGTAAGTCAAGTATGTATGCACAGATATCAAGTAGCCAAAGCAACAGGCCATGGTGGAGAGTGGCAGTTGCCTACCCAATATCTGTTCTTCAGCATCCTTAGTGGCAAGTAGGACTGAGGGATCATGAGCTCGGTATTGCCAGAGCTTCCAAGTTTTACAAGCTTGGATTCTCCATTTTATGAGCCCTCCAGATTTTTCAGTGTTGGCAATTAACCAAAACAAATATTTAACTTTGCCTGGGCCAAGCACAATACATCTGCGGCCCATATCCCATCTCTGTGCTGCTCGTTGGCAACTCCTGCTTTCAGGTGAACGTCAGAGCCCTTTAAACACCTGAAGGGCATGGGAGCCATATTACACTTCCTCTGTGTGGCTCTGAGCCAGTGCGTGGAAGTCACGAGCAAGGAGGTTTTGGCTCCACTATAGGAAGAGCTCCATCCACAGAGCTGTGAAAAACAGAAGGAGCTGCCTGGGGAGGTATGAAGTTCCCTGTTGCTGGAGGTGTTTGAGCAGATGCCGGAGAACTGCTTGGCAATGACTTCTAAGGTCTCCCCAACCCCAGGAATCTCTGAAAATTACCACGATGACTACTGCTGCTGCGATGACTTGCTGAAAGGAGATGAAAAGAACGCAAGGGGCTCTGCATCTGGATTGTTAGGGAGCTGGCAGCCCTCCAGCTGCTGTGTCCCCACCCTCTCAATGACAAGGAATATGCCCTCACCATTGAGATGACCTCTAGTCAGTTTCGCCGGTAGAGACAGCAAAGGTTGACTTCCTAATATTCACAAGCGTGATTTGATTCTTCTCCACTCATTGTATAGTATACAACAGATATGTGGCTTTTCTTATGGAGGATGATTCAGGCTATTCAATTCAATGCATTTATTTATTCAAACTTTCAGGGCTGGTTTCATGGGCATGTGACCTGTGCAGGTGCACAGGGACCTGCATTCAGGAGGACCCCATGTTTGGCTTGATGCTTTTTTCCTTCGAATTATTAATCCTTTTGGAACAAGAAACCCCACATTTTCATTTTTTAATGGGCCCTGCAAATTAAGTATCCTGTCCTCCATACTTTTACTCAAAATGTATTCGCTGTCTAGCAAGTGCCAGGCATTGAGGATACAGAGCCACACCCAATGTGTTCATAGTCCAGTTGGGGGCAGAGAGATGGGAAAAGCTGAGAGGTAAGAAACTACTGAGATAGCTGCTATGGAGCACACTGTTTGTAAGAGGGACATCTCACCTAGACAGAGAAGTCAGCGGGTAGAGAAGGTTCTTCAGAGGAATCAAGGTCTGAACTTCAATTGTTTGTTGAAATTCATGACTCTATTCTAAGAGAACTACAGGCAGGCACATGGCTGCTTAACTAAGGACTACATTTCCCAGCATCCCCGACAGTTAGTTGTGGTCACGTGACTATATTATCACCAATAGCATGAGTGGAAATGATGTGGACCACTTCTGGGTCTGGACTGCAAAATATCTCAGGGTTCCTTCTCCTACCTCTCTTCCTCGTTTACCACATGGAATCCACATGTGGTGGTGACCCCGCTTCCATCATGCAGATGACCTGAGGGCCTGGGGGTTGGCAGAGTGGAGACTGGAAGGAACCTGGGTTTCTGAATGACCACAGGGAACAGAGCTTCCCACTCACCTGGACTGCTCATCTCAGAACTGCTACCTGAACAAAAAGAAACTTACATTCTTTAAGCCGCTGCATTCTGGGATCTTTGTTAGCCTACTCTACCAAATACAGTAAGTACATAGGAGCTAGCCATGTGGAAAAAGGGAGACAGACTCCAAAGCACCCAGTCAAGAGAGAACATGGCAATTCAAGACCCTGAAGTGGTGGCTGTGAAAGGGCCGCTGTAATAAAACACCTTAGACTGCGTGGCTTAAACAACAGACGCTTATTTCTCACAATTCTGGAGGCAGGGAAGTCTACGATCAAAGAGCCTGTAGATTGAGTTCCTGGTGAGAACTCTCTTCCTGGCTTACAGAAGGCCGCCTTCTCGTTGTGTTTTCACTTGGTGGGGAGACGAAGCTCCAGTCTCTCCTCCTCTTCTCATAAGGACACTAATTTCATTAGTAATTTCATCACTAATTTCATAACTTCCACCCTCATGACCTCATCTGACCCTAATCACTTCCTAAAGGCCCCACCTCATTGGGAGTTAGAGCTTCAACATATGAATGGGGGCAGGGGCACAAACATTCAGTCCATCACAGGTGGGAGGAAGGAAGACTGGGCCACATCTTGGACCTTGTGTGCCAGGCCCTTGCCTTGGATGTCATCCTCTGGGCTGTGGGGAACCAATCAGGGATGACATGATCAGGTTAGCTTTTTGTTCTGTCAGCTTGAGCTGGAACCTGCACATTTTTTCATTTATGAAGTATTTCAGAAGACCAGCCAATAGTATTGGGCTGGCCAAAAGGTTCGTTCAGTTTGCTCCATTAAGATGGCTCTAGCAGTACTTCGTTGTCTTTAACTTCATTCAAAACAATTTTGTTAGACTGTATGTGACAGCTGTCATATCAGTATGCATTTAAAAAATACATCAAAATTGGTGAATTTTTGTGTAGCCATTTAATATTGAAGATGAAAGAAAAAAAGCAAAGTTTTCAGCATATTATACTTTATTATTTCAAGAAAGGTAAAAAACGCAACTGAAATGCAAAACAAGATTTGTGCAGTGTATGCAGAAGGTGCTGTGACTGATCGAACGTGTCACAAGTGGTTTGCAGGGACTTCCCTGGTTGCACAGTTGTTAAGAATCTGTCTGTCGATGCAGGGGACGTGGGTTTGAGCCCTGGTCCAGGAAGATCCCGCATGCTACGGAGCAACTAAGCCCGTGCGCCTCAACTACTTAGCCTGCGCTCTAGAGCCCACGCACCACAACTACCGAGGCCTGCGTGCCTAGAGCCCGTGCTCCGCAACAAGAGAAGCCACCACAATGAGAAGCCCGAGCACCGCAACAAAGAGTAACCCCCACTCGCCGCAACTAGAGAAAGCCCGTGCACAGCAACGAAGACCCAACACAGCCAAAAGTAAATAAATAAAATAAATAAATTTATTTAAAAAAGAAAGTGTTTGCAAAATTTCGTGCTGGAGATTTCTCACTGGACAATATTCCATGGTCGGGTAGACCAGTTGAAGTTGATAGCGATCAAATCGAGACATTAATTGAGGACAAACAATATTATACCACTCGGGAGATAGCCGACATACTCAGAATATCCAAATCAAGCACTGAAAATCATTTGCACCAGCTTGGTTATGTTAATCACTTTGATGTTATGGTTCCGCATAAGTTAAGTGAAAAAAACCTTCTTGACCATATTTCCGCATGTGATTCTCTACTTAAACATAATGAAAATGTTCTGTTTTTAAAACAAATTGTGACAGGCAATGAAAAGTGGATACTGTACAGTAAAGTGGGATGGAAGAGATCGTGGGGCAAGTGAAATGAACCACCACGAACCACACCAAAGGCCAGTCTTCATCCAAAGAAGGTGATATTGTGTATATGGTGGGATTGGAAGGGAGTCCTCTATTATGAGCTCCTTCCGGAAAACCAAATGATTTATTCCAACAAGCACTGCTCCAAATTAGACCAAATGAAAGCAGCACTCGATAAAAAAAGTCGGGAATTAGCCAACAGAAAACACATAATCTTCCATCAGGATAACTCAAGACCGCATGTTTCTTTGATGACCAGGTGAAAACTGTTACAGCTTAGCCAGGAAGTTCTGATTCATCTGCCATATTCACCAGACATTGCACCTTCGGATTTCCATTTATTTTGGTCTTTACAAAATTCTCTTAATGGAAAAAATTTCAAATTCCCTGGAAGACTGTAAAAGGCACCTGGAAAAGTTCTTTGCTCAAAAGGTTAAAAGTTTTGGGAAGATGGAATTACAAAGTTGCCTGAAAAATGGCAGGAGGTCATGGAACAAAATGGTGACTATGTCGTTCAGTAAAGTTCCTGGTGAAAATGAAAAATTTGTGTTTTATTTTTACTTAAAAACCAAAGGCACTTTTTGGCCAACCCAATACAATGAGCACTCACATACCCAACCACCTAGCTTGAAAAATATATTACAGATAAAGTCCCCAGTATTCCCTTCCTAATCCCATCTTCAGCTTTTTTTTTTTTTAAAGGGCACTTGGAAAGGGTAAGAGTGGAAACAGGACATGCATCATTGAACATCTAGTGTGTCCTCAGCACCATGCCAGGTACTATCCTTCTGTACGTATAGAAGCAGCCACAGCTGGGCGGGAAAAAACAACAACAAAACCCAAAAAACTTGTTCATTCCCAGAACAAGGTGACTCCCTTCTGAGACCAGATGTGGCATGCTTGGAGGAACAAGATACAGGATTTTATCTGGAGCACAGATAGAAGATGTGATGGGATATTTGCTCAGAATCTCCAGCCCTGGCCTACCTCTTGTGATTCATGTGCAGATAAATGGTGCAATAAAAAGAAATCTGGAATACGTCTCTGGAAGTTTTAAAGTTCTGAGAAGGACTTGGAAGGTTTTGAGTATACAGGCGGTATTCCATTTTTTCATCCAGCTGATGGCTATGACTTTGGAAGAAAAAGGAGAGGATACTGGGAGTGAACAGCTGGTGATGTTGATGGTGTTGACGAGGGTTTCGTTTCCTGGGCAAGAACCCAAGATACTGGAATAGGAGGCTCCTGGCAAAGGACGGAGAGTGTCACAAAGACAGGGAAGAATGTGTTTGGCAGGAAATTTCCAAATGGTATCAAAGGGCATTTAAAAAGATCGTCATGGGATGTGGAGTGGACAGCTGCTGTTTTTGTCTGCTCAGCAGCCGTTTGCAATCTTCTCTTAACAGCTTCTTTATCTTTGAAGGGAAACCATCCATCCTCAACTCACAGTCCATGTGGCTAAAGAGGGTTGATCCCAACCATTGGCTCCAGAAAAAGTCAATCACAATCTCAAAGGCTGTTTCAGAACTTGGCTACGTGACCGGATCTGGATCAATGAGAGTTGTCGCCAGGACTTTGCTCCAATGATTGGTAATGAGGTATGCCTTCTTTCTCGCTTAGAGTGGCTGAGATGGTACCTTATAAGCCTGGAGCTGCGGAATGCTACCTTGTCTTAATGAATCTGAGAAGGAAGTCAACATAGCGGAAAGCCGAGCCTAATGATGGAGAGAAATTCCTGAAAACATTAGAGCTCCTGGATTTAACCATGTTTGCGGCTAGCCCTGCCCCTTGGACTTCTCAGTTATGTGAACCAATATTCTCTCCCCCAGCCCCCAGCCCTGCCTCCCGGTTTAGTGTAGTTTCTGTGGACTTGCTACCACTGATAGGAGAAAATGGAAAATAACACTTGTGATATAGACAGAAACACAGTAATAGAGACAGTACTATTATTATTATTATTATTATTTTGAGGTACACAGGCCTCTCACTGCTGTGGCCTCTCCCGTTGCGGAGCACAGGCTCCGGACGCGCAGGCTCAGTGGCCATAGCTCATGGGCCCAGCCGCTCCACGGCATGTGGGATCTTCCCGGACCGGGGCACGAACCCGTGTCCCCTGCATTGGCAGGTGGACTCTCAACCACTGCGCCACCAGGGAAGCCCAGTACTATTATTCTTAAGCAAAAATAATGACAACTGGGCCAGAACTTTATTTATGGTCCTGTATGTCTATCTCCTAATGCAAAGAGTACAGGGAATGGATAGGCAAGATTTTCATGGTACCCAAAGAAGAAAAATATAATTTCATAAACATCACTGTTGCTTGGAGGGGATTCCTAACTAGAAAGTAACAATGGAAGGATATATATTGCTCAAAAAAGGCAAATCTAATAGAAAGGGAAAATTATGTAGCATCATCAGCAAAGAAGGTCTGTCCATCAGGGAGGAGAGCTTTTGGGTCAGGATGAGGAGAACCACAGAACAAGGCCCCGCTTCACCTCCCCCCACCCAGACCAGAGGAAAATTCCAGAGCGTGCTTTCCTAACACATATCACAAAGGCCACAAAACAGGGTTTTCATGGGGAATTCCACTTATTCAGACATAAACTGGAATTCTCCTTTTGCTAAAGTTTAGACCATCTGATAAATTATTAGCTTTACTGCTAATAGTTGATATAATTATTTGCTAACAGTTTCTCAGAACACAGGAGTAGTAATAGAAGATGTTCTTTTATTTAAAAAAAATTTCCCCCTTGAATATAAAAAGAAGACGTCCCTTTTTTTTTTTTTTTTTTTTTTTTTTTTTTTGCGGTATGCGGGCCTCTCACTGTTGTGGCCTCCCCCGTTGTGGAGCACAGGCTCCGGACGCGCAGGCTCCGGACGCGCAGGCTCAGCGGCCATGGCTCACGGGCCCAGCCGCTCCGCGGCATATGGGATCCTCCCAGACCGGGGCACGAACCCGTATCCCCTGCATCGGCAGGCGGACTCTCAACCACTTGCGCCACCAGGGAGGCCCGAAGACGTCCCTTTTATGAAAAATTGGATAATAGGGTGGTCCAACAGCAACCACTTATAAATCTATTTCCAGGTGTTAAGTGATGGGACTTGTGTGCCAGGTGCTGGCTAAGTATTTCATAAATAGGCTCATTTAATCTCCGCAACAATTTTAAGAGGTCCATGCTTGTACGATCCTCATTTTGTAGATGAGGAGACTGAGGTTTAGCAAAACTAAAAAACTCCCCTAAGCCAAGTGGGTATCATAGAATCTGAACTCAGCTGTCTGGATCCTAACCACTACACTATGCTGTGTATTTCTTCCATTGATATAAATTCCCCATTTGATTGTATATTTATCATTTTATAGCTTGCTTTTCTTCCTTCCACTGGATATTATAATATGAGAACTTCCCCATTTTGTTAAAAACTCTTATTAAAGTTTTCAAAAAAAAAAGTAACAAGGCTAATCTAAGGGATGCCTGTGAACACATCACCCAGCTCCAACAATTAACAAATAAAAAGCAAAAAAACCACCAAACACCTCAATTATCAACCCACCTTGTTTCCTCCATCCACCCCCCACTCCATTATCTAAAGCAAATTGCAGATGTCACATCATTTTATCTGTAAATATTTCAGTATGAAATTTTAGTAATTCTTTAATAGTATCAGATATTCAGTCTGCGCTCAGAATTTCCTGGTGTAAACATTATTGTAAATGCTATTCTAAATTTGGTTCTGAGGATATATCAGGAGGAATTGGTGGCTGGTGTGGAAGTGTCAGAAACCTTGCACCAACGTGATCCTGTCATTTTGGGGTTTGAAGTAGCAAATAAAGTTGCCCCCGAAATTTAGGAAACCAGATTTCCAAAAGTTCAGTAGAAAGAATTGTGTACAACTACATCTTGAACTGCATTGTCAGTGCAGGAGCACTAACCACACGTGATTATTTACATTTACGTTAATTAGAATTAAATAAAATTTGAAAGTCCATCCCTCAGTTGCACTGGCCACCTTTCAAGGGCTTGATAGGCACATGTGGTTAGTGGCTGTCCATCATCACAGAAAGTTCTATTGGGCAGCTGGTCTAAGAAGGAATAGTATTTATCAATATAAGGGCAGGAGATTCTAAACAATTTTAAAATATCTTCATCGATAATGGTGGAAGGTCTTGAAAGTATGCCATGCATCTGCATGGGGCACTTGACCAGCTTAACGCTCAAGAGGAAGCAGTGTACACACCTCAGGTCTCATTGTTCATTTATTGAACAGCTCTGATTGAACTGCCTCCACTTAGCCATGCACCAGTGAGGTTGGCTTTATTTTTATAACTTACTTCCTTTTTTCTCAAAAAACCCTATTCACGCTTACCAGTGGAAAAACTGAAGTTAGCCCAATCTTATAAATATCAGTTCTGCCCAGCCGCTTCCAGTTTAAAATAGTTTCAGTTCGAGGAAACATTCCATCACATTCAGATGTTGCTATTTTGTATCACATTTCGGTTGAGAGCCCCTGTCCTGGGCTTGGGAAGCCTAAGACAGCTTTGTTTATTAACGCACTCCCTTACCTTCCTCCTCGCAGCCCCTCGAGCCGGCTGCAAGGGTGTCCCCGTGGGAGGTGGAGAAGGAGGACCTCTCCTTTCTGTGCCAGGCCATGCTTCTCTGCCTGACCAGGCCCTCAGTGTCCACTGCTGGCTGTGCACTTGTCTGGATCCACCTACATGGGGTCCCAGGTAGGATTTGGCTGTGATGCTTGGTACAGACTGTGGCCCGGCACTGTGTCTCTGTCCAGGGTCCTCATCCCCCTTTGTCCCCCGACCCTTTTCCTTACTTCTCCTTGGTGCTAAGAGCTACTAACTCAGTTTACAAGGGTACATTGGTTACCCATTGCTGCAGATCAAATGACCCCAAAACGTAGCAGCTGAAAACAACAAACTATTATTCTCTCACGTAGTTTCTGGGGGTCTGGAATCCAGGGGTGGCCTAACTAGGTGGTTCTGAATCAAGGGGTCTTGTGTGGTTTCAGTTAGGATCTCAGCCGGAGCTGCATCACCTGAAGGCTTGACTGGGGCTGGGGGAGCCACTTCCAAGATGGTGCACCCACATGGCCATTGGCAAGAGGTTCAGTTCCTTCCCACATGGGCCTCTCCACGGAGCTGCTCACAACAAGGAAGCTGGCTTTCCCCAGACCAGCTGATCCAAAAGAGGGAGAATGACAAGATGGAAGTGTCTTTTATATCCTAATCTCAGAAGTGCCATACCATCTCTCCTGTCATATCCTGTTGGTCTCATAGACCAACCCTCATACAATGTGGAAGGGGAGCTACCTAAGGGTGAGAAAACCAGAAGGTAGGGATGCTGGGGGTGGAGGGAGGCTGGCTACCATGTTGAGATCCATCCAGTGTGAGAATTTAGCTGGAAATCAAGCTCTCTTTTAACTTGTTCTTTTATTTTATTTATTTATTTTTTAAAAAATATTGGGCTTCCCTGGTGGCGCAGTGGTTGGGAGTCCGCCTGCCGATGCAGGGGACACGGGTTCGTGCCCCTGTCCGGGAAGATCCCATATGCCGCGGAGCGGCTGGGCCTGTGAGCCATGGCCGTTGAGCCTGCGCGTCCGGAGACTGTGCTCTGCAGCGGGAGAGGCCACAACGGTGAGAGGCCCGCGTACCGCAAAAAAAAAAAAAAAAAAAAAAAAAAAAATTTATTTATTTGGCTGCGCCAAGTCTTAGTTGCAGCACACAGGATCTTCATTGCCACGTGTGGAATCTTCATTGCCACGTGTGGGATCTTTAGTCGCGGCATGCAGGATCTAGTGGGATCTAGTTCCCTGACCGGGGCTCAAACCCGGGGCCCCTGCATTGGGAGTGTGGAGTCCTACCCACTGGGCCACCAGGGAAGTCCCTAACTTGTTCTTTTAGAATTAGACAAGTTGTTTTCACCATGCATGAGCTTTTCCAGGAAAGACCCAGGACGGGTCCTTGCTGCAATTACCGTGGATACACCTACTTATAAAATCTGTTTTTATTAGATAAGTAACATGTATTCATTGTTGAAAAGGAAAAACAAAACAGACAAGTGAAAAAGCAGATAAAAGTCATCTTTTAGTCCACCCTTCAAAAGTAAACTCTGACATAGTTTTACAGAATTTTCTTCTGTATGAATGTTAGTTACTTTTACAGAATCTTTTCTGTCCATTCATGCTTCTAACAACTATTTTTTGAACATCAATTATGTGTCAGTAATTCTACTTCCAATGATTTATTTAAGGAAACATTCAAGGCCGTGAGCAAAGGGTTAGATACAACCAATTTAATCCAACACATTTACCCAATAATCTTAATGCTGTTTTACATTTGTTTGTATTTCAGACTTTTTCTTTTTCCTCATGGTTTCTGGTTCTGGGAGTTCTTATCCTCATCTAAGTTTACATAAATTCACTTTTAAGTGGTGGAATTTTAAAAAATCTTTCCACTTTCTTTGTATTATAATAAAAAAAGGTATAAGTATGGCCATTCAGTGTCCTCCATAGATAAACTTTTCTGTCATCATTTTTTGTTTCTTTGTTCTTTTTCTCTGAATTTTGAAAACTTTTTTCAAGATGGTCCCTACACATGAATATTCCCCTCTTTAAATTTTAAAATTGTTTAAAAAATATTTAACCAAATAATTAAAGCAGACAAAATAATATTCACAACGTACATATAAGATGTAAACTACCAGGCTTCCCTGGTGGCGCAGTGGTTGAGAGTCCGCCTGCCGATGCAGGGGACACGGGTTCGTGCCCCGGTCCTGGAAGATCCCACATGCCGCGGAGCGGCTGGGCTTGTGAGCCATGGCCGTTGAGGCTGTGCGTCCTTAGCCTGTGCTCTGCAACGGGAGAGGCCACAACAGTGAGGCCCGTGTACTGCAAAAAAAAAAAAAAAAAAAAAAAGATATAAACTACCATCAGCTTAAGAAATCAAACAATCCCAGTATCGTAGATGCTCTTTCCTCCTCTCTGGTAAGTGCTATACTGAAGTTTGTGGTTACTATTCCCTTGCATTTCTTTATAGTTGTACAACAAACATGCGTATCTTTATACAGTACATTGTCTAGTTAATGCATTTTTTCAGATGCAAGTGCAATCAAGTTGTATGTGCTCTGCTGTGAATCGCTTCCCCTCCCTTCCTAGCATAATGTTTGTGAGACTCATCCACACTGATGGATATGGCTGCAATTAATGTTTACTGTGCTGTAGTGTTTCATTGTGTGAATGCACCCCATTGTGTCAATTCTGCCCATGGACATTGGGAAATTTATGGATTCTTGCAATTACGAACAATGCTGCGGTGAACATTCTAGTAGATGTCATCTGTTGCACACACACACAAGGATTTCTCTAGAGTAGTCATTCCCAAACTTGGCTGCACGTTGGAATCACGTGGGAATTAACAAAAAAACAACCTGTTGAGGTGTGGCTCACCTCCCACCTGCCAAGACATTCTGATTTAATTGGTACAGGGTCTGACTTGAGCATCTGGGTTTTAGAAAGCAGGTTTGGAACCATTACCCTAGTGTATCTGCTTGGGAGTGGAATTGCTGGGTTGTAGGCTATGTGCATCTTCCGTTCTACACATTTTCTTACAAGGAATGTGGGAAAATTCCAGTTGCTTTAGGTCTTCACCAATATATGGTATTGTCTGATTCAAAAAAATTTTTGGTAACATCAGTTCTACCATTTGTGAAAGGAGTGGTGATGTGAGTTTTAATCTGCTATTGTTTTTAGTTTCCTTATACTCCTCCTTTATCACCCTTTTTTTTTTTTTTTTTTTTTTTTTTTTTTTTTTTTTTGCGGTATGCGGGCCTCTCACTGTTGTGGCCTCCCCCGTTGCGGAGCACAGGCTCCGGACGCGCAGGCTCCGGACGCGCAGGCTCAGCGGCCATGGCTCACGGGCCCAGCCGCTCCGCGGCACATGGGATCCTCCCAGACCGGGGCACGAACCCGCATCCCCTGCATCGGCAGGCGGACTCTCAACCACTTGCGCCACCAGGGAGGCCCTTATCACCCTTTTAATGCTACTTTTATTTATCTCAGTCTGTTGCCTTTTCACCTGAGTCTGTTTCTCCTTATGATCCTATATTTCAGAAAGGCCGTGTCTTCTTGTATCCTCTGGTGGATGCAAAAAATTTTCCCGGCATCTACCTACTGATCCGGCAATGGCTGGTTATCAGTGCCTTGCTCTTCCTCTAAGTCTTCTAATGAGGCATATGCTTTTTTTTCATTCCCTTCTGTATTTTTTCATGGAACCCATGCTGGTTTTGTGCTCTTAATTTGCTCTGAACAACACATGATCTGATGCTTGTCAACAGGTAGAAGGCAAATCACCTGTGGTCTCATGGGGGCAATGGTCCCATTTCCTTCCCAGTCTACAGCTGAAGTGAGGCTTGATCAGTACAGATCCTGGTCCATTTCCTTTATTAAAATAGGCTCTCACTTGGGATTCCACAGCTCTGTGGGTGGCATCTTCTTCTTGCTCCCATCATAGGCTTTGGAGAGGGGTCAGATTTAACTGATTCAACACCAGGTCTTCCTGTGTTAATAGTGGGTTAGGAGAAAGTTTAAGTGCATGTGGTCTTTTCTGAAAAAATGGACATGATAATAGCATCTGTTCATTAATTGCCCAGAAAGGGCTTAGCATAACGTTTGACAGATGGCAAACGTTTAATAAGTGTAGCTGCCATCACTATTTTATTGTTGGTATATTATTAGTATATTGTATGTTTGTGTGTATATTATTGACATGCAGTATTATTACTGTTCATCTCTTTGGAATGAAAGCTACAATGAAGGTAAGGGTTTTTGTCTATTTTGTTCATTTCTTTATCCTCAGCAACTAGAACAGTGCATGACACATGGTACACACCCAAGAAATATTTGTTGGATGAATGAAACTTTGAGAATTTGGAGAGGCTATAGTCGGAATTGCTCACCATGTGCTATTTTGAATCAGAAGTTGGCAGTGTTATTTATATTAGCAAATAATTTTAATCAACCTACAGGTCAAATAGCAAGGGTTAGTTGAATAAGTTACAGGACATCGTATGCTGGAATGCTATGTCCCTATGGCAAATTATGCTGTGCAATACTTTTTGATGGGGGAAATGTTTACTTATATTGCTGGTATGAAAAAAGTAATTACAGAACAGTGTATACAGTACAATCTCAAATATAAAAAAAGTGTGTGTATGTAGAAAAAACTGAAAGTAATATAACAAAACACTTATAATGGTTGTCTCTGGTGGTAGGATTAAAGATAATTGTGACTTTGCTTCTTTGAGCTTCTTGGTATTTTCCAAATATGTTTATAATAAGGATACATTATTCTGGAAGCAAGAAAAAAATCATAATTTTTAACAGACATGTACCAAAGATGAATTAAGTGGCATATATTCCAGGGATGCAATACTGTTAGTGCAAATCTGGAAGAATAATGTCAGGAAAGCTAAAGCTGAGAATGGTTTAGGGCTCAAAGGAAGCTTTAAAAGACAATAAAATGGGTACTAGATCAGCTAACATTCTTAGTTGCAAGCACCAGAAACTAACTGGCCAATTTAAGCAGCAAGGCAATCTATTAAATGGGACCAGAGTAGTTCATAGCCTTGCCAGGAGGGCCGGAGGACCAATGTCAGCAGCCACTCAGCAAGAAACAATGCTCCAAATCCCACTGCAGAGCTAGCCCAGCTTCCCCTGCTGATACTCGGTACAGTGTGTCAATTCTGCTGCCCTGGGACCCAAACTCACCCCTGGGAACCACAATCATCATTGTAGAGGTTGCTCTAACTCAAGGAACTACCGTGGTCCTGGGGGCCTTAGAAATGCAAATTCTCAGGCTCTACCCCAGACCTACTGAGTCAGACTCTCTCATGGTGGGACCCAGCCACCTGCATCTCAGCAAGACTTTGAGGTGATCTTGAAGACACTAAGATTTGAAAAGCACTCTCCATAGTTGCTGGTGATTCTTTGCATTCAAAGTCCAAGAGGAATGTATCTGATTGGCAGATCCTAGGTCATGTGCTCACATCCTTGCTGCAGGAGGGGCTGGGGAAGTGGGTGTCAGCAATGATCAGCTCTGCTTTGTGCTGTGATTTAGGGGGTGTGAGGTTCTCAAGACATAGAGAAATGGTCCAGATGCTGACCCACCAAAAGGGATGACTGGTGTCTACATCCTATCCCAATGTTCGGAGCAATCAAAGAAGCAAGAAAGGATAAGGTCATTGCGTCAGCAGTACTGCTTGATCATCATTTCGCTCCGGTCTTCTGAAAGAAGAACAAAACTTTAAACTGAAAAATGCACAACAAATTCTTTTTTTTAATTTATTTTTTATTGAGGTAACATTATAACGTTATATATTTCATGTGTATGACATTATATTTCTACTTCTTTCTACTCTACAGAGTGCTTGCCACCAAAAATTTCATTACCATCAGTCACCATACTGTTGACTTTCTTTACCTGTTTTGCCCTCCCCCCTACCCCTTCCCATCTGGTAACCACTATTCTGTTCTCTGTATTTACGTGTTTGTTTTCATTTGTTGTGTTCATTTATTTTGCTTTTTGTTTGTTTTCTATATTTCACATATAAGTGAAATCATACAGAATTTGTCTTTCTCTGTCTGACTTAGTGCACTTAGCATAATACCTTCAGGCTCCATCTGTGTTGTCACAGCTGGAGGATTTTATCTTTTTATGGCTGAATAGTATTCCATTGTGTATATATACCACATCTCCTTTATCCATTCCTTTGATGGACACTTAAGTTGTTTCCTTATCTTGGCTATCCTAAGCAATGCTGTGATGAACATTGGTGCACATATATCTTTTCAAATGGGTGTTTTTGTATTCTTTGGATAAATACCCAGAAGTGGGATAGCTGGATCAGGCAGTAGTTCTATTCTTAGTTTTTTGAGGAGTCTCTATACTGTCTTCCATAGTGGCTGCACCAATTTACAAAATTTTCAAATGAACAAAAAACTCAGTAATGTGCATTTATGGATGCATATAAGTGTAGTAAAAGTACAAAAGGCAAAGGAATTACATACTCCTTCTTTGGGGGATGGAAGGGGCGTGGGAGTGGGGCTTTAGCTGTGTTTGAGACACCTCATTTAAAGATAGCTGAGACAAATATGGCAAACTACTAATATCTGTTTCATCATGGTAGTGGGAACCTGGATGCAAGAATGATATTAATAATATTTAACCACTGACACACCCTGGGTAGGACCAGAAGAGACACTGACTGCAGGGTTGGAGCCCTATCCTGCCGTGCCAGCCATCACCTCGTTAGTTGCTGGATTGCGGGTGGGTCCTTGAGAAAGACTGGGAGAGACATAAGCTGTCACCAGAGCTTTTAGGTAGGTTTGTAGATGATTATCTCTCAGGCTGAAGACATATCAGCAGATTGCCATGGGGCCCAGCTCTTGGTTCTGTTCTATCCAACAATGTTATCTGTAACTCAGATGAAACCATAGCAGGGACATTAGTCAGATTTGCAGGTGATGCAAAACCAGGATTCATGAGAGATCCCATACTTGACTCAATCTCAAGATTTCTTTTTTTTTTTTTTTTTTTTTTTGCAGTACGCGGGCCTCTCACTGCTGTGGCCTCTCCCGTTGCGGAGCACAGGCTCCGGACGCGCAGGCCCAGCGGCCATGGCTCACGGGCCCAGCCGCTCCGTGGCATGTGGGATCTTCCCGGACCAGAGCAGGAGCCTGTGTCCCCTGCATTGGCAGGCGGACTCTTAACCACTGAGCCACCAGGGAAGCCCTCAAGATTTCATATTTGATGCTCACGAGTCAAGGCTGAATCTCAATGTAACCATCTCAACAGGGGGGAAGGAGAAACTAGAGTCAATAAAGTACAATTAAAGAAGTATAGGGCTTCCCTGGTGGCGCAGAGGTTACGAATCCACCTGCTAATGCAGGAGACATGGGTTCGAGCCCTGGTCCAGGAAGATCCCACATGCCGTGGAGCCACTAAGCCCATGTGCCACAACTACTGAAGCCCGCATGCCTAGAGCCTGTGCTCCGCAACAAGAGAAACTATTGCAATGAGAAGCCCATGCACCGCAATGAAGAGTAGCCCCCACTCGCTGCAACTAAAGAAAGCCAGTGTACAGCAATGAAGACCAAATGCAGCCAAAAATAAATAAATAAATAATAACTAAAAAAAAAAAGAAGTATAAATACAGTACATCATTGAGCTTAAAATCAATGACTACTTACAGACACCTGGCTTGGCAGGCTCTCGTGTGAAAATTCCAGGAGCCTTAAAGACTTTTATAATCTGCTGATGGGAATGTACATTGATTCTGGAGGGTAACTTGGTGATAGATAATTAAAAGCCTCACAAAAAACCACGTCTTTTGACCCAGCAACTCAACCTCTAGGAATTATTAAGAAATCATCAGATATGCTAAGTGAAATAAGTCAGATAGAGAAAGACAAATACTGTATGATCTCACTTACATGTAGAATCTAAAAAAAATGAACTCAGAGAATCAGAGTAGAGTGGTGGTTCCCAGGGGCTGGGGGTGTATGGGGAATGGGGAGAGGTTGATTAAAGGGTACAAACATCCAGTTACAAGATTCACAAGCTCTGGGGATCTAATGTACAGCATGGTGATTGTAGCTAATGATACTGTATTACATACTTGAAAGTTGCTAAGAGAGAAGATCTGAAATGTTCCCCCCACAAAAAAGAAATGGTAAATATGTGATGGGATGGAGGTTTTGTCTAATTCTATGGTGGTAATCATTTTGCAATATTTAAGTGCAGCAAATCAACATGTCATACACCTTAACCTCACACAATGTTGTATGTCAGTTTAAGTCTCAATAAAGCTAGAAATAAAAGAAATCATCAGAGAAATATACAGAGATGGATGTATAAGAATGTTTATCAAAGCATTGTTTACAATAGCAAACAAAACAAAACTGTACAGAACCCATTCAGAGGGTACTATTTATTTATTATTATTATTTTTTTTTCGGTACACGGGCCTCTCACTGTTGTGGCCTCTCCCATTGTGGAGCACAGGCTCCGGACGCGCAGGCTCAGCGGCCATGGCTCACGGGCCCAGCCGCTCTGCGGCATATGGGATCCTCCCGGACCGGGGCACGAACCCGTATCCCCTGCATCGGCAGGTGGACTCTCAACCACTGCGCCACCAGGGAGGCCCCAAAGGGTACTATTTAAATATATACCATACTTGGAATATTAAACAACTGGTAGGAAAGACAATATAATAAGCAGATAAAATAGTCTGGAAGCTTTACAAGAATATATTTTTAGTGACTATCCCTGGGTGGTGGGTTGTGAGAGTTCTTAAATTTATCTTTTGTTTATTTGTATTTAATCATTTTCAAAGATTATGTGTTGCTTGTATGATGGAGAAGTAATGAATTTTAAAATTAGGGTTTTTTTTTAAAGATTCTATACTTTATTTTTATTTATTTATTTTTGGCTGCATTGGGTCTTCTGCATTGCTGCACACGAGCTTTCTCTAGTTGCAGGGAGTGGCGGGGGCTACTCGTTGTTGCGGTGTGTGGGCTTCTCATTGCAGTGGCTTCTCTCTTGTTGCGGAGCATGGGCTCTAGGCACGCGGGCTTCAGTAGTTGTGGCACACGGGCTCAGTAGTTGTGGCTTGCAGGCTCTAGAGCGCAGGCTCAGTAGTTGTGGCACACGGGCTTAGCTGCTCCGTGGCACGTGGGATCTTCCCGTACCAGGGCTCGAACCCGTGTCCCCTGCATTGGCAGGCAGATTCTTAATGACTGCGCCACCAGGGAAGCCCTAAAATTAGTTTTAATTGACTATATATTATAATGTAATCCAACAATGTAATTCTGCTGCTAAAGAAAAAGTGGCCATTTATGTAATTAGGGAGAAGAACGAGAGAAATAATGATCCTAGTATACCCTTCATGTTCCCCGGATGGGGGTCACATTTTAAGCGTCCAGAGGAGTGGCACCAGGATGCTGATAGACTTGGGAACTTTGTTCTACAGGTAACTGTTGAGAAATCAGGGCTGTATATTCCAGAAAATAGATGACTAATGGAAAGTGTATTGTCCTCAAATATTTGAATGTCCATCCCATGGAGAATATTGGCTCAAAGTTTCTCCAGAAACAGGAAACAGTTGCTCTAGAAAACAGTTGCTCTAGCAAACCGAATGCGGTAGAAGTTGCATAGAGGAAGAGTTAAGTTTGCAATAACAAGAGCTTTCTAACAGCTATGGATGTTACTGTTGCCATAGTGAGTTAAATCAGGGTTCTTTGGTTGCAAACAATAGAAACAAACTCCAGTTAACACATATGCAGGAAAAAAAAATATTGGAGGTTGGGACGTCTCAGGGAGAGAAGCCTGGGGAAGCAGGCTTGGAAAAATGGAAGAAGCAAGAGATGTCTAGGATCCTAGACAGAAGGAACAACTCAACAGGACACTGCTGTTGGGATAAATTAGCACCCCCTACCCCTACTTTAAAGGTTCGGCAAAGACCTAGACTTCATGGAGGAAGAGTCGGATGAGCCTGGCTTGGCCAGGGAAAGGCAGGATCTTTTCATCGACAGTCCCTCTAAGATCTCATTTCAGAGAGACAGGTGGGGGGACAGGGTGGAGAGCACTGTTTCCATAAGAAGAGAGAATGAATCCTAGGGACCAAACAACTAATACCAATACATCATTTTACTGGGCTAACCATTTGCTTCATCACTGAAGGACTTTAAGCAGAACCTGAATGGCCACTGACTGATAACTGTCGGCTGGGGAAGGGGGTGCTGTGGACTAAATGAGTTCTGTGGTCCCTCAGTAACCCAGTCAGCCCAACATTCTATCTCTGAGTCATACTGAGGGCGTTTTGCAGAAACCAGTGGTAGTTTTCATCCAAGAACATTAAGGACGTACTTCTTAAAACTCCCCACTGTCCTCTTTACCATCTGATATGGTTCCATTACCCATGAGTTAAACAAACCTTCCGTGAACCCAAATATTTTGTTACACTTTACCTCCTCTGGGTACTTAATTCGTCCATCAGCTTATGAAGTCCAAAAGATCATTGCCATGTAAATGAGTACTTCTGTTTCTTGGTCCTCAAATTCTGCTTCTAGACATTCATAGGTATCTGTTATTGTCATGTTTTGGGGTTTAGTGAACAAGTTTATGTTTGCCCTCAAAACTCATTTTATCTTTTTTTTTTTTTTGGAGGGGCCATGGTGCAGCTTGTGGGATCTTAGTTTCCCGACCAGGGATTGAACCTGGGCCCCAGCAGTGAAAGCGCTGAGTCCTAACCACTGAACAGTCAGGAAAGTCCCAAAACTCCTTTTATTTTAAAATTGGCAATTTTAGAGTTTTCCCTGCTGCTCACCCCTACCCTCCACCCCAGATTTATTAGCCCGTGGAATGATCTTTTATGGGACCTAGTGGAGCAAATGGTTATGGATAGAGGGACTCCATGTTTTCTTTACATGGGAGAGGTTTTCCCCCCACTGATCAGAGCATCATGTAGTTAGAAGAAAACTTGCATGGAAGGAAAGAAGCTGAGAATAAGGAACCCAAAGGAGAAAAGAACCAATATGCCACTCCTCTTCCATGCCAGGCATCATGCTAGGCACTTGTGTACTCAGGATTCCTAGTTATAAGCACAGAAAATTACTGACACAGATTAAAGCAGGAAAAACATTATTTTGAGGCTACTGGGTCATTCACAGAATTCTCAGAAAGATCAGATAACCAGACAGAGCAAATAGGCAGGAATGAAGCAGGGCTTTGCAGTCAAAGAACAGCAAAAATCGTGCCACAGAACTGGTTCAGGAAAATAAAAAACAAAACGTGCTGCCAGCACCACTAAATTCCAGAGATCAGAGGCTGCACTGCTGAACCCTCTGGTCTGGCACCATTACTACTTACATACTAACTGTCCCCCAACTCCACCCCATTCCTCTTTTCTAGCTTCAGTTCCCCTCCCTCTGCTCACTCAAAGCATAGGAGCCTGTGCATTGACAGAGTCGAGGTCACCAGCCATGCTTGAGCTTCTCGGGAGCTCGGAGAGGAAGATCCAGGATGTTCTACGTATCTAGTTCCTGCAGGACTCTGCCTCTCATTTGGAGAGCCAAAAAACACCAGAGTCCACTTTAGCACTTGACATAGTTTCCTTTCTTTCTCTCTCTTTATTTCTTTCTTGATTGAAGTATAGTTGATTTACAATGTCATGTTAGTTTCAGTTGTATAGCACAGTGATTCAGTTATACATATATATACATATATATCTTTTTCAGATTCTTTTCCCTTATAGGTTATTATAAAATATTGAGTACAGTTCCTTGTACTATACAGTAGGTCCTTGTTGGTTATCTATTTTGTATATAGTAGTGTGTATATGTTAATCCCAACCTCCTAATTTATCCCTCCCCCGGCCCTTTCCTCTTTGGTAACCATAAGTTTGTTTTCTATGAGCACTTGACATATTTTTCTAATCCAGTTTTCTTAGTAATCCCATGAGCAAGTATTTCCCCCATTTTATAGGTGAATAAGTTGAGGTTCAGAGAGGTTCAGTAACTCGTCTGAGGTCATAGAGTCACTGAGTGACCTAACTAGGGCTTGAACGCAGGTCCCCTCCTTTATCTATCATACCATGGTGTCTCTTATATGCCAGGACTATGTTTAGCCCTTGACACAACAACCCTACAAGTTAGGCATTATTATACCCATTTCACAGATGAGGAAGTAAAAGTTGACTTGAGGTTCTCAGCTCATAAGTTATGGGAAGCAGGTGGCATGACTTCAGAGTCAGTCCTTCAACTGCTATGCTGTACTGATTCTTGGGGAAAGAGAGAAGTGGAGTGTCTTTCTTTCTCATGCTTTCAGTCTTTTTCGGTCAGGCCTTGGTGTAGGAAACATGCCAAGTCACCACCCAGACACCCATCTCAGGCAGTAGGACACTAATCCCATTGTCACCTAAGATTGGAAGCTTGGAGCATTCTCAACTCCTGGTTTCTCACTCCACATATGATGAGTTGCCAAGTTCTTTTTCACATGCAAGATGCGTCCTCAATTTCTCCTCCTCCTCCATGCCCATAGCCACATCTCTGGCCCAGGTGTCTGGTCCAGTAATCTTGCACTGTCCCCTCAATGGATCTCCCTGTCTTCAGTCTCCCCTTGGAGCCCATCTGCAAGCTGGCAGCCAGGGTCTCTGTGGTAGACATCATGGTGGATGCTCCAATGTCATTCCAGCTCAAATGATTGGTCCAAGTCAGGCATAGCACATGTCTCTCTTCTCTGACAGGGCCGTGTGACCCAGTGAGACATGGGGAGGGGTGCCTCCTGGGAGGATGCTTTAGGATTTGTTTGTGCCTGAATGTGTTACTGGAACGGCCATTTTGCAGCCACCCCTGAGTAAGGCAATCACTAGAGTTTGCACAGTGGAGACATGGAAAGGTCATGGGTCTTTGGGGGGCTGATTGTACCATACCTATAGCCTGCCTATCCTTGAATTTCCAGCTAGGTGAGATAATAAATGTCCTTATTGTTTAAGCTAGTTTTCATTGGGGTTCTTTTATTTGCATCAGAAAGCATTGTCAGTGATAGTTATTTAGCCAGAATACAAATATAATCATTTCCCTTCTCTGGGGGTTTTTTTAAAATAAATTTATTTATTTTATTTATTTATTTTTGGCCGCGTCGGGTTTTTGTTGCTGCGCACGGGCTTTCTCTAATTGCGGCGAGCGGGGGCTACTCTTCGTTGTGGTGCGCGGGCTTCTCATTGCGGTGGCTTCTCTTGTTGCGGAGCACTGGCTCTAGGCGCGCGGGCTTCAGTAGTTGTGTCTTGCAGGCTCTAGAGCACAGGCTCAGTAGTTGTGGTGCACGGGCTTAGTTGCTCTGCAGTATGTGGGAATCTTCCCGGACCAGGGCTCGAACCCATGTCCTCTGCATTGGCAGGCAGATTCTCAACCGCTGCGCCACCAGGGAAGCCCTTCTCTGTGGTTTTTGCATTGTCTTTGGAATCAAGTTCATGTTCCTTAACACGGTTCACAAAGTCCTTAGGTTGTGATCAGATCATCCTGCTTCTTCTTCCCAAACACACCTGGCACTTCTACTCTGTTTCTTCCCTAGAATGTTCTTCTCCTTTTTCTCTACTTTTTCTCTTCCTTTTCTTTTTCATCTACTGGACTTCTGTTCACCTCCCAGGGTCAGCTCAAGAGACAGCTCTTCTTTAAAGTTTTTCTTAATGCCCCAGGCAGAATTCAGGAACCTTTTAAGTGTCTCCGAGCACTTGGTGTCTATATAATGGAGCTTTCTGCAGCCTCACACACAATCACAGGCACTTCTGTTTCTGCTCCTTTGTTAAAGGAAGAATTCCTTGAAGCCTGGGACTATGTTCCATCCACCTTGTCGCTCCAGTACCTTGCATAGGACCTAATGATTCTATAAGTACTAATGGGGCTTCCCTGGTGGCGCAGTGGTTAAGAGTCCGCCTGCCGATGCAGGGGACACGGGTTCGTGCCCCGGTCTGGGAAGATCCCACATGCCGCGGAGCGGCTGGGCCCGTGAGCCATGGCCACTGAGCCTGCGCGTCCAGAGCCTGTGCTCCACAACAGGAGAGGCCACAACAGTGAGAGGCCCACATACCACACACACACAAAAAAAAGTACTAATGAAATGTTTGTTGAATACATCCTTATTCATTCAGCTTGTAGGTAACTTAACATATGGCTATTAACTCTTTATTATTTTTATGAGAAATAAAGCAATATTATCATCAATAATAATGTCTTTGGGACTTTGCTGTTTAAGAAGCTCTTTAATATACACTGTCTCAATTAATCCTCACAGAATTCCTATAACACCAGTGTTATCCCCACTTCATAGACGAAACTGCGCACCCAGTCAAAGTATATTTGTTGAGTGCCTACAATTTGCATAATATTATGCAAAAGGCCAGCTGTGGAGGGAGGTGGCAAAGAAGTTAAAAACCATAGTCTCTCTCCTCACAGAGTTTACAGTTTACTTGGGGAGATAAAAAATAACACAGAATGTTTCCATCACAAGAGACAAGAGCAATGCAATACAACAGTGCAGAGATGTTGAAGGCAGTAATTTATTACATAATAAGAGAGGAATACAAGACATAGTTACCATAAGAATTAAGATAACACTGTGGGCTTATGGTGGAGGTCCATGGTGCATCTTCCAAAAGAGAATTGACCCTGGATTTTAAGGGTCGGTGGGATTTCACAAAATGAGGAAGGGGGAAAGGCATCCCCTGTGAAAAGTGAAGGCTAAACAGGGAGAAAGCACATCTCTACGAGGCCAAGAAGAAGAAAGGATAGTGAAAGTCCCACAGAAATGAATGAGTATTTGTTGGATGAATGGATGGCGGTATGGATGGGTGGACAGATAGATATCTAGGTTGGAAAGATAGGTGGATAAGTGGCTGGGTGGCTGGATAAATAGATGAATAGCTGGGTAAATCTGCAAGTCGCAGAGGCTGGCACTCATTTTACTAAGAACATCTCCAAACACAGCAGCGTGATGATGAATTCTATTCCCTCCACAAAGTAACTTGGTTTACCTTGTCCAGGTGAAAGAAAGACATTGGGGATATTCAAAATCACTTGCTGAATTGAAGCATTTGAATGTGGTCAGAGCTACATGGACAGGCCTGGGCTTAGGATGTCATCACACCAGTGTGGCCTTTTAACATTATGTGTGGGTGTGTTTTCTCACAAACACATGTACAGAGACATACACAGAACTTTGTTTGGGGTTTCTCTTTTCCTTTTTACTGCATTATGCCAAACTTCTGTTTTGACTGAATTGTCACTTTCCAACTTCCCATGTGTGGGAGCCCAAAGGCCCATGAGTCAACATAATTGAGACACTTGGACCCATAATAATGGTCATAGCAAGTGTTTATGTAACTTGGGTAAAGGAAACAGTTCAGCCCGTTTGGGAAAAGGATACTCTTGATGGGAAAATGGGCTTGGTCCCTCAGTCCCATCCTTACTCCTGACATAATCAGGTCCAAGGTCGATGGGCTTTTGTGATCAACTTGAGATGAGAGTTGCCCCCCTCCTCTAGCTTTTGATCCCTAACCACTGATGAAGCCACATTATTAGCATACTATGGTCAAGTTTCTCTCTCCTCCACAGTATAACCCATCATCTGGCTTCCTGGAATAGAATTTCTGGCTGTGCCCCAGAGCCGGGAGCCATGCATTTGAACACACGGGCTTTTCCTCCAGCAGAGGGGCTTTCCAGCCTAGGGTTTTTCCTAAGACAGGTCTAACTCAGGTCTAAGTCAAAATGTTTGGACTAAGTCTGAAATGTGCCTCTCTTCTCAGTTTTTAAAAATTTCCTAGCCTAAAATGGCTTGAGCAATCTTCATTCAAATGTCTTGTGGTTTCTCTGCGAAGGCTTTTCTGGCAGACAGTGTTGTTTGCCTACGCAAGCCATCTCTGGCCCCCTTTATGCTCTTGCTGCCTCCAATTTCAGAAACAGAAAAACCAAGTACAGGATTGCCCAGAGGTAGTCATGTGACCTGATTTGGACCAATGAGAAGAAGAGGAAGTCTACCTGGGACTTCTGGGAAAATTTTTCTTCCTTATATAAGAGACAAGTTGAGATGCTCCATGATGTCACCTTTCCCTCCCTTTCCCCATCTTGAAGGCATTTATGTTGAGATATGACTTGAATAGTCAAGGATGTTGGATTGGTGGGTTGAACAAATTCTGCAGATATTTACTGAGTCTCTACTGTGTGCCTGACGCTATCCCAGGTACCAGGGATGTAAGTCTCGAACATGACAGGATGGGTGCCTATCCTCACAGGGTTGACAGTCTGGTCCCTGGGAGGGTAAAGTCAGCATAGAAGAAAAGAAATCAATGGACCAATATTGACTGAAATTGGGCATCAGAAAAGAACTTTCCAGGTCTGAGGAGGGAGAAGGGGTGGACCCTCCCAGAGGGTGCTCCTATTAAAATACCGCAGACATGCAGGCTGAAGATGAAGGGACCATAGCAGGGAGCTTCATAACGCCTACTGGGCAGAGATCAATCTTCACCATGAAAGGGAGGACGAAAGAGGGGAGAGCAAAGCAGGAAAAGCAATAGGGGTCTGAGGAGCACGCCTCCAGCTGCAGGCAGAGAGAAAGGTGGTTAAAAGAAAAGGCTTAAAACTCTGTCAGGGCAGAAAGAGGAGTCGCTGGTAATGAAAGGGATTCTCACAAGTGCCTGGAAATAGGCTGGCGAGGATTGTACAGACTAAGGCTTAAAAAGGCTTTGTTCTTCTGTGGGACAAGGAAAGTGATTGTGGTCCACAGGTCCACAGGAAATAAGGAGCTCCGGCGCTTGTGTGTGTGTGTGTGTGCATGTGTGTGTGAGTGTTTGTGTGTGTGTGTGTGAGATTGGGGGTTGGGGGAGCAGTCTCTAACCCCAAATGCAGAATGATGGTCGGTGTCTCTTCTGTACCTTGCACCTGCCTGAGCAGAGGGCTAGAATTGTCCCCGTGGGGACACGATGAAGCCAGGCCCTGGGGTAGGAAGGTTGGGATGTCACTGTGTGTCCGAGTCACAGCACATGACTTTCTATGAACCAGCACCGCCCTGCTGGATTAGCATCGGGGCATGGAGCCCCTGCTTTGGGACCCCAGAGCCCATCAGGTGGGGTGCAGATGCAACAGGGAGAAGCGGGGACTGACTGCAGCCCGGAGAACCTGCCCCAAGGACCTCTGGGTAAGACAGAGAACCAGCGAATGCAGGACCACAGCTGCCCTGAGGGTGCCCCCATTGTGACCCCGAGTGTTAGGTGGGTCCTACGGTCTGGCTCAAGCCAAGTCTGGAGAGTGACAGGAGGGCTGCAGAGAACCCCAGGCTGGGATTTTCTGCCTTCCATCAGAGGAGCCAGGTACTGAGGTCCAGAAGAGTGTGGGCTCCAGGGTCACCCCCAGGGTCAAATCCAGGCTCCAGGGTGGCTTTAGGCAAATTTTAACCTGTTTCTGCGCCTACAAAATGGACACAGTGGTACCTCCCTCATGGGGCTTAAGGGGGAGTGAAAGCTTAAAAAGTGTGTAGGACATAGAAAGCACTCAATAAATATAAATAATATTTTTATTATTATTATTATCATCATCATCATCGTTACTGCCTTTGGGAGGTGTTTGGCAGGGGAAGGGCACACACTCTTTGGAATATACCATTTCCCCGTGTTCCTTAGTTTCAAGGGTAACCGACATTTTTCAGTACAGGGTGAAGTCTAAAGACACACTTTAAAACGAAGTCCCAGACCCCTTAGCTGTCACTTCTCTCCTCTGCCCGGGCAGCGGTGAGGAAACCTCCCAGGGTGGTGTAACCCTGGCTTAAGAACCGCCAGGAAGCCAGCCTGGAAACACACAAGCTCAGTCGTCATTCCTCCCCAGAAGTTCTAACAGCTGATGACATGAACTGGGTGATCTGGACATCAGCTGCTCCTGCCACCCAAGGTTGGACTTTATTAAGGAGACGTGGTAATCGTTCTCCGGGCACCCCCCCCACCCCGCCACTGCCTTCTAGACTCTGCCCAGGGCAGCCCTCGCCCTTCCTCTGCTCTCTGCTCAGTTTCTCCTTGACCCTCCGGGTGCACGGGGTGGGGGTGGGGGGATGATTTATGTGCATAACATTTGAAAACAGAATTGTGGCAGCTTTTGTTAGATGCCAAGGGTCTTATGAAGGGCACAGAGGCCAAAGATGAAAAAACAAAAGGAAATATTCTGGGAATTCCCAGTTAGTTCTTGGCACCAGTAGGAATCTTAACTCACTAGGAAGCTTTTCTCTGCATCTCAGTCACCCCCCACCTCCACCCCACCTCCCTCCTAACACTTTCAGGAGCTTTGTGAGTGAGTGCCTGGGGCCAATTTGAGCCTGAAATGAGCCCTTAGAGGTCCCAGGTGGTATCCCTGGGTCCATTGCTAGAGATAGCGTTTGTAGAGCAGGCGCACTCAGATGCGGAGCTCAGTGTGTGTCCCAGTCTCTCTGGAGTGTGTTGGCAGCCAGAGCCCTTTGGGAACCGGGAATTCCACTGTGGGCCTCGGCCATGGCCTTGTTCTCCTTGGTATTCCTAATAATGGTACATAGGATAGGAACAGTAACTACCTCTTTGAACTGTTGTGGGGATTGAATGAGTATATATACAAAAAAGGTTTGGGACAGTGCCTGGCACATATGAACCCTCAAATCTTAGCTATTTTCTATAGTATACTATTTGTTAAAAGTAAACTGCTTTTTTTTTAATTTTTGAATTTTATTTTATTTATTTTTTTATACAGCAGGTTCTTATTAGTCATCGATTTTATACACATCAGTGTATACATGTCAATCGCAATGGCCCAATTCAGCACACCACCATCCCCACGCCCCCGCCACTTTTCCCGCTTGGTGTCCATACGTTTGTTCTCTACATCTGTGTCTCTATTTCTGCCCTGAAAACCGGTTCATCTGTACCATTTTTCTAGGTTCCACATATATATGTTAATATACGATATTTGTTTTTCTCTTTCTGACTTACTTTGCTCTGCATGACAGTCTCTAGATCCATCCATGTCTCTACAAATGACCCAATTTCGTTCCTTTTTATGGCTGAGTAATATTCCATTGTATATGTGTACCACATCTCCTTTACCCATTCGTCTGTCAATGGGCACTTAAGTTGCTTCCATGACCTGGCTATTGTAAATAGTGCTGCAATGAACTTTGGGGTGCATGTGTCATTTTGAATTATGGTTTTCTCTGGGTATATGCCCAGTAGTGGGATTGCTGGGTCATATGGTACTTTGAGTTTTAGTTTTTTAAGGAACCTCCATACTGTGCTCCATAGTGGCGGTATCAATTTACATTCCCACCAACAGTGCAAGAAGGTTCCCTTTTCTCCATACCCTCGCCAGCACTTGCTGTTTGTAGATTTTCTGATGATGCCCATTCTAACTGGTGTGAGGTGATACCTCACTGTAGTTTTGATTTGCGTTTCTCTAATAATTAGTGATGTTGAGCAGCTTTTCATGTGCTTCTTGGCCATCTGTATGTCTTCTTTGGAGAAATGTCTTTTTAGGTCTTCTGCCTATTTTTTGACTGGGTTGTTTGTTTTTTTTAATATTGAGCTGCATGAGCTGTTTATATATTTTGGAGATTAATCCTTTGTACGTTGATTCACTTGCAAATATTTTCTCCCATTCTGAGGGTTATCTTTTCATCTTGTTTATGGTTTCCTTTGTTGTGCAAAAGCTTTTAAGTTTCATTAGGTCCCATTTGTTTATTTTTGTTTTTATTTCCATTACTCTACAAGGTGGATCAAAAAAGATCTTGCTGTGATTTATGTCAAAGTGTGTTCTTCCTATGTTTTCCTCTAAGAGTTTTATAGTGTCCGGTCTTACATTTAGGTCTTTAATCCATTTTGAGTTTATTTTTGTGTATGGTGTTAGGGAGTGTTCTAATTTCATTCTTTTACATGTAGCTGTCCAGTTTTCCCAGCACCACTTATTGAAGAGACTGTCTTTTCTCCATTGTATATCCTTGCTTCCTTTGTCATAGATTAATTGACCACAGGTGCGTGGGCTTATCTCTGGGCTTTCTATCTTGTTCCATTGATCTATGTTTCTGTTTTTGTGCCAGTACCATACTGTCTTGATTACTGTAGCTTTGTAGTATAGTCCGAAGTCAGGGAGTCTGATTCCTCCAGCTCCGTTTCTTTCCCTCAAGACTGCTTTGGCTATTCGGAGTCTTTTGTGTCTCCATACAAATTTTAAGATTTTTTGTTCTAGTTCCGTAAAAAATGCCTTTGGTAATTTGATAGGGATTGCATTGAATCTGTAGATTGCTTTGGGTAGTAGAGTCATTTTCACAATATTGATTCTTCCAATCCAAGAACATGGTATATCTCTCCATCTGTTGGTATCATCTTTAATTTCTTTCATCAGTGTCTTATAGTTTTCTGCATACAGGTCTTTTGTCTCCCTAGGTAGGTTTATTCTTAGGTATTTTATCCTTTTTGTTGCAATGGTAAATGGGAGTGTTTCCTTACATTTTCTTTCACATTTTACATCATTAGTGTATAGGAATGCAAGAGATCTCTGTGCATTAATTTTGTATCCTGCAACTTCACCAAATTCATTGATTAGCTCTAGTAGTTTTCTGGTGGCATCTTTAGGACTCTCTATGTATAGTATCATGTCATCTGCAAACAGTGACAGTTTTACTTCTTCTTTTCCAATTTGTATTCCTTTTATTTCTTTTTCTTCTCTGATTGCCATGGCTAGGACTTCCAAAACTATGTTGAATAATAGTGGTGAGAGTGGACATCCTTGTCTTGGTCCTGATCTTAGAGGAAATGCTTTCAGTTTTCCACCATTGAAAATGATGTTTGTTGTGGGTTTGTCATATATGGCCTTTATTATGTTGAGGTAGGTTCCCTCTATGCCAACTTTCTGGAGAGTTTTTATCATAAATGGGTGTTGAATTTTGTCAAAAGCTTTTTCTGCATCTATTGAGATGATCGTATGGTTTTTATTCTTCAATTTGTTAATATGGTGTATCATATTGATTGATTTGCGTATATTGAAGAATCCTTGCATCTCTGGGATAAATCCCACTTTATCATGGTGTATGATCCTTTTAATGTGTTGTTAGATTCTGTTTGCTAGTATTCCGTTGAGGATTTTTGCATCTATATTCATCAGTGATATTGGTCTGTAATTTTCTTTTTTTGTAGTATCTTTGTCTGGTTTTTGTATCAGGGTGATGGTGGCCTCATAGAATGAGTTTGGGAGTGTTCCTTCCTCTGCAATTTTTTGGAAGAGTTTGAGAAGGATGGGTGTTAGCTCTTCTCTAAATGTTTGGTAGAATTCACCTGTGAAACTATCTGGTCCTGGACTTTTGTTTGTTGGAAGATTTTTTTTTTTTTTTTTTTTTTTTTGCCGTACGCGGGTCTCTCACTGTTGTGGCCTCTCCCGTTGCAGAGTATAGGCTCTGGATGTGCAGGCCCAGCAGCCATGGCTCACGGGCCCAGCCGCTCCACGGCATGTGGGATCTTCCCAGACCGGGGCACGAACCCGTGTCCCCTGCATCGGCAGGCGGACTCTCAACCACTGCACCACCAGGGAAGCCCATGCTGGAAGATTTTTAATCACAGTTTCAATTTCATTACTTGTGGTTGGTCTGTTCATATTTTCTGTTTCTTCCTGGTTCAGTCTTGGAAGGTTATACCTTTCTAAGAATTTGTCCATTTCTTCCAGGTTGTCCGTTTTATTGGCATAGAGTTGCTTGTACTAGTCTCTTAGGATGCTTTGTATTTCTGAAGTGTCTGTTGTAACTTCTCCTTTTTCATTTCTAATTTTATTGATTTGAGTCCTCTCCCTCTTTTTCTTGATGAGTCTGGCTAATGGTTTATCAATTTTGTTTACCTTCTCAAAGAACCAGCTTTTAGTTTTATTGATCTTTGCTATTGTTTTCTTTGTTTCTATTTCATTTATTTCTGCTCTGATCTTTATGATTTCTTTCCTTCTGCTAACTTTGGGTTTTGTTTGTTCTTTCTCTAGTTCCTCTAGGTGTAAGGTTAGATTGTTTACTTGAGATTTTTCTTGTTTCTTGAGGTAGGCTTGTATAGCTATAAACTTCCCTCTTAGGGCTTCCCTGGTGGCGCAGTGGTTGAGAGTCCGCCTGCCGATGCAGGGGACACGGGTTCGTGCCCCGGTTCGGGAGGATCCCACATGCCGCGGAGCGGCTGGGCTCGTGAGCCATGGCCGCTGAGCCTGCGCATCTGGAGCCTGTGCTCCGCAATGGGAGAGGCCACAACAGTGAGAGGCCCGCGTACTGAAAAAAAAAAAAAAAAAAAAAACTTCCCTCTTAGAACTGCTTTTGCTGCATCCCGTAGGTTTTGGATCATCGTGTTTTCATTGTCATTTGTCTCTAGGTATTTTTTGATTTCCTCTTTGATTTCTTCAATGATCTCTTGGTTATTTAGTAACGTATTGTTTAGCATCCATGTGTTTGTGTTTTTTACGTTTTTTTTCCCTGTAATTCCTTTCTAATCTCATAGCACTGTGGTCAGAAAAGATGCTTGATATGATTTCAATTTTCATAAATTTAGTGAGGGTTGATTTGTCACCCAAGATGTGATCTATCCTGGAGACTGTTCCATACGCACTTGAGAAGAAAGTGTAATCTGCTGTTTTTGGATGGAATGTCCTAAAAATATCAGTTAAATCTATCTGGTCTATTGTGTCATTTAAAGCTTCTGTTTCCTTATTCATTTTCATTTTGGATGATCTGTCCATTGGTGTAAGTGAGGTGTTAAAGTCCCCCACTATTTTTGTGTTACTGTCGATTTCCTCTTTTATAGCTGTTAGCAGTTGCCTTATTATTGAGGTGCTCCTATGTTGGGTGCATATATATTTAAAATCGTTATATCTTCTTCTTGGATTGATCCCTTGATCATTTTGTAGCGTCCTTCCTTGTCTCTTGTAACATTCTTTATTTTAAAGTCCATTTTATCTGATATGAGTATTGCTACTCCAGCTTTCTTTTGATTTCCATTTGCATGGAGTATCTTTTTCCATCCCCTCACTTTCAGTCTGAATGTGTCCCTACGTCTGAAGTGGGTCTCTTGTAAACAGCATATATATGAACCTTGTTTTTGTATCCATCCAGCAAGCCTGTGTCTTTTGGTTGGAGCATTTAATCCATTCACGTTTAAGGTAATTATTGATATGTATGTTCCTATGACCATTTTCTTAATTGTTTTGGGTTTATTTTTGTAGGTCCTTTTCTTCTCTTGTGTTTTCCACTTAGAGAATTTCCTTTAGCATTTGTTTTAGAGATGGTTTGGTGGTGCTGAATTCTCTTAGCTTTTGCTTGTCTGTAAAGCTTTTGATTTCTCTATCGAATCTGAATGAGATCCTTGCCGGGTAGAGTAATCTTGGTTGTAGGTTCTTCCCTTTCATCACTTTAAGTATATCATGCCACTCCCTTCTGGCTCGTAGAGTTTCTGCTGAGAAATCAGCTGTTAACCTTATGGGAGTTCCCTTGTATGTTATTTGTCATTTTTCCCTTGCTGCTTTCAGTAATTTTTCTTTGTCTTTAATTTTTGCCAATTTGATTACTATGTGTCTCGGCGTGTTTCTCTTTGGGTTTGTCCTGTATGGGACTCTCTGCGCTTCCTGGACTTGGGTGGCTATTTCCTTTCCCATGTTAGGGACGTTTTCGACTATAATCTCTTCAAATATTTTCTCAGGTCTTTTCTCTCTCTCTTCTCCTTCTGGGACCCCTATAATGTGAATGTTGTTGTGTTTAATGTTGTCCCAGAAGTCTCTTAGGCTGTCTTCATTTCTTTTCATTCTTTTTTCTTTATTCTGTTCCACAGGAGTGAATTCCACCATTCTGTCTTCCAGGTCACTTATCCGTTCTTCTGCCTCAGTTATTCTGCTATTGATTCCTTCTAGTGTAGTTTTCATTTCAGTTATTGTATTGTTCATCTCTGTTTGTTTGCTCTTTAATTCTTCTAGGTCTTTGTTAAACATTTCTTGCATCTTCCTGATCTTTGCCTCCATTCTTTTTCCGAGGTCCTGGATCATCTTCACTATCATTATTCTGAATTCTTTTTCTGGAAGGTTGCCTATCTCCACTTCATTTAGTTGTTTTTCTGGGGTTTTATCTTGTTCCTTCATCTGGTACATAGCCCTCTGCCTTTTCATCTTGTCTATCTTTCTGTGAATGTGTTTTTTTTCCCCACAGGCTGCAGGATTGTAGTTCTTCTTGCTTCTGCTGTCTGCCCTCTAAACTGCTTCTTTTTAAAGAAATCCATCATTTCCTATGCCCCTTGGGTCCCTTTTGGTAGAGTAAGCAAATCTTTTCACCTTGTTTTTCTTATTCAAGAATACACTGGTGATTCTTGATCTTTTGCATTTCCTTATAAAATGGATTAACTTGTTAACTTCTGGCAAAGGAAGGGGGTGGGGAGAGGAAGGGTATGAGGGAGGAAGGAAGAAAGAAGGAAGACTATAGAAATGTTTACTTTGGATTGTACTGAGTCTATAAATCGATTTGGGAGGAAATGGTACCTTTATTCTGTGGAGTCTTCTAATCAGTTAACATGCTGTATCTTTGTTTTAAGTTTTTTTTTAGTAGTTCTTAATGATCTAAGGTCTAATAGTTCTATAATTTTCTTTGTAGAGGTCCTGTATGTGCTTTGATTTATTTGCTGCTAGGAAATTGATTTTTAAATTTCAATTATAAATAGGATAATTAAAAATCATTTTCTACCTGTTTGGTGCTGGAATATACAAGTATAATTTACTTTTGCATTTTTTTTTTTTTTTTTTTTTGCGGTATGCGGGCCTCTCACTGCTGTGGCCTCTCCCGTTGCGGAGCACAGGCTCCGGACGCGCAGGCCCAGCGGCCATGGCTCACGGGCCCAGCCGCTCCACGGCATATGGGATCCTCCCAGACCGGGGCACGAACCCGTATCCCCTGCATCGGCAGGCGGACTCTCAACCACTTGCGCCACCAGGGAGGCCCCCTACCTTTGCATTTTTATTTTTAAATTTTTATAAGTAAACTTTTAATTTTGGATTAATTTTAGATTTAGAGAAAGGTTGCAAAGATAGTACAAAATTCCTGTATACCCCTCATCCAGTTTTCCCTAATTGTTTCTTTTGGGGGGGGCACACCATGTGGCATGCAGGATCTTCATTCCCCAAACAGGGATGAAACCCTCACCCCCTGCAATGGAAGTATCTTAACCACTGGACCTCCAGGGAAGTCCCTACATGTCTTATTCTTGATCTCAAAGGAAAAGCTTTCAACATTTTACCGTTTTACCATTAAGTCTGATTTTTTTTAGAAGCATACATTTACAAGCATGTATAAAAACTTGTTGTACAGTCACAGACATTCCCTTTTATTTATAGTTTAAGAAGAAGCATTTTAAAAAAGGTAAATGGAGGGACACTAGTAATAGCACATGCTTAACATGGTAAATGGTGTTGAATGTTTATCAAACACTTTTTTTTTCCTGCACCTGTTTCACGGAAAAGTGGTGGGGTGCAAGAGGATGATCACGTCCCAGGTCTCCGGCGAGTCCCTGGGATGGGCTGCCAGTGTGGGTTCTTGGCTTCGAGTAGGAAAGAATTCAAGAGTGAGCCATAGTAAAGTGAAGGCAGGTTTATTCAGAGACATCCTCTACACACTCCATAGACAGAGTGTGGGTCATCTTAGAAGGCAAGAAGCCCCAGGGTACGAGGTTGTTAGTTTTTACGGGCTCGGTAATTTCATAGGCTAATGAGTGGGAAGCTTATTCCAACTATTTTGGGAAAGGGGTAGAGATTTCCAGGAATTGGGTCCCCGCCCACTTTTTGGCCTTTTGTGGTCAGCCTCGGAACTGTCATGGCGCTGGTGGCTATGTCACTTAGCATGCTGTTGTATTACAATGAGTATATGAGGCTCAAGGTCCACTGGAAGCCAAATTTTTCGCTATCTTGGTCCTAGTAGGTTCTAACCAGTTTATGTCTGTCCTCCATGGCTGTCATTCTTTTAACGGTTGTGCCCTGCCCCCTCCTGTCCCACATGCATTGAAACAATCATATGATTTTTCTCCTTTAATCTGTGTATGTAGAGTGTTAACACTAATTGATTTTATAATGTTCCATCAAATTTACAATCCTGGAATAAACCTAGTCTTATCCCAGGATACACTATCTTTCTTATATGTTGCTGGATTCAGTTTGCTAATATATGTTTTAGAATTTTTTGCATTGGTGTTCATGTTCATGATTGAGATTAACCAATAATTTGTGTTTTGATATCAAAGTTTATACACTGACTTCATAAAATGAGCTGGGGTGTGTGTGTGTGTGTGTCTTTGTGTGCTTTCCTCTGGAAGGGTTTGGGTGAGTTTGGAATTATTTCTTCCTTAAATATTTCAGTCCCATGAGTGTCTACGGCCAAGAAATACAGGATCCTGACTTGAGTGTCTCACAACCATTTTGCTGTATGTTTCTCTCCAGAGCCCTGGAGCGCCCCTCGTGGGTTACACTAACCCTTTACAGCCAGGAGGAGAGCATGTGTGGCTCATCCTCTCTGGGCTTTGCAACACTGGAGGCGATGATGGGCTGATCACAGATCATTTACACCAGTCGTTCCTTAGGCTGAAGGTATGTGATGGTTGGGGGAGGTGCCCCCATGGGTGTGTTTTTGGGGGTGGGGAGGAGATGGGAGATTACAGAAAGCCAAGGTGTAGAGCCCCAGGCACCCAGTGCAGCAGGGAAATTCACCCTGACTCCAAAGCTATTCCTTGAGGTTTGTCCAGAAGCAGCAGAATCAGTGTAGAAGCATGGATGACAGACAGTCGTCCACGCTCTCCAGCTCTGCTTCCTCCCTTTAACCCTCTCTCCTCCCACTGGCCAAGGCATTCTCAGCATCGTCTTCCTTGATGGGGAAACCTCCAGGGGCGTTTGTTTGGAAGGACAGGGTGTGACACCAGTGGGGAGGCTGGCGGGGCACATTCCAGGAAAGGAAGCAAGAGAGAAGGTTTCCTTTTGCCTCTTCCTGTCCTACATCCTGGGGAGGTTTGCTGTCCTGGAGGCAGGTTGAGGTTGTGCTGGCAGAGGAGTAGAAGGAGAATCTACTTTCCTTTCCAAAGCTCTGTCCTCAACAATCCCCTCAAGGTTTAGCTAAAGTCCTATGCTAGCCGTTCTCAAAAGTCTTGTTCTCTGGACCTTTTAAAATAATTAATTAATTAATTGATTGATTGATTTTTGGCAGCATTGGGTCTTTGTTGCTGCGCACGGGCATTCTCTAGTTGCGGCAAGCGGGGGCTACTCTTCATTGTGGTGTGCGGGCTTCTCACTGTGGTGGCTTCTCTTGTTGAGGAGCACGGGCTCCAGGCACGCGGGCTCAGTAGTTGTGGCTCGTGGGCTTTAGAGCGCAGGCTCAGTAGTTGTGGCTCGTGGGCTTTAGAGCGCAGGCTCAGTAGTTGTGGCGCACGGGCTTAGTTGCTCCACAGCATGTGGGATCTTCCTGGACCAGGGCTCGAACCCGTGTCCCCTGCATTGGCAGGCAGATTCTTAACCACTGCGCCACCAGGGACGTCCCTGGACCTTTTTTTATACTTTCAAATATTATTGAGGACCCCAAAGGGCTTTTGTCTATGTGGATCCTATCTAGGGATATTTACTGTGCTAGAAAATAAAACTGAGGCATTTAAAAATATTTAATTCATCTAAAATAACAACAATTAACCCATTAACAATAATCACCCCTGTAGGGTCTGAGGCTCACCGTGGTTGAGCACTTTTGTCCAGAGCCTGACCCCCAGTGAAAGGAGAGCCTCATCTCTGGGGAAGAAAGGATGAGAAATCTGCATGAGCTCCAGTGAAGCCACCTGGCTAGAATTCATGAAAGAAGAGGCCCCAGTTTCTTTAAGGAAGGAGGGGTCTTAAAACCAGCAGACCCAAACTCCCACCCAGGCTCCATCTGAACCACCAGGTGATGTGGATCTGTTCTGCCACTTGACCTTGGACAAGTCCGTTTCCTCATCTCTAGGACAGAAATGGTAATGTAACAACTTGGCCCACAGGGCTATTGTGAGGTCCAAGGGAAGTAAGGAATGTTAAAGCATTTTGTAAACAGTGAGCTCACCTGTTTCTGCGCTACGCAGCATTGTGAGAAATTTCTTCTTTCTCTTAAGCAAGAATATGGGTCCCGTAACTCTGTCCCACTGGTCGGGACCTGTCTTCTCACTATGTGATCCCAGGACCAGCAGTGTCAGTATCGTCTGGGAGTGTGTTAGAAATGCAGACTCCCAGGCCTCACCCCGGAGCTAATGAATCAGAAATGCTGGGAATGGGGCTCAGCCGGCTGCACTTTAACAAGCCCTCCTGGTGATTCTGAGCCCTACCGGTTGGGACGAGTCCTCCACTCACATCAGATGCAACTCATGGCCCCGGTTCTGCAACACCAAAGATGGTCAGAGTGTGGTCCACGGATCAGGAGATTGGATATCACTGCAGTTGTCACATGGCTTTAGAAGCCTCCAAACACTCTCAACTTCTGTACTTATCCTGCGGGAGACTGTTAACAAACAGTTCAGAGATGGGCACTGGCCTCTGAACCACAACGTGAGTAGAATCGCTCCAGATCTGTGCTTCTCAAATTGAATGTGCTTACAGATCACCTGGAGATCCTGTTCAGGGGCACATTTGGATCCACTGCATCTGGGAGGGCCTGGGATTCTGCATTTCTGAGCACCCAGGGGACGCCTTTGTGACTAAGTTTACACTTTTGTGACCCTCTCTACAAGGATCCCCCACGCCCACCACCCGGAAGCCCCTCCTCCATCTCTCAGGACCACCCCCCGCCAAAGCCAGCCTTCAGCCAGGGCTTTGTTTCAGAAGATCCTTATAAAATGCGTTTGCTGGGAAGGAGCAGAATTGAGTCAGTCTCATGTTCTAACATATCAAATTAGGGAATCGGTTACCCAGCCCCCAGGGCATAAAACTCACAGGTAGGTAACTTAAAAAAATTATACACAGCTTTACAGAGAAATGAAACCTCAAAGATATGAGAAACTCCATTTCATCACCCTGATTGTGGGCTTGTCTGACACAGGGCTGTCATCAGCATGTATATATTAACTTAAGCTTCTCTCAGTTAACTTCTTTTAGTAAATATACTAATATCTACATCTTCATGTAGTCAAATGCTGTTTGTGCTGTTGTCTTTTAAAGGATACATAACCTTCCAAGTAATCCTAGACTAGCGTGGTGACTGCAAGCTCGGGCCCTACCACTTACTAGCTGTGTGACATTAAGCAAATTCTTAACCTCTCTGAACCACACTTGTAAAATGAGGAGAAAATAGGAGCCAGTAGCAGAGAAGTTTTTTGTAAGTATTAAATGAGAAGACGCATGTCAAGTTCTTAAAACAGCGTCTAGCACATAAAAAGTGCTCAATTAATGTCAGCTGCTGTTATAACTATTACCATAAGGTATTCAGGGAGCCCTCGATTACTAAGTGTTTTAGGTTATCTGCAATTATTTTATTATTGTGAAAATGCTGTTATGAATGTTCATCCTTTCCAGCAACCTCTATGGACTGCCTCACCTGCACTAGAGGATTCTAAGATGATGAAGAGGGTGCTGGCCCTTGAAGAGATGGCAGTTTAGTGATGCTGAGAAACCAGGAAGTGGATGATTACAATAATCCAAGGGACCAGAGAGGGATGGGAGAGGGCAAGTGGGGCAGGTGAGAGTCAGGAGCCGCTCGGTGGAGCACTGGAGGTTTGAGATGAACTTGTAATACCTTTGGGAGGAAGGCACTTCTAAGGCTTGTTATTTATTTCCCCACTTTGCTCCCAGAGCTTAGAACAGCTCCTGGCATGTCATAGGCCCTCCGTCAATCCACTGTTGGCTGGATGCGTTGTCTGCTTGCACCCTAGAAGGAGCAATGCCCTGGCAGTGCCACCAGCCTGCTGTGGGCTGGCCCTGTGTACAGATTCCAGCCGTGTCCTGATCTGGGTCCAGATGTTTTGTCTGGCTCCACCCGGACCTCTCCCTCCTGACTCGTGAGACAGGAAGCTCCTGGCCTTGGGACAGTGCCTCGGAGCTACGGGCTTTTCCTTCTCCCATCAGCAGTGAGAGGCCCTATGTGGAATTCAGGTCACTGGTGGGGAAGGAAATGATGTGATGTTACGAGAAGTTGCACTCCAGCAGAGTGTTGAAGGACGAGGGGTGTCTGCCGTGCCAGCTGGGTGCACAGTGAGTGAAGAGAGATCCTGTACATACCCCATGGCTGAGAAACTGGTGTCAGCGGGGGTGCCTCTTTGGTGGGAACGAGATAAGTAAGGAAGAAAGGAAAACGCCAACTGGCATTTTAGAAGCGCACTTTGTGCCAGGGGGTTTACAGCTGTCGTGTGGATTTGTCCACACAGTGACCCTGTGGGAAGGCAGCCCAGTTCCAAAAGCAGAAAGCAGACTCAGCAAAGCCCTGTGCTCGTGAGCCCTCGTAATGAAGAATGGGTGCCCTTTTTCCCCCGACACTGCTTCTGGGAATAGGAGCTTGACCTAGTAGGAGGAATAGGAAACACCCCTTCTGACTCTGGGTTCATGGGGTTTGGGTGCAGCTGGTCCCCCGTGACTGAGAACTAACCGGTCAAAGCCTCACATCCTCCTACCATCTCCCGACCAGGGGCCTGGCCATCCGGGCAATTACAGCCAATGAAAACCAGCCCTTTGGCTTTTGCAGGAACTCCTGGGAAAGAGGAGCTCTGGCATAAGATGGTAAGATACAGGATATAAGCCTGGCCATTTTGTAATCACAGAGGGGCAGCCTTCCTGGGAATAAAGTTAATTTAGAGGAAAGCAGAACGGAGAGATGGAAAGAGAAAAATAAGAAATCATCTGAAAACCTAGATCCAACAACACGTCTGTGGGCCCAGTCAGCCTGAAGATTGACTACCCTTGAAATTTCCATTTAGGTGAACCAATAAATCTTCTTTTTTGCCTAGACATTGAAGCTGAACTTCCGTCACAGCTGCATGAGTTCCTATGCCCTAGCCGTGGAATTGGGACTTGGATGGCATGGTCCACATTTCCCTCCCGTCCTCCCCACCTTCCCTACACTCTGCAGGATGCAGTTCTTAGCCCTGAGAAATCCTCTCAATTTGCTGCCTTGAATCAGTTGACCTGGTAGGACTTGTGGGAACATGGAGGGTGGGCTTGGCCCTATGTACTCCAATATCTTTATATACAGAATTGCACATTTGTTTTTACTTGGGTTTCATGGGCTCCAGTTAGTGGTGTGCTGGTAAATGTTTAACAAGCTAACAAATAAAAAAGCCCTGCATTGACGTGTTTGCCAGTTTCCGTGGTGTAAATATTTCCACCAGGGCCAGGTTCAGGATCCCCCGTGACATCACTGAATGCGGAGACAGGAAGAGATGTAAGTAGCACTCCATTGGAGAGTATTTCTACCACACAGATTTAATAGTCATAAATTATAGATCATAACAAAATGTAGTAAATTAGTTATATGTATTGATTTTTAGTACCTTTGTTTTTAGTATACCTGACTTACGATGGTTCGACTCACAATTTTTCAACTTTATGAAAGCAATATGCATTTAGTAGAAACTGTGCTTTGAATTTTGATCTTTCCCCTGGCCTAGGGAATGCAGTCTGATCCTCTGGTGATGCTGGCAGGGCAGCAGCCACAGCTCCCAGGCAGCAATGCAGTCACAAGGGGAAACAACTGATACACTTACAGCCATTCTGCACCCAGACGACTATTGTATTTTTCACTTTCAGTACCGTATTCAATACATTACACGAGACAGTCAACACTTTACTATCAAATAGGCTTTGTGTTAGATGATTTTGCCCAACTGTAGCCTAATATAAGGGTTCTGACTGCGTTCAAGGGGGGCTGGGCTAAGCTACAATGTTTGGTAGGTTTGATGTATTAAATGCATTTCTGACTTAATGTTTTCAATGTACAGTGGGTTTACTGTGATGTGACTCCATCGTTAAGTCGAGGAAGATCTGTAATTTATCTCATTGTAATATTACAAAATTTAATTTTAATAGTAAGTAAATTATGAAATTTAATTGTAAGAACTGGTTCACAGAATTCCTAAAAATTTTTATAATTGGCTCTTGCAAACTGGTACAGGCTGGTTCCAGGACACCACCGATGCCACTTAGATCTCAGCAGGAAAGGACTGCTTCTTCCTGGGTTTAAGAGCTATGAGTTTAGGGCTTCCCTGGTGGCGCAGTGGTTGAGAGTCCACCTGCCGATGCAGGGGACACGGGTTCGTGCCCCGGTCCGGGAAGATCCCACATGCCACGGAGCGGCTGGACCCGTGAGCCACGGCCGCTGAGCCTGCGCGTCTGGAGCCTGTGCTCCACAACGGGAGAGGCCACAACAGTGAGAGGCCCGCGTACCGCAAAAAAAAAAAAAAAAAAAAAAAAAGAGCTATGAGTTTAAATGAAAAGAAGGGACCTGGATGCAATCCTAAAAGCTTGATTTGAGGGGATGTCTGCGTCAAGTGGAAGTGTGCAGTGAAACTTAATGGGTCAGTAGCGATCCGAATGGGATTTTTGACCTGGAGATGTACGCTGGCCGCAGCGAGGTAGTGGTGCTTTGCATGGTCAGCTGGCCCTGCTTCATAGGAGGGCCGTGGAGCAGGGAAATAGATATGCAGGTCAGGGTGTGTATCAGCCAGGGCTCCGGCAGGAAGCAGGCGACACACTTAGGTCAGCATAATGTGTGGGTGTTTGAGGGAGAGACTCTTTTGGGAGGTGTGGGCAGGTTTAGGGAGGCCACCGGGGTAGGGCAGAGCTCCAGGTGCAAGCAGGGTGAGGGGACCGGTCACTGGAGGTGGACACAGAGAGGACTGGGGAGTGTGATGCCTGAAGGAAATGGGACCTTTGCTTGCAGGGAGGGATGCAGGGAATAAAGGGCCTCTCTCTCCTCTTCCCCTCTGCTTTTCTGTCTCAGCTCCCTGTTGGCTGGATCCACCCAAAGGCCAGAGGGCAAGGAAACCCGTTGTTTCGACCCCTTTTGGGACAGGAGAAAGCTGGGAGGGGTGTGAAGGATCAGATGGCAAAGGTCTTGACTTGGGTATCTCACTGTGGAGTGGACGCCCTGATTCTTTGTCTTGGGCCTAGGAAAAGGGCCAAGAGACTCACTTTTGGAACCTCCACGGGCCACCTTCATCCCAGAGAAACCCGGGGTCTGATCACCCACCCCTGCTAGGGGCAGAGAGCTGTTTGTGGAGGTCCACTGCCTTCCACTCTGGGGCCAACACTTCTCCTCCAGCCTGGTGGTTCCTGGAATGAGGAGAGTGATGTCTGGGAGAAGACCTTTGGCCATGGTCCCACCCTCTGCTGCCAGGGCCATCACTGGGGCCCGCTCGCTGCCTGTCCAGGTCCTAGGCCTCCATCTCAGATTCTTCAGGGTCCTCTTCTACAGACACTCAGTTGAGGGGGCTCTGGTCTGGGAGCCCCGAGACCTGGGCATCTGGCTCTGACACTTCATCCTATGGGGTTAGCAGATCCTATCACGAACCTGAATTTTCTCATCTTCAAAACCAGGGGCCTGGGTGGGATGATCCTGATTCCCAAGGACACCTCTGACTCTGAACATCTAATGTCAAGACTTCAGGGGCGCAATCTCTAGGTCATTTGCAAAATGAAAAGCATGTCTTTCCATAGCCAGGAGGTGGCAGCAAAGCTCCGTTTTGAAGAGGCCTGTGGGTCAGGGTGGGTTCTGTTCTCCCAGGCGCCAGAGCTCGAAAGCCCAGGTTTGGTGTCTAGGTTTCACTGCTGAATGACAATAACAACAAAAACAACAACGATATCATTATTATTATCATTCTTGTGAGTAAAACATCTCCAGTTTGCGCAGCACTGCGTTTCTGGGGAAATGTCTTGCACAGCATCACGCGGGAATCTTTCAACAACTTCATCCTGAGGTAGGAAGTTCCAGGACTTCCTACCCCATGTTGAGGCTCAGAGACATTCCCTTACTTGCCCAAGGCCTTCTGGAAAGTATGATGTGCTGGAGGCCTGGGGGCCCAGGGTGGGGAGGTGGGGGACCAGGTAAGCGCAGAGATGCTAGGCAGCTCCAGGTGACCTGGGGAGTGTTTGAGCAGACGGAATTCAGATCTGCTTTCGTTGGGGTGTCAGGAAGGGGTGATTCCACAGGAAATTTTTTTGATGACCCTCAAATGCATGGTGTGTCAGCTCCTCAAACCAGAGGAAGCTCCTTAGAGACACCGTGAAAACCCCAGCCCATCTGGACCCCTGTCTTACACTCCACTCCACCTGTGCCCTTAGACCATGTGTTACCTCTGCCCACCATGATGACAGGCTACCAGGGTACAAACTGTGTGTCTGGCTCCAGACCAAGGGTGTTCCTTGCATATTCTTACTTACTTCTCAGTATAACCCTCTAAAGTACATTGTTCCATCCCGTTTTATACGTGAGGAAGCTGAGGCTTAAAGTCATGAAGTAACTTGTTCCAAATCACACAGCTATGAATGGCAGGGCAAGACTGGGACCCCGGAAGGTTGGCCCCAGGGCTCTCACCACGAAAGCCCACGCCCACACAGAGGGAAAGGCCCCTGTGTGAGATGCTGTGCTGTACGGTGAGCCTGAAGAGCTGCCATGTCAGCTCCTCCTCAGCCTTGGAAAAGCCACCGTCCACCTGCAACCCCATTAGAAAATGAAGGTATTAATATCTGCCTGACCTCCTGACGGGCTTGTTGGGAGGCCGGGATGGAAAAGAGGAAGACAGTCCCATAAATACTCAGCATCATACAAAATTGTTCATGTATTTGAAATTGTATTACTTTTATTGGGAGGGCGATGCAGTAGGGTGGCAGAGATGTAGGATTAGGATCTGGTATCTGGGGACTTTGAGAACAGCCTTGGTTTCCTTGCCTGTAAAATTGAGGAGATTGAAGAGATCATTTTTTTTTTTAGCTTTTAAAATTTATTTATTTATTTATTTATTTTATTTTTGTCTGTGTTGGGTCTTTGTTTCTGTGCAAGGGCTTTCTCTAGTTGCGGCGAGCGGGGGGCCAGTCTTTTTTTTTTTTTTTTTTTTTTGCGGTACACGGGCCTCTCACTGTTGTGACCTCTCCTGCTGCAGAGCACAGGCTCCGGACACACAGGTTCAGCGACCATGGCTCACGGGTCCAGCCGCTCCACAGCATGTGGGATCCTCCTGGACCGGGGCACGAACCCGTGTCCCCTGCATCGGCAGGTGGACTCTCAACCACTGCGCCACCAGGGAAGCCCAGGGGCCACTCTTTATCACAGTGCGCAGGCCTCTCACTGTCGCGGCCTCTCTTGTTGTGGAGCACAGGCTCCAGACATGCAGGCTCAGTAGTTGTGGCTCACGGGCTTAGTTGCTCCGCGGCATGTGGGATCTTCCTGGACCAGGGCCTGAACCCCTGTCCCTGCATTGGCAGGCAGATTCTCAACCACTGCACCACCAGGGAAGCCCGAAGAGATCATTTTCAATGACTCTTTCAGTCCTCAAGTTTAGCCATGATGATGGTGAGTATGGTGATGATAGTGGTGATGATGGTGAGGATGATGAGGAGGAGGATGTTGATGATAGCGCTGATGATAAGCATGGTGAAGATCATGATAGTGATGATGATGGTGATGATGGTGATGGTGACGTCAGACACCTGAGATCACCCGACCTCAGAATCATTTCCTGCCACCACTACTGGTTCCACCCATCCTTAACTTCCAGCCCCACTGTGTCAAAGGCACAGGGTTGGGCTGGTGATGAGATGGAAAGGAGGATCTAGAAGGCCGAAGAGAAGGGACGATCTAAGATGTAAGAGGAGAGTGCATCTCAGTGCCTGGTACATAGTAAGCCAGAAACCCTGCACCCCTTGCCAACACCCCAACCCCCCACCTGTCCCAGGGAAGCTGTGATGTTTATTGGTATCTCTGCCTTACAGAATAAGGAAATTGAGGCTCAGACCGTTAGTCTTTTTTTTTTTTTTTTAATTAATTTATTTATTTATTTATTTTTGGTTGCACTGGGTCTTCATTGCGGTGCATGGGCTTCCTCTAGTTGCGGAGAGCAGGGGCTGCTCTTCGTTGCGGTGCGTTATCTTCTCATTGCGGTGGCTTCTCTTGTTGTGGAACACGGGCTCTAGGCGCGTGGGCTTCAGTAGTTGTGGCTCGTGGGCTCTAGAGCACAGGCTCAGTAGCTGTGGTGCACGGGCTTAGTTGCTCCGCGGCATGTGGGATCTTCCCGGACCAGGGATTGAACCCGTGTCCCCTGCATTGGCAGGCGGATTCTTAACCACTGCGCCACCAGGGAAGCCCCCAGACCGTTAGTCTTAAGTTGCCCAAGGCCACACAGTTGGTATGTGATAATATTGGGATTCCATCCAGGTTTGCTGGAACCCAAAGTCCATGCCCCTGACCACACGGGTCAGTCTGACCATTGAGGCAACTCAGGTTCAGAGAATGTATGCGGCCAACCCAGGCCACACAGCTGTTGCTACTGAGTGGTCAGGCCGAGGCTCAGATTTAGTCTTGGCTTCTGATCCTGTCCTTGTTTGTCCTGCTGCTTTACTGCCCTTCAGGGTACGCAAACCAACATAATCACACTCAGCAAGACCTGGTTGGGATCTGGGAGTGACCCTGAGACTAGCTGCGCCCCTCACCCTTGGCTCAAGCACCAGGGGGAGGATCCATGTGCGTGGAGAGGAGGGACCCGAAGGAGGGGCAGGGCTTGCAGGATAGGCCAGCCCCTAGGCAGTCCTTCCCGAAGCATCTGTCCTCCCAGGAATGCATCCCAGGCTCAGGAGAGCCTACAGCCTCCAAAGACGTTCTGGGAGCTGTGGGTGGTCTGAGAGGAGTGGAGACACGGCCGCTGGGGGGGACGGGATGGAAAAGCAGAGATGCTTGGTGGAAAGAGCCCTGCTTGGGGGGCCTGGGATCTTGGGGTCTAGTCTCCCACCACCCTGGACAACTACAGTCAGGGTGCTTCGTCTACCTGGGTCCAGTTTCCCTGTCTGTAAATTTAGGGGAACTGAACTGGAAAGACTTACGAGTTCCTAGGCAGAAAAAGGGGTATGATCATCTGAAAGGGTTTTTATTTTTAACTGCTGGGGAGCTGGTGATATATCTCGCGATGGGTTGGATTTCCACCTTTCCTTCTCGGGGCCAGGAGGGTCTGCTTTCACATCCCTTACTTTCTTTATAGTTTATAAATAGACCTGGCAAGAATCTGAAAACCACCCCACGGAGGAGGAATGGACCGTGATGATAAACACGGCAGAGCCAGGGATCCGAGTAGTCAGGAGAATTTATTTCTCACACCTTCTCTCCGTTTTCCTGAGGTGTCCCATGGCAACGGGCATTGGGAAGGGCTCATTCTTCCATCTTCTGGGGGAGAAAAAGAATTGTACACAGGAAATGAGTCAAACCAAAGGTGAGGCTGGGCACTGTCTTCAAGTGGGGGCAGCTGGAGATGCTGGAGCCTCAGAAAAATATTCAGGTGTGGCTTTATCTCCCTTCACGCGTTGTAAAAACAAACCAGTCAAGCTCCCAGAGTTGGGGTGAATCCCCCCAAAAGCAGGGGCTTCTTGGGCAGCGCCTCTTGCAACATGGAGGGGCGGGGATGATAGGGTGGTCTGGCCCCTGGTCCCGCACTGCTCCTGTGAGCCTGGAACCACAGGGTCCAGGCTAAAGCAGTGACTTTTGTGGATGCACGACCAGCAGCGGGGAAGGTGTACTGACAGGCACCCTCCAAACTCTGCTGGGTGCTGCCTGGTCCTGGGTCCTAGGACGTCTGGGGAGGAAGTCTGTTCTCACCTGGGCCCCCATGTCCCGGCTCTTGGCCCGCAGCTTGTTGACGTGGGACTCGGCGATGTCCGCCCGTTCCTCGGCCTCCTCCAGCCCGTTCTGGACCCTCCGGCACCTGGACAGCTGCATGTTGGCCTTCTCTTCCTGAACGGAAGGTGGAGGGGGCAGGAGGCTGAGGAAATCCCTCATTCTGGCGCTGAGGCCCCTGGTCCCTGATGACCTCTGGGGAACTGCGGAACCAGGAGAGCTTGGGCCCCCAGTTCCCTGGAGGCAGAGGAGGGAAAGCTGAGCTCTGCAGCGGTGAAGACGATGCCCCTGGCTCCTGTGTGCACTGCCTGGTTACCTTGCGGGTCTGCTGCCCCCCAGGATGCCTGCATGTTCCCCTGCACCCCGCCTCTCTGCCATCCCCCCAACCCCGGAGCTCTTGGGAGGAAATCCAAGTGTCCCAAGGCATGTGGAGCTGTCAGAGACCAAAGGTCCAGCCCCCACCCCCAACCCCACCCTGGGCCTGCTCCCCGTACTGTCTACCTGCAGCCCAGGCATTGTATAAGTCTGAGGTCCATCCAAGGGTTTCTGATGAAGGTGGCCTCCCGGGGCCCCTCCAGCCTGGCCAGTCCTGCTGCAACTGTACTGATCCTCCCCCAACTTAACCAGTTCAGATCTGCTTCCCAGAGGTCAGGACAGAAGTACCAGGCTCTTGGGCGGGGAGTAAAAAGGACAGGGGAGAAGCCACATCCTCAGTCATTTATCCAGGCCAGGATCCCGCAGGTTTTGTTCCTCAGGACACTAGTCCTGGGGGAGGCTCTGCCTCCAGTACAAAGATGCCAAGGTCCATTACAGGGTAGGAAATGCTACAATCCAGAACGCCTTTTCCACTATGGAGTCCATCCCGTATTACCTGCAAAATCTGAGAAATCCTTGAAGTAAAGCCACCCGTCGTCCAACTTTGCGTAACCCAGAGTTTCCCAAACGATTTCTTTTCTGTAAAATACCTCACAGTCCCCACACCTGCTGCCCCAGCTTCCTGCTATTAACATCCTCCAGATCTAGTGTCTCCAGAAGATATTTGGGAAGTGTTGGTTTCAGCCCAAACTATTTCCTCACTGTTGGTTTCACCTGTTTGCTCAAGGGCGGATCAAAAAGGATGAACTGGGGGCTTCCCTGGTGGTGCAGAGGTTGAGAGTCCGCCTGCCAATGCACGGGACACGGGTTTGTGCCCCGGTCCGGGAAGATCCCACAGAGCGGCTGGGCCTGTGAGCCATCGCCGCTGAGTCTGCGCGTCCGAAGCCACAACAGTGAGAGGCCCGCGTACCGGGAAAAAAAAAAAAAAAAGGATGAACTGGAAGGTGGGAGCTAGGGAGGCCAGGGAAGGATGGAGGTGATAGAAGCCAGGGCCAGGGCTGAGATGGGATCATGTGAATTAAGGCCAGGTGTTCAAGGTTAGCTCACAGGGGCAGGGAATTCTGAGTAAATTGAGGGTGGGTGGAGTCAGCCAGTGTGGGTGGGATTAAAGCCAGGTGCGCTGAGGCAGAGGGAAGGGATGGAGGGGCGGGGCCAGGACTAGTGACGCAGGAGGCCCAGGGAAGGGGGAGGTGGGGCAGGTTTGCATAATGCAGACGGGGCAGGGAAAAGGGCGGGCGTCCTGAGCTTGGGTTTATAGCCTGCAAATGAAAACTCAGGCCTCAGCTGCTGCGGGCGCTGTGAAACAGGGACGGACTCCTGCTCAGGGCCGGGGCGCCCCCCCAACCCAGGACCCCTACTCACGGCCTCCTCCGCCTGCTTCCTGGAAGCCTTCACTTTGGCCTGCAGCTTGCCCACCAGGTCCTGGAGCCTGAGTATGTTCTTGCGGTCCTCCTCGGCCTGCCAACACAGAGTCGGTGCCAGGGCCCCAGACCCCCTCCCCCGCTGCTTCTGCCAAGGGATGCAGGAGAGCCGTTGCCTACCTGGTAAGTCATTTCCTTGACCTTCCGTTCGTATCTGTGCGCGCCCTTCAGGGCCTCGGCTCCCCTCTTCTGCTCAGCCTCTAGCCCGCTATCTAACTCCTGCACCCAGAAGAGAACACAGAGGTCAGGTTACGCCTCCCAGGCTTTTCTCACCCACTCATGTGCCGGTTGTTTTAGGGTAAACTCAAGATGCTCTACTTATGTTTTGCGCAGATGTCTCCTCGTAGGGCTCAGGAACACATGTGGTTCCCAAGGCCGCCACTAGTCCGTGCCGTGGCTTTGTGCAAATGACAACGAGACGCCGTCTTTGGGCAAGAGCAGCCCCGGGTGTACGCGCCTTGCCTAGTGGACTAGGCTTTGCAAAAAAGTGACGCCTCCTCTGGGCCCATGCAGCTCGGTGAGGGCTTTCTGATCAAGGAAGGTGGCAGGGGTCATGGAGAGAACCTGGGCCAGGTAGAGTCAAAGGTGTGTTTTGGCCCCCGGTCCAGCTGATCGATCCAAAGTAAGTCCGTTGTCATCACTGAGTGAGTTTCTGTGTATTTAGAATGGTGTTGATAATTCCTGCCCAAACTGCCTTGACTGTGGGGATCAAATGAGACAACGTCTGTGCAAGTATTTTTTGATGATAAAGCACTACACAGGTATTGTTGATTTCATAGGTGTGTCTGCCTTTCCTGAAGTCGTGAGGGGGCAGGACAGCCACTGAGAGTGCAGGGGCCCGATTCCTCAATCCAGAGAGAGCCCAGTGGTGGAGGTGGCAGCCAGTCACTGGGCACCCCAGTAGCCACAGAGAGGGCGGCTCTGGGCCTGCAGACTCACTGGATCAACCTTGAAATCTACCAGTGGAACAGGCAGCTCTGGGCACTGTTCCAGAAAAGATCCCACCCACCGGCCCCGGGAAGCTGTCTTCCATCAGCTTCCCTGGGAATTCTCTCTAGGCCTCTGCAAGTTTAATGGAACTAAGATAACTGGGCAGCCAGGGGTTGGAGGACAGTCAAGGTGCCTCACCACGACAGAGGGGAGGTTGGCGGAGGGTTCCCTGCCAACCCAGGAATCAAAGTATCAAAGAGGGTGGCATGGGATCTAATTCCTCCGTCCAGGGAGGGGTCCGTGTGAAGGACAAGCCCAAGTTTGTTTTAATAGAAGAGGACTGGGAATAATTTAAAATAAGCATTTAAAGAATTTGGGGAGGAGCTCTGACTTCCCTGGTGTTTACTTTTGTTGCTCATGTGTCTACAGCCTTGTAGTTTTTAGCCAAGTAATTGTTTCACATTTAAAGTGTACAAGTGCCGGTGACCACATCCTTGGAAGGCTAGCATGAAGAATGTGTTTGGGTCTTTCCTGCTGGGAGAAGTTGTTTCCTTCTCTTCTCCTCCCCTTCATCCTCTTTCCCTCTTTCATGCCCCTTCTCTGGGGGACAACAGAGACAGTTTAACATCCTCCTCCTCCGAGCCCTTCTCCAAACTGCAAATGGGTAATGCAGCCTGTTTAAAAAAACAAATCATCCAGGGTCTAACGGGAAAAGCAAGGGGTATAGGAAACAAAGGGAACCACCAGCAAAGAAACTAAAAACTACAAAATACGCTCCCAGGTAAAGAAAAATCAGGACTGTTCTGCGTGTGGATCGCACTTTGCTGGCGAGTTAGCCTGGGGGAAGCGCCAATCACCCTGCATTTAGGATGGGTGAGAAAGGCAGCAGAATTGCAAGTTGTGTTTCGACATTAGGAAATCTGAGAAGGGAATGAGATCCCGGAATGGGAGGGCAAGGGAGACTGCATATCTTATGTAGGATGGGCCATTGTTTATCAAAGTGGAGCTTGGTCCAAAATGTAAATTACACCAAAATGTGTAATCTTATGATTGTAAAGTATGTTTCCCCCTCCATTTATGTAGATCTGAATCTGTATAAAAACAGAATGTGAACATTTGAAATGTCATTACGTTGTAGGTATCAAGGGATACGCATTCGAAAGTGGGTTTGTGTGTGTCTTGGGGCGTAGGGACCAGAGAGGGAGAAGTAGGGGGGACATGTGGCTCACAGGGAGTTTCACAAGTGGTCCTCAAACTGAACCAGAGTCGACTCAGTGCCCAAATCCCCACCACCTAAGTTTCTGGACTGTGGTTCTGCCAGAGGCGGCTGACCTGGTGTCACTCTGGGAGGGAGAGTCCTCTCCCGCCACCCTACCCGCGCCTCCAGCTTCTGGATCTGCTTCTTCCCGCCCTTCAGGGCCAGCTGCTCAGCCTCGTCCAGGCGGTGCTGCAGGTCCTTCACTGTCTGCTCCAGGTTCTTCTTCATCCGCTCCAGGTGGGCGCTGGTGTCCTGCTCCTTCTTCAGCTCCTCGGCCATCGTGGCCGCCTGGTTAAGTTCATAGGAGGCATCAGTGGGCCACCCAGCCCTCCTATGCGGGCACACGGAGGATGCTGTGAGGCTGGTACTAGGCATGCTGATGCTTTCCTCCTTCCCGCAGCCACCACTGATTCTGCATGGCTCCCCTCCCACTTGGCCTTTGCCGAGGCTCCATCTCCTTCCGTCTCTCCAGGAAGCCACCACTGATTGAATGCAGGGGTGAGGAGAGGAAACCTACTTGCAGGTCCTGGCTGAAGCCCCTTTCTTTTTTTTTGTAATTAACTCTTTTTTTAAAATTTTTATTTATTTATTTTTGCTGTGTTGCGTCTTCGTTTCTGTGCGAGGGCTTTCTCTAGTTGTGGCAAGCAGGGACCACTCTTTTTTTTTTTTTTGCGGTACACGGGCCTCTTACTGTTGTGGCCTCTCCCGTTGCGGAGCACAAGCTCCGGACACACAGGCTCAGCGGCCATGGCTCACGGGCCCAGCCGCTCCGCAGCATGTGGGATCTTCCCGGACCGGGGCACGAACCCGTGTCCCCTGCATCGGCAGGCGGACTCTCAACCACTGCGCCACCAGGGAAGCCCAGGGACCACTCTTCATCGCGGTGCGCGGGCCTCTCACTATCGCAGCCTCTCTTGTTGCGGAGCACAGGCTCCAGACGCGCAGGCTCAGTAGTTGTGGCTCACGGGCCTAACTGCTCCGTGGCATGTGGGATCCTCCCAGACCAGGGCTGGAACCCGTGTCCCCTGCATTGGCAGGAAGATTCTCAACCACTGCGCCACCAGGGAAGCCCCTAGAAGCCCCTTTCTTATCTCCAGACAGCATCTCTGATAAGAAAGAATGGAGCTCACATCCGTGATGGCCTTCTTGGCCTTCTCCTCTGCATTTTTGGACTCCTGGGTAGAGTTCTCCACCTCTGCCTGGCATTGGGCTATGTCAGCTTCCAGTTTTTTCTTGCTATTTATCAGGCACATGTTCTACAAGAAAAATTAGATAAGAGGTTCGGACTACATTTGGACACTGACAACGATTGGAAGGGAGAGGGTTGGGTGGGGAAAGAAGTCAATCTTGAGAATGTTCCATTTCTTATTTTTCACACAGGTGAAAAAAAATTAAAAAGACTTTCATTTTTGATAGGACAGATATCCCAAAACAGGCCCAGGAATTGTACATAAAAGAACTGAGTAAATGATAAATGTGGACATTCAAATATTTGAGGAAGGATAGATTATTTAGTTAAAGGTGCTAGAACAAGGAAATTGTTGACATAACTGTGAAATGAAAAATACTTCTCCTGATCAAAACATTGTACATAGAGTTCTTAGGATGATGACAAATGAGAAAACATCTGCAATGTGCACACTGACTTTGTCTTCTTCAACCTGAAGATCATCCAATGTTTGCTGATGGGCTTCCTGCAGAGATTTCTTCTCTTTGGTCAGTTTGGAAATGTTTTCTTCAAGCGCTGTCATTATTTCTGAAAGATTCTTTACCTAAGAGAATATCAACACCAATTGAAAGTTCAAACAATTAAACCAGAAGCTTCTGGCAAAGGCTATTGATTCTTTTTTTTCCTTTTCTTTGACTTTTTTGTTTTTTGGCTACTGCTTCTTTGCCTCCCCAGCAGGTGCTCACTGTGTTGGCTGCACCATCCTGAAATTGGCAGCCTCTGGGTTTTTTCAATCCTCACTGGCCTATCACAGAGCCTCAAACCCTCCCCGTAAGGCGGATTCCTTTAAAGAGGGTGTTATAAGGTACAAGGAAGGACACTGATAAATGCAAATATGCCGCCTCTGGAAGGAACACAGCAGTCTGTATTCATCGCAGTACATCCATGGGGATTTGTTTATTAGCTGACCCGGGGTTTAGAATGAGGCAGGAAGGGGAAGGACAGGCATGAGGTGCTGTGCAGGAAAATCCAGAACAGGAGTCCTGTGTGTCAGGAAGCAGGACAACGGCACCAACTGCAGAGACTTTAAGGCGTTAAATTGAACTATTTTCCATGTATGACACTCTGCCAGATCAGAGCTTGGTAATTTCTGACCTATGGGCCGAATCTGGCCACATAATAGTTTACAACTTTTGAATAAAAGTTGAAAAAACATGAGATTTCACATAAAATCTGGGATGTCTGGTTTCTCAAGGAAAATTGGAAGCTCTGGAAGTGCTGGAGTCACATTGCCACCGGGCACCATCTGGCTGGCGCTGGGCCCTGGCTGCCACCTGGGGGCAGTCCCCACCCCTCCCTATCACCTCCCTGTCAACGCCCTGTTGTCTGTCCCACACTGGCGCGGGTCATCTCACACCTGGCCAAGCTCATCCTTGCCTCTGTCTCACTGGCAACTATTATGATGTGAATCGTGGATTGTGTTTTTCATTTATTTTTGTGAAGTGTATGTTATTTTGTGTACGTGTGATTTGAGTCTACATAAATGGTACCATGCTGTATATTTCTTTTTCTTCCTTTGTCCTCTTTTACATCCATCTTGTTGCCCTGATGGCTGTGTAGTATACCCTGCCATGTGTCCTCTGGCCCGCACCTCGCCATCCCTCCAGGGGGAACCCAATCTTGCCTCCAGCACCCCCCACCACAAGCCACACTGCCACAAACATCCTCATACATGTCCCCTCGTGGACCTGGCAGAAGAATTCCCTGGTCTGTATACCCAGGAGCAGAATCACTGGGTTGAAGGATGTGTGGATTCGTTTTTTTAATTAAATTTATTTAGTTACTTATTTTTGGCTGCGTCGGGTCTTCATTGCTGTGCACGGGCTTTCTCTAGCTGCGGCTTGCAGGGGCTACTCTTTGTTGTGGTGCACGGGCTTCTCATTGCAGTGGCTTCTCTTTGTTGCAGAGCACGGACTCCAGGCGCAGGGGTACAGTAGTTGTGGCATGTGGGCTCAGTAGTTGTGGCACGCAGGCTTCGTAGTTGTGGCTTGCGGGCTGTAGAGCGCAGGCTCAGTAGTTGCGGCGCACGGGCTTAGTTGCTCCGCGGCCTGTGGGATCTTCCCAGACCAGGGCTCGAACCTGTGTCCCCTGCATGGGCAGGTGGATTCGTAACCACTGCACCACCAGGGAAGTCTGGATGTGTGGATTCTTAATTCGACTAAGAATTTCCAGACGGCGTTCCCGAAGGCTGCATCAGTCTACACTCTACCAGTAATGCACGAGGGTCCCTGTGCCTCCAACCTCCCTGCCAATCCCTGGTGTGGTCCAGCTTTCTGCCTTCTTCACCACCTGCTTCCCTCATCATCTGCCTGGCCCTGTAGGCACATTTGTCGGCTCCCCCTGTGCCACATGCTTCTCCTGAAGCATCTCTTGGCTTTTGGAGGAAGGGTTAGGGCTAGAAGTTTGTGGTGCAACCAGGCAGGCAGCCAGAGTGGGGAAGAGCCTATGGGGTCGAGAACAGGGCAGAGGCTGACTCGCTGGGATGTAACCGCCCGTCCACTGGCTCCTCTCTCACTTCTGGACAATGTTGGGTGAACGGGCTCCTTCCCTGCCTGTCTGGTCCTGGCGGGGGCTGGGCGTGCTCACCTTGTTCTCCGTGGCGTGCTTCTCCTTCTCCACCTCAGTCAGGGTCAGCTCCAGGTCGTCAGTGTCTCTTTTGAAGGAGGAGCATTTATCTTCCAGGTTCCTCTTCTTGGCAACCAGTTCAGAATTCATCCCCCCTCCTCTTCCAGCCTCTCGTTTAGCTCCTTCACTTTGGCCTCCAGCTGAATCTTGCTTTTGACGAGCCCCTCGCACCGTTCCTCGGCATCCATCAGGCTTTCTGTTTCCTGAAAGAACCAGATCGTTATGTCTTTTAAAAATTGAATTTATTGACGTATAGTTGATTTACAGTGTCATGTTAGTGTCTCTTCTATGGCAAAGTGATTCAGTTATACATGTATATTCTTTTTCATATTCTTTTCCATTATGGTTTATAATGAATATATTGAACTATATTGAATATAGTTCCCTGTGCTATACAGTAGGGCCTGTTGTTTACAGATTGTTATTTTTTGATCAGCCTCTTGACCAACCCCAGAAGGGAAGGGCTTTGCCCTCCAAAAGGCCATTATCTGCACCTAAGTCAAGGAATGAGTCATGGCCACACACACACTTGCACATATATATCATCCAAGTCCTTTTTTTTTTATTTTATTTTATTTTTTTTCTTTTTGCGGTATGCGGGCCTCTCACTGTTGTGGCCTCTCCCGTTGCGGAGCACAGGCTCCGGACGCGCAGGCCCAGCGGCCATGGCTCACGGGCCCAGCCGCTCCGCGGCATATGGGATCCTCCCAGACCGGGGCACGAACCCGTATCCCCTGCATCGGCAGGCGGACTCTCAACCACTGCGCCACCAGGGAGGCCCCCCCAAGTCCTTTTTTTTATTAACCACTAAGGATGTCATCTACTTAATAGAAAATCACCTAAGCTAATCTCAAGCAAAGGCGTTCATGGCATTCATAAAGCCTCTGCAAATTTGCCACGTTTGGACCCCCAGCCATTTTACTCTTCCTTCTGCCAGGAGTTGAAAAGCAACTCATCTGCCCTGTGCTTTCACAAGCTGACTAATAGTTCCCACACACGACTACCTTTTTAGACTCTCAGCAGAAAAGTGCACCCTGTGTCTCCTCAGCCCTGCCTCCTCAAGCCACAGAACTGGAAACTCCAAATAGACAAAACTAAGTGATTTTGTCATCACTTAATACATACATGTCCCAGAAGACTCTGTAATGAGTCTCTTGGAGTGGCCAGGATTAGCTGATTGTGCTCTTAAACGTAATGGGACTGTGTCTTCTCCTACCAGAGTATTGTAAGAACTGGACACACATTTAGAGGTAAAGGATGAAAAGAGTCTGGCGAGAATAGCCTCTGTGTTTGTTGAACGTGTGCTGTGTGCTGGCATTGTACAAGCATGAACTCACCTGATCTTCCCAACAACGCTGCAAGGTGGCTACTATTGCTGTGCCCACTTTATAGAAAACTGAGGCACAAAAAGGATGTCACCTGCCAAAGGTCACACAGCTCCCAAGTGGGGGATCTGGGATGTAAACCCAGAGATCTGATTCCAAAATTTTTTCCTGCCTGCTGTGCTTGGGAAAGGGTTCCTAACAGCTGCACGTACTGACTGGGGAAGTGAAAAGGGGAGCAGTAAAAGGCAAGCAGTAAAATGTTGGGGGGTTTATTAAAAAGGGCAAACGATAAATGTCTTAACTCTGTGAAAAGAGACCATTATGCTGCCAGTGTTACCTACTGGTTGTATGGTTTCATTTTCCCTATTTCTTTGATAAAAAATGCATATCTTTAAAGCATTTTTATTTTATTTTATATTTGTTGTAAAGGAAATGAACAGTAATTTATGAGTTACGTATATAGAAAGCATTTTTAGAGTATAATTATTTTCTTGAAAATCATATATAGAAAATTACTCTTTCTACATTGAATTGAATGATTTAATTTAAAAAATTTCTTTCTTTCTTTCTTTCTTTTTGTTTCTTTGTTTCTTTGTTTCTTTCTTTCCTTTCTTTGCTGTGTGGCTTGCGGGATCTCAGTTCCCCGACCAGCGATTGAACCCAGGCTACGGCAGTGAAAGCCTGGAATCCTAACCACTAGGAAACCAGGGAACTTCCAGTGATTTCTTTTTATTTACAGTTTTTAAAAAGACCTGGTGCATTCTTGACAGCTTTTTATGCTGATTACAGACACATCCCCCTCATGCTCACAGCAAAATACATCTTGCTCCACTATGGAAGCAAGGGAGAAATCAGAGTGAGCAGAAATCACTTTGCAGATGTGTTTTCCACAGTATTCTGAGTCCACTAAGCTGGGCTGGCCTCCTTCCCTGGCAGGGTAGTCATGCAATACTCTGTAGGCCCACTGAATGGCACCACTGTCTCTTGAATAGACACTGGTGGGGCCTCCTGGTCTCAGGGAGATACTTCCAGACTGGACGTGCAGCTGGAGGTCATTATTTTCCTGCCGCAGGGACACCATTTTCTCCTCCAGTTCCTTCCGATGAGCCTCAGATGTGACCAGTTCTTCCTTGGCCCTCTCAAACTCTTCCTTCACAGTGGCCATCTCCTTCTCAACCTCTGCCCTCTTCAGCAGGGGCTTGATCTTGAAGAACAGGTTCATCCAGGGCCAGTGCTTGACTTTCATAAAAGATCGGATGTTGTACTGGATGCAGAAGATGGAGTCCCTGTGCATCAGTAGGACTGGGATTAATGGACCATAGCAAGACCCAGTCTCCACTCCCCTGCCCCCCAGGCTCCATGACCTTCACCCTTCCCGGCCAGGTGGGAAGGAGGTACAGCCAAGCTGTGCAGATCCTATGGACTCCAGAGTCCCTTCTGCAAATGAAGAGCAGAGGAAACAGCACATGCAAATTTGGGAGGTGATCAAGGGTCCAGGGCCACTGAGGGTCTCCCATCCACCTGGCTTCCACCCCCACTACCCTGCTGAAAATGCTCAGCCTAAGGTTGTCAGTGGCCTCTAATTACAATGTGTTGAGCTTCTTTCATTCCTGTGTAATTGGGTCTTTCTCCCACATTTGAGTTGTTAACTCTCACCTTTTTTTTTTAATGAATTTTTATTGGAGTATAGTTGATTTACAATGTTGTGTTAGTTTCTGCTGTATAGCAAAGTGAATCAGTTATACATATACATATATCCACTCTTTTTTAGATTCTTTTCCCATATAGGTCATTACAGAGTACTGAATAGGGTTCCCCATGCTATACAGTAGGTTCTTATTATCTATTTTATAATATATAATAGTGTGTATATGTCAATCCCAATCCTTCTGCCCTTGATTCCCTGATAAGACAGTTTTCCTGTTTCACTGTGTTTTGCCGTATGGGCTCCTGCTTCCTGCTGAAGTGTTGGTGTCCACCTAGGACCTGTCTCCAGCCCACTGGTCACCTCCCAGACTCTTGCCTTTCTAGGACTGATCTTTTTTCCAAACTTAGACTGTAGCCTATGTCCCAGTGACACCGACACTGTTTCCTAATCTTCATCCTCCACAGCTTCGTATCAAACGCACGTGAACCTGAAAACTTGCTTTTCTTTCCATTAAACTGGTCCCTTCTCTGAGATTTTTTTCGTTTCCATGCTGGCTTCCTTTCCCTTCACCGGGACAGATGCCTGGGAGGTATTCTTGACTAATATGTAATGGTGGCGCGTTATGGCAATGACAACGGTAGAGCTGTATGGGATATCGGGGAATCAGGAGAAGGTGCTTCCATCAATTTCCCCTCTTCCTGACATTCCCATACAGGACCAGCCATCAGAGCTGCCGTTCCTCCTGTTGAATTACTGAAGGAATAAGGCCCTTCAAGCTTTCTTCAATGCCTCCCCTCCTGTCCCCCATGATCTGTTTCCTAGTTTAGGTCCTTGTCATCTTTTATTTGGACATCTGCTACAGCCTGGTCTTGGCCCCTCTTGTGCCCTCAGGCCTGCTCTTCTTGTAGCTGCCAGAGCAACGTGTGTGTGTGTGTGTGTGTGTGTGTGTGTGTGTGTGTGTGTTCGCGCCGTGCAGCACACAGGATCTTAGTTCCCCGACCAGGGATTGAACCCATGGTCCCTGCAGTGGAAGTGCGGAGTCTTAACCACTGGACCACCAGGGAAGTCCTCCAGAGTGACCACTCTGAGCTATAAACTTGATCCTCTCACTCGTCTCCTCCATGGCTCCCCATCACCTAGAAGATTTAACCTGGGCTCTTTAATGTGGCACGTGGGGACCTCCACTCCTCGCCCCAGTCATGTGACCTGCTTGTCGGTCTCCTTGCCCCCAGGCCACCTTTTCTCAGGCCATGCAAAGCCTCCTTCAGAAAGTTCTTTCTTGCTGACCCCTTCATGCCAACCCCAACGAGTCCCCCCCGCCCCGAATATAACTGACATTGCACTTGTCATAGGCGTTAAAACTAGCCACGCACGTGTCTGCTTCCTGCTCCTCCACGGGTTCCTGGAGGCCAGGGCTCATTTCTGCATCCCCAGGGCCAAGCAGAGGCCCCAGCACAGAACTGCAGCTCAGTAAATGTGGGTTAAAGGGGTGACCGAGTAAATTAATATCCCCAGACAAGAGCAGGAAGCCATAGTCTGCTCCAAGGAAGAGGGCGGGGAGGTGAGGGTCTGCGTCATCTCCTCTCCATCATCTTCTTGAACTCCACCCGCATCAGGTGCCTCTGGCACAAGGCCTGCGTGCGTTTCATCAGGGTCACCAGCTTCTCGTCCCTCATTTCCTCCAAGAGTCCCAGGAGCCCAGCTTTGAAAAACACCTGTGTTAGAGGAGAGATGAGCCCTGCTTCATCCTCAGCAGGGGCCCTTGAGGGAGGCTGTCTCTGCCCAACCCCAGCCCGTGGCCTTCAGAGCCCTGGGTTGGCACCAGCAGCCATCTGGCACTCAGGACTTGGTTTTCGGAGGCTCTGCTCTCCACAGGAGCCCCTCTTGGGTCCTGTTCCAAGTATGTTCCAGGCCCCCCCAGCCCATGTAGACTGATTCTGATGGAGTTCATGTGCAGGAAGCAAGGATGAGGTGGGAAAGTAACTACAGGTGCAGCTGGGCCCAGATGGGGAGAGACTCACAGACACCTCTGCCACCCTGTCCTCCTCTGTCTCTGCCCATCTGAGGAGGCTGGTCCCACCCTTGGGGCCCTTCCCCGCACTGCCCACACCTGCAGGGCTTCCTCTGCCCCTGTGGTGTTTCAAGGAAACAGGGCACCCTTGGGGGCAGCAGGATCTTTCCTGAGGCGATGATGTTCCCCGACCCCAGCCTGGCCCTCTTCTGGACATACAGCTTTGGAGTCAGGCCAGGATTTGCAGCTGGCCTTTGTCACCCACTATCCACGTGACCTTGAGCAAGTTTCTTGTCCTCTGGGGGCCTCCCAGTAACCCCATGAAGTAAGTACCACCCTTATCACCATCAGGTTATTGGGTGGATTCGGTGAAATGTGTATAGAAGGCATGTGACAGGCCTCAACGCACATGTGCTCAAAAATGGCAATCATGTTTATTGGTTATAATTCTTCTCAAGTCCTCTCTGTCCCTGGAACTCTTCCCTACACTTTCTGATCTCTTGGGCTCCTTCTCCCCTTTAGGAGCGCTCTTTCTCTGCTCCCCATCGCTTTCTTCTGTTGCTGGTAGGGCTCTGGCTTCCAATTAAGCCTCTAGACCCTTAAAACCAGCACAGACACAGAGCTTCCTATACCTGGACACAGAGTTCCATTGGCCGGGGCTACTGGGCAAGAGATGGTCAGGCTGACCAGAATGGGAAAGAGACCCATTTCCTCCCATCAGCTCACGAGCAGCCCAGGGCTGGGGGTTACCCGGGGTGGGGGTTGTCCCAGCCCCACCTGTGCTCACCTTGGTGTAGCCGAACCTGTACTGCTCTCGGTCCACATTGATGGAGTTCAGAAGCTTCTCGGAAGCGTTTTTGCTATCAATGAACTGCCCTTCTGGGATGGCGCTGGCATTGAGGATCCGGTGCCTGATGAGGGAGGGTGGGGTTCAGTTCAGTTTTGGGGCCTGGGTGTGAGCGGTCTGGAGGAGGGCCTCTGGCCGCATAGCCCTGGGCAGAGCCAGGAGGGTCCTCAGCCCTGTGGTTCCCTGAGGTGCTGCCTTTTCCTGCTTCTCCCTGCTCCCGCCCAGGGGCCTCAGAGCCCTGAGGGGGCCCAGCCCAGTCACTCTGCGGTGACCCAGGCCGGAGAGGCCGCAGCCTCCCCTGTCGCACGGGTAAGCCTGGGGCGGGAGGAGGTGGCGTCCCTTGGACCCGGGATGGAGCCTGGGAGGCAGCTGAGGGGAAAGGCTGTGCCAGCAGCCGGCCCAGCACACGGGAGCCAAGGAGATGCCTGACCCTCACTGGCTCCCTGCACTGGGCGGCCAGGTCAGGACTGGCATCTACCTAGATCCCCCCACTGGCTTGGCAGTGCTGGCGACGGTAGAGGTTTCAGCTGAGGGACAACACTTCCCAGATGGATTCATCTCCTGAGAAAGGCTCCACACCTGAGACCAGGGCTTCTAGAACCTTCTCCTGCTTTAGCCCTAGGAGGAAATGGAATATTATGCAGCGACTAGTCTGGCAGAGGGGAATCTAGGGGTTGATTTTAGGCAAGCGGGCTGTGGCAGGAGGGAGAGAAACAGAATGGAAGGAAGGCCTGCTGGGTGCATGGCTGGAATGGTGCTTTCAGAGGAAATGGTTCTTACCTGACTTAAAAGAGCCTTGAAATCAGCTGTGACCTGCAGGTTAACGGTCATTCTAGAGGGTCCTCTTCCCGCCACTCCCCTGGACCAGGCCTGGACCTATGGGCCCAGATGGCAGCTGGGAAGAGAGCCCTGGTCTAGAGCAGGGGGTCTCAGCTGGGGGCAATTTGGCCCCCAGGGGACACTGGGCAATGTCTGGAGGTTGAGGAGGTATGGTTGCTACAGGCAACTGCGGGCAGAAGCCAGGGATGCTGCTAAAATGGTTGAACACACGGGACAGCCCCCATAGTAAAGGATTGTTTAACCCCAAATGTCCATAGTGTAGGGGCTGAGAAGCCCTGGTCTGGAGTCACAGTCAGGCGAGAGTGGTCTGGGAGCTGACCTTGGAATCACTTGGGGCCGGCCTAGCCCTCTGCATAGGGTCATCTCCCCAGTGAAAGAATCCCAGCTTAGGGTCGGGAGTGGGCAGGGATAGTTAGGGAGTTTGGGATTGACACGTACACACTGCTATATATAAAACAGATAACCAACAAGGACCTACTGTATAGCACAGGGAACTCTGCTCAATATTATGAAACAACCTAAATGGGAAAAGAATCTGAAAAAGAACAGATACATGTATAACTGAATCACTTTGCTGTATACCTGAAACTAACACAACATTGTTAATCACCCATGCTCCAATATGAAATAAAAAGTTAAAAAAATATAACCGAAAAAATGAAGAAATAAAAGATCTCACTAAGGTTATTAAAAAAAAAAAAAAGTCAAGAATCCCAGGGAAACCCTGGGAGGCTTGTGAGCTCACCAAACACCCAGCTCCAGGAGTGCCTGTGGAGAATGCAAGAGGTACCCTCAAAAGGAGAGAGCTTCAAAGACAGGTGACCTACTGCTGTTTGAAGTCAACATAGAGGATCCGGCTGGGGAACCCTTTCCTGCAAATCAGCATGCCCTCCAGGACCCCGTTACAGCACAGCTGGTGCAGGACCAAGTGGTGGTCCATCACGCCTGGGGAGAGAATGGCCCGGGGCGTGTTTGGCTTTTCCTTGTTTCCTTTGGCTATCTGGGCACGATGAGACACCCCAACATGCCCAGACTTGAGTGGGAAGGTTTAAGGCCAGTTCCTTTCCAGAGGGATGGGGATGGAGGCTGGACCCTGCCTACAATCTCACAGTAGAAATAGTCTCAATGCCTTGGGGAGACTCTAGCACCCCGTAACCATGGGACTAAAAACCAAAATATTAATCTTTGCCCTGTTCATGGCCCTTGACTGTGATGAAGATGGAATGGTTGTCTCCATCTAGAAATGCGTCTCATAATTATTCTTATTCTTACGATTATAATAGTCATATTATTACTATAATTGACAGCCAACATTTACTGAGTGTTCACAATGTGTTTGGCCCTATTTTCTTTCGTTTTGTTTTATTTTATTTTATTTTATTAGTCCCTTGGTGGCCTAATAAATAATCAGTTGTAAGAGTTTCATGGGAATACACAAAGAAGTCTTCTCTATCATGAGAGTATTGTGTTTGAGATCTATTGATCAAACTGACCATATAATTTATTATATTGCATGCACTCTTACATATTTTGTCTACCTCATTAATAATGAACTGACAAGAGTTTATTTAAATTCACCTACAACTATTGTTGTAGTGCTATCTACCAGCATTTAAAAAACATTGAGGTGTAATTGGCATATAACATTTTACTAGTTTCAGGTGTACAACCTGTTGATTCAATATTTGTATATATTGTGAGATGATCACCATGATAAGTCTGGTTAACCTCCGTCAACATACATAGTTACAATTTTTTTGTTCTTGTGATGGGACCTGTTTCAAATGCTTTACGTGTACTGGCTTATTTAATTCTCACAACAGCCCTCTAAGGCGGGTTAAATGAGTTAATATTTACAAAATGCGTCAACACTTTATAAGCACTCACTCAATAAATAAATGAATTAATAACTAAGTGAATGCATAAAGAAAATGCCGTTTTAATCCTCCTTTTATAGACCAGAAAGCTAAAGGACTCAGCTTGGTCCCTTGGGCAGTAATAGGTGGAGCTGGGATCTTTTCCTTGATCATCTAATTCCTCTGCTGTCCTGTAACATTGCTGAAGCAGGACCTTGATGCCAGAAGCCCAGCCTTTGGGATTCAACAGCTTGGCTGGTCAGAGAGCTGCCTCGTAGCCACAGTCTGTGTGATGGTTTGTTCTTTCCTTTGTGGCAAATGGCCCTGAAACTCAGCCATATTTGTGAATCCAGGATTGTTGATGGTTAAAGGTCTACTGTACCACATGGTGTTCTATGTCTATATATCTGGTCTCAGACTCTTAGTTTTCTCATTTATAAAATGGAGATGATTATGCTTATCTTGCAGTGAGCTGCTGTAAACAGTAGAGATAACATCATAATGGGACTGCATTAGGCTCAGAAAACTGTTGTTATTGATGCTGTTTTTATTATGGAACACCTAGGCTGATTATTTGCCAAATATAGTGGCTCTTCACTTTGGGGGGAAAGGTTTTTAAGAATCTTATGAAAGGTATGGATTTAATGTACCTATATATGTAGATAATATTTTGGATATAATTTCATAGTAGGGTTGCCAGATAAAATATGCCCAGGCTGCCCAGTTGAATTTGAATTTCAGAGAAACAGTAAATACTTTTTTTTTTTTAGTATAAGTATATCCCAAATATTGCATGGGTCATATTATACTAAGAAATTTTTCATTGTCTCACCTGAAATTCTAATTTAATGGGGCGTCTCGTGGTTTTAATTTGCTAAATCTGGCAGCCCTATTTCATAGACTGAGAAGTGATAAAGGCTATCGTAATCCTGTCCTCAGGGAAACACACATTCACGTGCACACAGACACATGTACATACTCACGTGTGCACCCATACCCACACCCACAGAATTTTGGATACATTTCAGGGAGTCCTGTTCTGATGGATTCTTACTCACCAGGAGTCTTGGTCTCATTGGGAATCAGACGTCGCACAAAGTGAGGATGAGTGCTTCTTAAATTGGCCATCAGTTTGTTTACATTTTCCTGGGACACAAACCAGAAGAAGCACATTTACCTCAGCAAACGCCGTTGCACTGGGCAGAAATACAACCAAATGTGGAAGTTGCCAAAAAACAAACCCTGAACACAGCGGACACGGTCTGGAAAGAGGAGCCCTTCTTCTTCCCACCCTTCTTGCTCACCCCGGCGTCGCCTGGAGACGGACACAGAGGGTGTGTCCGGTGAGTCCTGAGGACACAGGGGTGGCCTTTCCTACCCACCTGCCCCACCAGTTTTATTGAGATGTAACTGACATATAACACTGTATATGTTTAAGGTGTACAACATAACGATTTGATATATGTATATATTGCAAAATGAACACAGCATTAAGGCTACTTAACCTCTATCCCTTGACTTAGTTACAGTTTCTTGTGATGAGAGCTTTTAAGCTCTACTCTCTTAACAACTTTCAAATATACAACACAGTGAAATTAACTACAGTTACCATGCTGTACTTTACAACCACAGAACTTATTTATGTCATAACTAGAAGTCTGTACCTTTTAACCCCTTTCACCCAATTTTCCCACCTCTCACCTGCCACCTCTGGCAACCGCAGATCTGATCTCTGTTTCTATGAGTTTGGTTTTTTAAGATTCCCCATACACGTGAGATTATACAGGATCTGTCTTTCTGTGTCTGATTTATTTCACAGAGCATAATGCCCTCAAGGTCCATTGTTGCCAATGGCAAGATTTCATTCTTTTCTATGGCTGAATAATATTCCATTATATATGACCTCTTCTTTATCCATTTATCCATCAATGGACACTTAGATCATTTCCATGTCTTGGCTATTCTAAATAATGCTGCAATGAACATGGGGGTATCTCTTTGGGATAGTAATTTCATTTCCTTTGGGTATATACCCAGAAGTGGAATTGCTGGATCATATGGTAGTTTTATTTTTAATTTTTAAAGGAATCTCCATACTGTTTTCTGTAGTGGCTGCGCAAATTTACATATCCACTTACAGTGCCCCGTTTTGTCAGTGGTGGCCTTTCTAAACCACTTCCTCCAAACCCTGAAGTGAGAGTTTGGTTTTCTTTTGACATCGGAGAGCTGAGGGTTTTTTGGTTTGTTCATTTCTGTATTCTGATTCTTAAAATTCCTCCAAACTACTCAGATTTGGGAACACTGATTTTTATCACTGTGGGAACGGAGTGGGGTGGGATATGGGTGGCATTTAACTGGGAGTATAATTTAGACTCTCGGTATCCAAGGAGAATCTTTTCCTTTAGACATCAGACATGAAATCCAGCTGAATAGTTGACAAGATTGAGGTCTTCCTCTTGGTGAGTGTGGTTTCTTTCATGAGTGTCCCTTTTAAAAATTCTTGAGTCCCTGTTTATCTCTTCATGAGGAAGTAACTGAAAGTAATACAACTGAAGTTTCTCAGAATATTCTACAAGTCAGTTTTTTTCTTGTCTAGAAGGAACAACCCAGCTTAATGTGACATCAGTGATATTGGGTCTACTTTTTCTGAATGGCTCAATTTCAGATTTAGCTTCTGATATGTAATCAAGATTCAGCCCTTGGGGAAATTTCATTTCCCCCACCCTCCTCTCACCCCACCCTCTTTGTCCCCAGGGTCTAGCATGACCATGTGTTTGGGTGGGGAGGAGAGGCAGGAAAGCCACTTCCCCAGGTTCATGCCTACACAGGAGCTTATGTTTAGAGTCCTGGCATCATTGCTAAGTGAGGTTATGCAATACAGTTACAGAGATGCCCTAATTAGATTTGAAGATGGCGTTCATCATTCAAGTTTAAAGTTATGCCCATTTTTATATTTATTTATTTAATTTTTTGTGTGTGTGGTACGCGGGCCTCTCAGTGTTGTGGCCTCTCCCGTTGGGGAGCACAGGCTCCGGACGTGCAGGCTCAGCGGCCATGGCTCACAGGCCCAGCCACTCCGCGGCATGTGGGATCTTTCCAGACCGGGGCACGAACCCGTGTCCCCTGCATCGGCAGGTGGACTCTCAACCACTGTGCCACCAGGGAAGCCCCCATTTTTATATTATACTGCCCAATACACTAGACATTAATTGTAAAAAATTATCTAATGAATGATAATATTGCATGAATTAAAAGCATTAATTTGTTAAATTAATGCATTTAAAATAGTCCATAATTTTTAAACCTTATTCTGGAAATTACTTAAAAAATATATAGGTAATCTTAACAAGTGATACTGGCTTGTGCAGCCATTTGGGAAAATGGTCTGGAAGTTCCTCAAAAAGTTAAACATAGAGTTACCATATGATTCAGTAGTTCCATTCCTAGGTATGTACCCAAAAGCATTAACAATGTCCACATAGAAACTTCTATAAAATGTTCATAGCAGCATTATTCATAGTACCCAAAAGTGGAGAAAACGTAAAGATCCATCAACTGATGAGTGGATAGACAAAATCGTGTAAGATCCACACAGTGGAATATTATTCACCTATAAAAAGAAATGAATTGCTGACACTTGCTGCAACATGGACACCTGAAGAACGTTAAGCTAAGTGAAAGAAGCCAGACACACAAAAGACCATATAGTGTATGATTCCACTTATATGAAACATCCAGAATAGGCAAATTCATAGAGACAGAAAGTAATTTGGCAGCTGCCACAAGCTGGGAAGGAGGCAGGTGGAAAGTGACTGCTAAAGGGTTACTGGTGTGATGAAAATGTTCTGGAATTACGTAGTGGTAATGGTTGCACAACCCATAAATATACCAAAAACCACTGAATATTTTTTTTGATAAATTTATTTATTTATTTTATTTTTGGCTGTGTTGGGTCTTCATTGCTGTGCACGGGCTTTCTCTAGCTGTGGTGAGCGGGGGCTACTCTTCATTGTGGTGCGTGGGCTTCTCATTGCGGTGGCTTCTCTCCTTGCGGAGCACGGGCTCTAGAGCGCAGGCTCAGTAGCTGTGGTGCAGGGGCTTAGTTGCTCTGCAGCATGTGGGATCTTCCCGGACCAGGGCTCAAACCCGTGTACCCTGCATTGGCAGATGGATTCTTAACCACTGCGCCATCAGGGAAGCCCCACCACTGAATTTTTTAAAGGGTGAATTTTATGCTATATGAATTATATCTCAGTAAAAAAAAAAACTATTAAAGAATGTGGTATTGGCTATTGTGTCCACTGGGAGGCCCTGTTCACCTCCATAGAACTCAATCTCTTAAAAAAAAATTTTTTTTGACTTAAAAAAATTAATTTATTTTTTATTGAATGAAAGTTTCTTTAAATTCTACAGTGCTTTACAATTTTCACAAGTTTCACAACATGATTTCATATAATCCCATAATAACCCTTTTCCCTCCCACCCTTGTATTGCCCCTCCCCTTTCCCTCTCCCCACTGGTAACCACTAGCTTGTTCTCTATATCTGTGAGTCTGTTTCTTATTTGTTTTATTCACCAGTTGGTTGTATTTTTTAGATTCCACATGTAAGTAATATCATACAGTATTTATCTTTCTCTGTCTGACTTATTTCACTTAGCATTATGCCCTCCAAGTCCATCCATGTTGCTGCAAATGGCAAAATTTCATTCTTTTCTATGGCTGAGTAATATTCCATTATATATATATATATATATATATATATATATATATATATATATATCTCACATCTTCTTTATCCATTTATCTGGTGATGGACACTTAGGTTGCTTCCATACCTTGGCAATTGTAAATAATGCTGCTATGAATATTGGAGTGCATGTATCTTTTCCAATTAGTGTTTTTGGGTTTTTTTTGGATATTACCCAGGAGTGGAATTGCTGGGTCATATGGTTAGAGCTTAATCTCTTAAGGAACAGGAAGAATAGAAGTAGGAAAAAGAAAAACAGAGATCAGAGACAGACAAATAAATCAAGCTCAACATGAAGCTCATGTCCAACTACTGGTTCTCCATGAGTTATGAGTAATTACACAGAGTTTCCACAGGGGGAATTAAAAAAAAAATTTCACCTGCTTCTGCACCAGCATAGTTGGCAAAAAGGAAGGACAGCAGCTTCAGCAAAGACTTCCTTCTGGTACAGGCCAACCATGGTCTCGTTCAGGGGGTCCTTGTTCTTGTCCAGCCTGCTGGCAATGTTGTAGTCCACGGTGCCTGCATAGTGCACCAGGGAGAAGTGGGCCTCAGCCCTGCCTTTAACCACTTGGGCTTCTGGAAGTAGGCAGACTTCCAAGATGCTGGTCATACAGTTTGTTCTTGCAGGAGGTGTCTGTGGCCTTGGGGAACATGCACTCCTCTTCCAGGATGGAGAAGATGCCCCTAGGCTGAGAGAATGAAAAGAAACATGACACTTGAATTTTGTCTGCCTGTAGAAATAATGTGGAACACAATGATCCTATTTGAGTAAATTCGTCATTTCATTCTTTACAGTTAGTGAAAACTCATTTCTTTGGTCAGAAGTTGTTAAATCACAAATATTTATCAGGTACCTATCAAGATCCGGGTGTGGTGTTGGGCTCCGGGGTATGATGGAGAGTAAGATAAACAAGGAAGGAGTTCTGGTGGAGTTTGTGTCTTTGCCCCAAAGGCCTTAGAGCAATATTTCTCCAGGTGTGACTTGCAGATGGGTTGTGTCAGAAGCACTTGGTAAAAATGCAGATATTCCAAGGCTCCACCCCACACTTACCCAAAAGTATTTCTAGGAGTGAGATTAGGGAAATGTGCAGTTTTACTAAAAGTACTTGTGGCAAGTCTTTGACACAACTGAGAGCCTCTTCTTTAAAGCACTAGAAATTCCAATTTCAAATGCCAGCAGTGATGACTCCAAGGCTGACAAAGAAATAAGAAGTAAAACATACTCTCCTCAGAGCTCTTTTATAAGGAAAGATGGCTTAAGTATCAGGCTTGCATTGCATACTGTGGGGAAATGTAGAGTTCTGGACTCTCTAGAAAAGATTCAGTCTCCTTTTACCAGAATCCCTACCTTGGAGTTGGCAAAGGAATTTTCCTGATTTCAGTTACAAGTAGAAATCTCTTACCAGAGTATACAGTGAGTGTTATGATTTTCTTTTAAATATGGGTCAGCAGTGTGATCTGTGATCTGAGAAAGGGAAGAGAACCTTCTCGATGAGCTCAATGCAGGCGGCCAGTTCCATCCCAAAGTCGATGAACTCCCACTCAGTGCCCTCCTTCTTGTACTCCTCCTGCTCCAGCACGGACATGTGGTGGTTGAAGAACTGCTGCAGCTTCTCGTTGGTGAAGTTGATGCACAGCTGCTCCAGGCTGTTGAACTGGGTATTTCGAATACCAAAGAGTTTGAGTGAGTTTGGAAGATCCAGTGGAGACTCAGCAAAGCAGACACAAAGTGGAAGGGTGCTTTGAGGCTTGTCATTGATGCAAACAACTCACACCAAAGATCTCAAAGCCAGCGATGTCCAAGACCCCGATGAAGTACTGCCTGGGCTGCTTGGTTTCCAGCTGCTGGTTGATGTGGGTGACCATCCACAGGAACATTTTCTCGTAGACGGCTTTGGTCAGAGCGCCCACCGAATTGGTCACCTTGAAAAAAAAGAACACCCACTCAACCCTCAAATTAATGTTTTTATGATTGTATTAAGTTGAAACATACAAAGTTCACGTCTTGAAAGTCAAAAGCAGCTGGAGATTGGCAATTTCATATATTTCAGTCTAATATTAAATCTACTTGAGACATCTGCTCAGTTCCATGAGGTGTATCCCATTTACAAAGATCGTTTTCTACCAACCTTGGTTATAACACGTGACTCTAGCCCCGGCCACACCTAATTGAACCAGAGGTGGACATTTGGTCCAAGTTGGGCTAAACGGAGTGTCTCTCCTGAGAATTTGGAATTGGGATCAAAAGATGCTGGTCTCAGTCTCAGGGTCAGGCTGGAACCACGGAGATGTAAACTTGGGAGTTCTGGGGTGGCCACGGGCAGGAGAGGTGGAGAAAGCTTATCCACCTAGTGAGAACACAACAGAGCAGGAGACAGAAGACAGCCCACGGTGCCCCAAGAAGGAGCTGGAGAGAGGCTGCCTGGCTCTGGACGGCTCTTCACTTCCTGGCTCCAGACCCTCATGGCACCCAAGGCACTCCTTGAGTTACCCCTGAGGCCTAAGAATGAATTCCCCCTTCATGGTGAAGCCAGTTTCATATGTGTTTCTGATTCCTGCAACGGAAAGAACTTTAGGATGGCGGTTAAAATAGCAAAATACGTGAGTCATTCGGATTCAGAGCATCTCCATTACCTGCTGGACATTTTGCCCTTTCATGGCATATTCGTTCCCAACCTTCACCCTTGGACAGCACAGGCCTTTCAGCATTTCTGCAGAATTCAGACCCATCAGGTACCCAGCTTTGTCAGCCACTGAAGGAGGAGGAGAAATGGTGTCACACAGTCAGCAGCTGCTAAAACAGCCAGTTAAGCCCTGGGTCCTCCTAGAAGTATTTCCTATAATCCTTTTGGATGTTTTTATGTTTTCCTACACGCCCCAGGCCTGGACTTGACGAATGGAGTTTCAACCCCATAATCCAGGGTCCTGGGTTTTCAAGAACTTTCACTTTGCCTTCTAGATACAATCTTTAGAAATAGGTTGATCTTGACTGACTGATATTTAAATTTCATTAAAAAACATATGGTTACGTAGTATTGTTGGAGTCTGATAATACAGCAACATGGTATATGAGTAAAGGAAGCACCATCTGGACAGTTAATATAAGTTAGGCACCTTCCTAATTCTGCAAAGTGCCGTGCTAACAGCTGAGAGAGAAGTACGAAACCTTCACCCCACCTGCAGGTGTTTGGAGATGGTCAAGCTCAGTTGAATATGGGCAATTTCCTATAGTTCACTAGTTCAGTTGACTCTGGGATGGACTGGGCTGCCTGCACTGAGCTCATAGAAAAGGTAAAGAAATGCTGCTTCCCAAGGACAGCTCCTCCTTTGTTGGGACCATCGCCTCATTGCTGGTTCGGGAGCCAAGTTAATAAACATCCAGGGCAGTGTTTGTGAAGGACTTAGTAAGAGACCAATTGTGTGTTTTACTCTTTGCTCAAACCATCCCTTCTTCCTACTTTGCCCATTTACCATTATTCTTCTGGTTACTTAAACTTGAAAGCTTGGGGTGGTGCATCCTTCTTTTTCACCCCTGACATGCAGTGTTGAGAGAGGCATCTAAGTCCTGCTCATTTCACCTTAAAAATAGCTTGCCTCTCTATGGTTTCTAAGACTGTAGAATAGTAAAGTGGCAAAGAGCCTGAGTTCAAATTCAGGCTTTGCTCCTTTATGCCTCAGTCTTGCCATTTGTCAACTGGGGGACAGTGACAGTACTTATGTTACTGGGTGGCTGTGAAGCAGTCCTGGTATATAGTAAGCACTCAGCAAACACTGACTTGGGTTGGTAGCATCATCAGAGGAGCTCAGGCCCCAGTTACAGCCACCGTTTTTCCCTTTGCCAGGCTCTTTCTGCTTCTAAACACTGAACACGTGGCTGCCAGTGCTGGAAGAGGGTCTGGGACCTTGCCGTGATACATATCCATATGGTCCGCCTGTGCTGAGGAGCCTGATACATTTTTTTCCTACATTCCACCCTCTGGGTGAGCATGACTACAGACAGATTAATTCCAGGCTGTCACACATACTCTGCTGCTGCTTGGAGCGTCAGCGGCTTCTGGTGTCTATCACATACATTCTAAACCATGTATCCTGGCACTCAAGGCCTTTCCAAACTGATGCCAAAATAATCGCTTTTTAATTCCCATCTCTTACAAATCCACTACACATATCGTCTTCTATAACCAAAGTGGACCACTCTCTATCTCTATTCTCTATCCCCATCACATCCCTTCCTTAGCCCCCTTGCTCATCATTTCTTCTGCTTAGACTGCCCGCCCCCCCACCTTTTAGGATCCTTCCCATCTTTCAAAGTCCAAGTCAATGTCCCTCACCTCCTCCAGGAAGTCTTCCCTGATTGCCCCCAATCAGAAGTGCTCCCTGCTCTAAACACTTTGAATTTTTCTCCTGTTACTTCGCATGCACCATTGGGAGGACAATGCACCTGTGGGTGTACATTTCCTGTATAATCCCCTTCACTTGAGTGTGGGTGGAACCTGTGAATGTAACGAGATATCACTCCCATGATGAGGTTACTAATCAGTTGACTGTGAGTTAATAACAAGGGAGACCATCCTGGACAAACCTAAGCTGATCAGGAGAGCCTTTATGGACAGTGATAAAGTCATGTATATTTTCCTGGCCTTTTAATTCATGGCTATTGTTCCTTTTTCTCATCTGGGGTGCCAGACGCACTGCTTCATGCAGTGTGGGGATGTTATCAAAAGGTAGAATTATTAGGGATAAACCAGCCTTTTACTCTGGGAGCTTGTAAGATGAAGAACTAGAGGCATGAGGCATGCAGGGTGTATGGCGATGGGTCTGGCCGTCGGTCAGCCCCCACACTGCCCTCTGCTCTGTTTCCAGGCCTCTTTGGGATGAGGCAGAGGCAGGTGGTGAGATCATCCAGGTGAGAGTCACGGGGAGGAAGATTTGTTCACCAGTCCTTGGTTCAGGGTCAGTTCAACAGATGTAGGAGGCGGAAGAGAAAGTGATAGGAGGGAGAAATTCAGCTGCCACCTAAATTGGCAGCTAATTAATTTAGGTTAATTAATTTATTAACCTAAATTAATAGCTGCCTAACCAAGGTTCTTATTTTAGGCTCAGGGAGTAGGACAATATTCTGGATATTAATGATGATACGTAAGCGCAGAAAGAAAGTGAAATTCACTCAACCATAACCTCTCATAAATGTCCACCCTGAGATACCAGGTAAACTGATGGTGAGAGAGAGTGCACAGTGATTATTCACTTATGAGATGATGCTCTTGTTTTCTAAGGCATCTCCACTAAATGATTCCTTGACCAAGTGAATGGACTTCCCCGGCGCATGTTCAAAAAGCTTTGGACAACCCAAATTCAGTTTGTATGGTTTTCTAAGAGCAGCCCTTGAGATGAGCACAAAGTTTCTCTCCTGTGGCCCAGTCCACACGTGAACGCAGGGGGAGAGGCAATCCTCTGGCCCCTTCCCAGATGTGGTACCTTCGGTGCCGTCTGGCTCTGCCTGCTCTTCCCGCTGTTTTCTGCTTGAATTTCATGTTCCCGTAGTGCGTCACGGTGCCTGTGAGCTTGTAGATCCCAACTTTCTCCTCTGAGCTGAAGCCCAGGATGTCCGTGGCATTCTTGGAATTAGAAAAAAAGGACAGCCGTCACAGCAGGCCTCAGGGACCCAAATGCTACTTTTCCCTGGCATTTTGTATAGCACGTGAGACAGCATTTACCCCAGTAAGTGGATGACAGGTGGGGTATGACAAGTTAGGGCTTAAAAACCATGTGTTAATTGAACATGTTTGTGTGGGTGGGTGAAGATTATGGGAAGAAAATGTGAATAATCTGATTTGAATCCTTTTCCACTGTGCATAGATGTGGGCACTGTTTTCTGGATGAGAACACTGGGGAACACTGTGTGATGCTGGGAGGATGTACTTTCACGGGCACCATACCAGAGCTTGCGGACTTTGCATTGCAGCCCAGGAATTACAGTGTAGTTCATCATGGAGATAATATAGCACCGGAGACTATTAGAACGGGAAGGGAAGATATTTTTCAAATGAGAAGGGAGCTAGGTAGGGGGCTAGGCACTGAGAAATGGAATATTTCCTGCCATATCAGTAAACAAAGGATGTCACAGTCATCAGCGATTGCAGCCCTGAGGAAACTCAGGATGTGAAAACACGGGATACTGGCCCCAGATGGCTGAGGTGCATATCAAAGGAATGCTTTCGGTGAGCTCAGACTCTGGCATCTTCCCACACATAGAAAAGTGCTAAATTCCTTAACTTGGGATTGCTGGTTTTCTTTAACCAACAGTAATCTTTTGATGTTCAGACTACCTGCCCTTTGTGGCAAAACTTCTGTATAACCTGGCTGCCCCCTCGCCTCCTCGGGGCACTTCTTTCAGGGTTACTTGAGATGCTGCCTCCTGGGCTTGAAGTCCTAAACATCCCCACCAAATAAAACATAACTCTCAACTTTTAGGTTGTGAATATTTTTTGAGTCGACAACACCATCCCTGTGTTATGTCATTAAGTCCCTATGAGAAACTTATAGGTGTGCAGATTTTTCCAAATTTCTAGGTGAAGCACTGAGGTTCTGAGGGACCTCCCTGCAGGGAGGATGTGATAAAAAGGGGACCGGAGCAGCGCTGGGTCCCTTCAAAGCCTATAGCAGATGCTGATTTGGTTTTATAACCTCTTGCTCTACCACAATGGTTTAAACTGGAAAATCCTTCTCTGGGGTATACATATGATTGTGTAGCAGGGATTGCAGCCCAAGCCTAAGCAATGCCCAGGGGTGGAGTTGAAACATGTCTGGATGTGTCAGGTAAGCTGGCGGGACAGACCATGGTATTGAAGCGTGAGGCACTCTTGGGGTGGCGCCCCCTTGTGGGGGAGGGAGAGTCCACGCCAGGAGCTGACAGAGGGGAGGAGAGATTCTGAGGCGCCGAATCCATATCCCATCCCAGCTGATGCATATCTGTGTCCTAGGAAGGGCGGCTGCGGGAAAATAGAGAAAGAACTTTCTTTCGCTAAGTGCTGAAAGGAAGCAGGTGAGAGCGCGACTGCCGGGGAGCCTTCTGGGGGGTGCAGTCACTTGGAGGCACCTAATCCCCCTCCATCTGGCCATAAACCATCACCCTGGAGAAGCTCCGTGGGAGGAAGGAGCAACAGCAGCCCTGATGGCAGGGATCTCTGGTGAGGACTTGAGATACTTTGGGGACTTTTAGAATTCCTTAGGAGGGCCTTTCGGGGGGTGGGGGAGGGTGGCTGGAGACCTTGTATCAGTCACTAACCCTCCTCCCCAGCTGGTAAAGACTGGGGAAAGCTGGTTAAGAATCTATAATAGCTAGACTAATGTAAAATGAAGTTTGTTTGAACATGAACATTTTCTCCTTGCCTTAAAACAATCAGCATCACCTGGGAATGTCACAAAATGAAGGCCAGGGAGCTGGGCCCTGGGCAGGAGCCCCTGGGGTGTTGGGTGAGACCGCTTTCCAAAAGCTTTTACAGCTTCCGTGAGGGCAGAGCCAGCGGGGTAGAGATTAATTGCACTGAAACGGTGTATTTTAGTTAAAAATGCAAGTTCTGGGGTTGGGCAGATCCGGGTTCAGACTGTCGTTTACAAACTGTCTTCGAGCAAATTGTGTGTTTTTTTCCTAAGACTCAGCTTCTACCTTTATGAAACGGGGGTAACAGTGGTGCTGATCCCAGAGGTTTTGTATTCTCAGTATTTTCTGAATGAAGCCTAAGAAGAGTTAATGAAGGACCAGTGGAGGTTTATGTGAATTATGTGTTCACTCTTCAGGAGTTCTAGCTGCTGAATGGAAGTGCCTCTGGGTACTTGCTCTGCTGGCCAGTGAAATTAGATAGGAGACTGGATACTTGTTTATTTGCCAGTGTCGGAAGTAAATGCCCCTTTGGTTGAGCTAAACCTGAGTGAAACGTTCAAGGACGGGACATATCCTTCAATATCTTGGTTGAGCTAAACCTGAGTGAAACGTTGAAGGACGGGACATATCCTTTAATATCTTGGTTGAGCTAAACCTGAGTGAAACGTTGAAGGACGGGACATATCCTTCAATATCTTCAGTATCAGCTTCTTCCCAATTTTTGAGCTCTGCTGCCTCCAGGTTTTCCCTCCTCCCAGCACCTCCTGACTCGGAGAAGGTCAGATCTGCTAACTAACTTCACACTATGGTTTTCATGACTAATAAGTCAGTGGATACTGTTCAATGGACTTATGTATTTTAAAATGCTTCCATCTGAAGAGACCAATTTTACCACAGAGAAGTCATTTTGTACTTGTGGAATTTGAATCTTGAACCATTGTGACTTCAGGATGCTCTGAGGTGATGCTGATTAGTTAGGGAAGGACAGCTAAATCTTCCTTCGGCTGGGAATAAGACACAATGTTCTTTGAAGGGTTATCAGAATATCCCGGTTGGGCAGCTTGATCTGAAGCACTTGGGGGTAAACTAAGGCCAGGTATATGCTAGTTTATGTGGCCATTTTTCATATCCAGCATTGGAGGAGAGGGTTTTCTTTCTGGGCGTCATTGACAATTGGACTGAGTCTTACATCTCGAGGAGTTGTCATTCCTCACGGTCTTGGCATTTCTAAAGGCCTCCAGGAGGGGGTTGGCCTGGATGATCTGGTCTTCCAGGGTTCCCTAATAATAAGTGAGAAGAGGAAAAGAGAGGACTTTGGACGTCTTCTGAAGTCACTTCCCAGTGACTCAAAAGTGTGGATGCTCTGGGAAGGGCCCAGGGAGAGACGTCGCCCAGCTCAGGCTGGTGGCAGGTACAGTTGTGCTGAGTACCCACAGGCCCATCCCCACCCCACCCAAGGAGGCTTCAAGGTCCCATCGTAGAAGGGGTCTTAGCACAGCATCACAGTGGCTTCTGGCCACACCAGATTCCAGGTTGGAGCACTACCCGCTACATCTCAATCTCCCAGACGGCCTTTCTTCTCTGATAACATTTTATTATAAATCATGGATTTGTAAAATATAGACCTCTGTTCCTGCATGCACCAGGACCCATTTGTATAGATATTCGGGTTCAGAAGTAGAAATAGACTGTGAGCAATGAAAGTGACCCATATGATAGAAACAGTGGTTCTCAAAAAAATTTTTAAGTTGCATAAAATATTTTGTGAGAATTATTACGTAGAAATCCACTTATGGAAAGCAGAGTTTTCACCTTCCCCCCTTCCCCACATGATTGCTTGCCTTTCTGACTTCAGAGCTGTTTGGAAACTACTGACAGCCCAGTGGTTCTCAAAGTGTGATCCCTGGACCAGCAGCATAAACAATGGGAACGTGACAGAAATGCAACATGCCAGGATTCTGAATGTGAGATAGGAATTTCAGTCAGAAATTCTGGGCCTGGGGACCAGCCATCAGTTGTTAACGAACCCTCCTGGTGATTCTGATGTGCACTCCAGTTTGAGAACCACTGGCCTAAACCATTCCTTCTCCAAAGGAGGATGTGGATTTGTTCAAGGTCACTCGGCTGTTGCTGATGGAACTGGTGCTAGAGCCTGAGTCTGCAAGGTGGAGCCATTTCCTGCCTTGCCCTGTAAACACCCCCTGGGGCAGGACCTCGTGCTGTGCATCTCTGCTGAGCACAAAGCCCTGCAAACACTTGGTGCTCACCTGGGAGTTAAGTTATTCTTATTCCAGCAAGCCTTCCAGGTGCAGGAAGCTGCTCACCTACATCTTGCCCGGCTGCTGCTTCCTCTTGTCCCCAGTGACCACAATTGTTGCAAAGTACTGGATGACACGCTTGGTGTTCACTGTCTTCCCAGCCCCGGATTCTTGGCTGTTGATTTAAAAGTAAGTGAGAGGGACTTCCCCGGTGGTGCAGTGGTTAAGAATCCGCCTTGCAATGCAAGGGATGTGAGTTCGATCCCCGGTCAGGGAACTAAGTTCCCACATGCTGCGGGGCAACCAAGCCCGCACGCCATAACTACTGAGCCTGCGTGCCTCAATTAGAGCCCACGTGCCACACACTACAGAGCCCACGTGCTCTGGTACCCGCGTGCCACAACTAGAGAAGAGAAAACCCGCACGCCACAACTAGAGAGAAGCCTGTGCACCACAATGAAGAGCCCACGTGCCCCAACAAAAGATCCCGAGTGCTGCAACTAAGACCCGACGCACCCAAAACTAAATCAAATCAAATAAAGTAAAATAAAATAAAATAAAGTGAGATACACAGACACAGAGAACAGACTCGTAATTGCCAAGGGGACCAAGGAAAGGAGGAATGGAGGACAAATGGATTGAGAGTTTGGGATTAGTAGATGCAAACTATTATATATAGAATGCATAACCACCAAGGTCCTACTGCATTGCACAGGGAACTCTATTCAATACCTTGTGATAAAACATAATGGAAAAGAATATGAAAAGGAATATATATGTATAACTGAATCACTTTGCTGTACAGCAGAAATTAATACAACATTGTAAATCAACTATACTTCAATAAAATAAATTTTTTTTAAAAAAGTAAGTGAGGGCTTCCCTGGTGGCGCAGTGGTTGAGAGTCCGCCTGCCGATGCAGGGGACACGGGTTCGTGCCCCGGTCCGGGAGGATCCCACAGGCCACGGAGCGGCTGGGCCCGTGAGCCATGGCCACTGAGCCTGTGCGCCTGGAGCCTGTGCTCTGAAATGGGAGAGGCCACAACAGTGAGAGGCCCGCATACTGCAAAATAAAAAAAACTAAAAAATTAAAAAATTAAAAAAAATTAAAAAGTAAGTGAGATAAAGGAGAGCAGAAGGAATGGACAGCCCCTTCCAAGTCATCATGGCAAAAACACAGGTGACTCACGTGATGAGGATGGACTCATTGTCTCGATCTAGAAATGCAGAAGGAAGCAGGACAGAGTAAATAAACAACATATAGGCAGGATATACAGATCAGGCAACATTGTGGGTAGATAGAGCCCATGAGTTCTAGTTCTGGCTTTGCCATTAACTAGTGGTGTGATGATCTGGTCATGTCTAGTCTTCTCTGAGACAATTTGTGCAGATTTCCCAAATGCTGGATGTGTAACATGGGCAGCATGGGAAGTGAATGGTGAGTCCCACAGTGTGAAAGTTATTCATGTTCACAGATCTTTACCTCCTCTCTAGCACTTTCTTATCTCCCTTTTCAAGAAAGAAAGCAAGTCTCAGACTTAGAACTTGTAAGAAGCCACAGCTTCTAATTAGAATTTATGGACACTGGTTTGTTGTCATTGCATTTTTCTTTCACCTTTACTTTCTACTTGTGGATAGTGACCGTGGTTTTCCATTTACAAGAGTGTTATAGGTTGAATTGTGTTCCCCCCAACAAATTAATATGTTGAGGCCCTAACCCCCAGTACCTCAAAATGTGACCTTATTTGGAAATAGGGTCATTGCAGATGTAATTAGTTAAGATGAGGTCATACTGGAGTAGGTGGGCCCCTAATCCAATATGACTGGTGTCCTTATAAAAAGAGAAATTTGGAGACAGATGAGAACACAATGTGAAGATGAAAGTGCAGATCAAGGTGATGATTCTATAAGTCAAGGGATGCCAAAGCTGGCCAGCAAACCATTGGAAGCTGGGAGCGTGGCCTGGAACACATTCTCCCTCTCGGCCCTGAGAAGGAACCAACCCTGCTAACACCTTGATCTCAGACTTCCAGGCTCCAGAGCTGTGACACAATGCATTTCTGTTGCTTAGGCCACGCAGTGTGTAGTACTTGGTTATGGCAGTCCTAAGAAACTAATACTAATAGTGATATTATTCTTCCTTTTCTTAAAAAATAGTTATCCTCCAGATCAAAGGGCAGATTTGTTTGGTTCCTATTTTATTTTTATTTTTGGCCACACCGCGTGGCATGTGGGATCTTAGTTCCCTGACCAGGTATCGAATCTGTGTCCGCTGCAGTGGAAGCACAGAGTCTTAACCATTGGACCGCCAGGGAATTCCCTATTCTTCCTTTTTGAAATGGACGGAACTTCAGTCACTATAAGGAAAGATTTTGAATATGCAGAAATGGCCGGGATTGCGACGGTGAAATTGGAACGGCTGAAGTTTGGGCAACATTGTCCTGGATGACTTTTAAGCATCTTCAGATCACAGATGCTGGCTTCTACTTCTTCTCTCTGCACCAAGTCAAATCAGGTGAAAGTTGAACAGACTGAAGTAATGTTAGGCATGACAGGGCGATAGTGTTACCACATCTCTGCTATTTCATCTGCTATCCTGGAAATTTAAGGAGGAGAAAGAGGGAGCCTGAGAAAACAGGTGAAGGGAAGTTGCTGTGCCCGTTTCTCCAACTTTGCATTCCTAAGTGGCTACTAATATAGTCTCTCTTCCAAGTGTGTTCATGTTGGGGGTTTCTTTGGAGGTGGGGGCAGCGCATGTCCTTGTGCTCCACATCCACCCCCAGAGAAGCATGTACTCAGTGTGGCTTCAGTCCCAAGCTCTGGCTTGAGAACCGTGACTGGTAATGGAAGATACTACACCCCTGGCTTTCCATCCTGACATCCTCTGAATCTCCTGAGGTCACTTTGGTCATTGCACCATTTGGATGACCAAAGCCTATGAAGGGCTCGAATAATTAACTAAGAACCAGTACAGTTAAAGGACTTGAATACTTCACTAAAACTATTTTGAAAAATATGGATTAAAGAAATTACTCACCAGTCAGCATGAACTGATAGGCGTTGTCAGAGATGGAGAAGAGGTGGGGCGGGGCCTCCTGGCGCTTTTTGCCTCGGTAGGCAGCCACCACCTCGGGGTTGTATGCTAGCAGCCACTTGTAGGGGTTGACAGTGACACAGAAGAGGGCTGAGTAGGTCTGAGAAAATCAGAAAATTCAACCTATGGATCTTGATTTTACTCAGAGAAGGAAATGGAATAAAGAGATGTTGAAGGGCGCTCACGTAGATCATCCAGGCTGTGTAACGCTCTTTGAGGTTGTACAGCACTGCTGGCTTGTGCAGGTGGCTCATCATGACCATGTCCTCGACCTTGTCATTTGGGAGGGTTCATGAGGAACACCTGGTCACTCTTCAGAGTGAGTGTCTGGATATTGAGAGGAAAATCACATGATGATGAGTGGGAGAGCCGATGTGGTGAGCTACCAGTGTGGTGAAAATGGTGAGATACTGTGGTGAGATTACCCCATTACTGTGGTTAACTTTATGGATCATTTCTGTGCCCAGAGATGTTCCATAAATAACTGTTCTTGATAAATCTAAGTCTGGTCAAAGTGTATAACCAATTCTGGTCTGATGCCCCCAAGTCAGGGTGCCATTCTGTGTGCCAGAAGTGGGTTACAGGTGTGCAAAATTATAGAGCCCTTCAGCCTCAGGGTGGCCAGGTGGAACTCAGGATGGCCAAGGCCACAGCAGCTTGCCTCTGTTTACCCCATTTGCTGTGAGTGCTGCAATGAGATCAAGCTTGGAATATTGGAAAAAACTCTTCCAGTGTATTCTGTGCATCTCCACCTCAATACCTCTGCTCATGTGGGTCCCTTTGTCTGGAATATATCTACATTGAAATTACATCTAGCAACCTTCAAAGCTCTTCTTAAGTGCCACCTCTTCCATGACCTGTTTCTTCTCTCCCCTGTCTTTTCAAGGCTTCCAGAATTCCTTGCACCGCTGCTCTAATAGTTAAAACATTTGGACTTGAAGCATGGTCCGTGGCTGAACAGTATTTTGAGACTATTACCTAATTTCCCCCTCTCTGCTTTCCCTACCCTTTAAGCATACAACTGGCATTCCATTACTCAGGAAAGGTAGAAAATAGGGCATAAAAGCGAGAGAGCCTGTAAGCCTTTCTAGCATTTGTTTTCCAAAAGCCCGAATCCTTAGAAGAGCTTTGAGGGTTTTACCGAAAAGGTAAAAGGGAGGAGATTTGTTAATATAGACCAAGTCTCTTGAGGAAAGGAAGCCCTTCTGCCCCACTGCCCTAAACTAGAGAGAGAGAGAGACATCCAAAATAGCATAAGAGAGACGGAAAAATCTGTGTGTCCTGAAGATTCAGAAACTGGGGCTTGTTTCTTAGCACATCCTTCAGGGGGGCAGTGACACCCCATGTGGTATTACTGAAAATGTGGCATGGCTCTGGGGAGGGGACCCCAATAGTAACTCCAGAAAATTTATTTCCGGCCCTGTGAAAAGAGGCTGACACCAGAGGTTAAGTTTAATAATAAAAATCATCATCCTCATCCTCATCCTCATCATCATCATCTGTCTCATATGCTTGAATTTGTGAACTGTGATTCATACCTACCATGTACTGTTTTTAAAAAAAATTATTTTATTTATTTCTTTTTGGCTGCGTTGGGTCTTCCTTGCTGCGCACGGGCTTTTTTCTAGTTGTGGCAGCGGGAGCTACTCTTCGTTGCGGTGCGCGGTCTTCTCATTGTCATGGCTTCTCTCATTGCGGAGCACAGGCTCTAGAACGCAGGCTCAGTAGTTGTGGCGCATGGGCTTAGTTGCTCCGTGGCATGTGGGATCTTCTGGGACCAGGGATTGACCCCATGTCCCCTGCATCGGCAGGCAGATTCTTAACCTCTGTGCCACCAGGGAAGTCCCCATACCCACCATGTACTCTTGATTCCTACACTAGATGGTAAACTTTGGGGAAGCAGGACTGAGATCTGCTCATATCTGCAAAGTGATAGACACAGTGACCTAGACGTGATGGGGGTCCAGTAAGTATTGAATTGAATGGTGCTCTGTAATTCTCCGCATTAAATTAGGCACTGCCTCCGGAGCTCCCTCTGTAAGTCACTCTGCAGTCTAGAGAGTTCTATTTGGTATATTCGCCCATCCAGCAGCAATCTGTATCAATCTCTCCCTTAAACAGTCCAAACTCTTCCACCACCACCATCCCCTTTCTCCAAAGCAAACATCATAAAAACTCTCAAAGCCCAAGTCCTCGAAGGAAAGAGCCAGAGCAAAGGTATGTGCCATGGCAGTTTTTACCTGTGACTTCACTCGGAGTAGATCCATGTGAGTCTTGTTCTATCTTCAGATTCCTATGGACCAGCGTGCAATTTCTACTATTCTACTCCAAAGGAAAAGGAGGATGTCCATGTTAGCAAGGATATCTGAGACCAACACTTACCTGGTCGTTGGGGTCTTGACTGTGACTTTGTCATTTTCCTTGCTCTGGATCGTACCTTTCACATAAAATTCCTTATCATCCACTGCAAAGCAAGCTTTCTTAGAATCAAATGGGCGATTATGAGCCTCGATTCTCTCCTTCTCTGATTTCTGCAGGTAGGGAGCTGCTTCTCCAAAAATGGCCATCTCCACATCGGAGCTCATGACTGCAGGGGCTGGGAAGACCAGGGCCGCTGAGTCTGGAGCTTTGGGGAGCTCCATCCTGTTATTTCCATTCAGACAGGGGGCCAGATTCAAAAGTTCCTGGGATTAACCTATGTTCTGAGGAATCCAGGACCTGGTATAGGGGCCTAGAGTGGGCAAGTGGGGGTGAGCTAACGGGGATATTTTACTCCAAGAAAAAAGTTTGAGGGGACGTCTCTTAGTCCAGCTCCAGGTGTGGAAGTCTAAACCAATTAGAGGAAGCCAAGCTGAGCCTAATAAAGGAGGCCTCAGAAAATACTTCCTTAATTACACATCACATTTGAGCCTCATGATCTTGGTGTCATTCCCAAATCTTAAGGGTGTCTGAAAAGAATTATTGGAATGTTGATAATTCCTAGTGGAAAGTTCAGATAGCCCAGTGAAAAGTAATGACTTGAACATAAAGTACTGCTACACTTGTTTAGCCAATTACAGGCAACAAGGTGATAGGAGACATTATGGCCTAGTGCAATGGTTCCAAATTTTAATATGCACCAGAGTTACCTGGAGAGCTTGTTAAAACACAGATTTCTGGACTTCACCCCCAGAGCTTCTGATTCAGTAGGTATGGGATGGGGCCTGAGAATATGCATTCTAGCAAGTTCCTAGGCAGTGCTGATGCTGCTGGTCCAGGGACCACACTCTGAGAACTGCTGGTGTAGGGCCTTCTGACTCCAAGTGTGGTCCTTGAACATGTTGCATCAGCATCACGAGGAGTTGTTAGACATTCAGAATCTCAGAACCACCCAGCATTACAAAACCAGAATCTGCACTTTAACAAGATCTCCAGGTGATTTCTAGGCATTGTAGAGTTGAGAAGTACTGGGCTGAAGGCAGGGGTCTCCAAACTTTAGTTATGTGTAGCAGTGTCGGGGTGTGACAAACAGTGTTTAATTAAATACCTGCTTTATTTTTATTTTATTTTATTTTATTTTTTTTACATCTTTATTGGAGTATAATTGCTTTACAATGGTGTGTTAGTTTCTGCTTTATAACAAAGTGAATCAGTTATACATATACATATGTTCCCATGTCTCCTCCCTCGAGTCTCCCTCCCTGTTTTAGAACTCAGTGCTTAGCGTGTGTGTGTGTGTGTGTGTGTGTGTGTGTGTGCATGTGCATGTATGGTGTGTTTATGTATCTTTCTGCCTCTCTCTGTCCACCCTCCCGTCACTTCTTTCCAAACCATCCCCTTTCACAGACCTTCTCTTTATGTGTTTTCCTTGCTTAGAAGCTAGAAAATTCGGCTTAAAGTCCCGGCACTGAACTTGGTCAAACCACTTAACTTCCTTGGACCACTAATTTCACTTAAAATGAAGAAGCAAGCCGAGCTCATTTCTAAGGCCCCTGCAGGTTGTGTGACTTTTCTGGTTCCTTTTCCTCGTCTGCATTTGCTTTTCCTGTTCCCTCGGGACCTCTTCCCGCATCCTTCCTGACCCTCTACTTCTTTTCCCCACAACTCTCCCCCTTCTCCCTTTCTTTCTCTGCTTTTTCTTTTCCACACATTCTTCTGTAAGTGACCATAAAATGGAGTTCAATTACACACATGTATCCCCATATCTCTCTTAAGAAATAGTTCATATGTTTCGGGCTTCCCTGGTGGCGCAGTGGTTGAGAATCTGCCTGCTAATGCAGGGAACACGGGTTCGAGCCCTGGTCTGGGAGGATCCCACATGCCGTGGAGCAACTAGGCCCGTGGGCCACAACTACTGAACCTGCGCGTCTGGAGCCTGTGCTCTGCAGTAAGAGAAGCCGCGATAGTGAGAGGCCCGCACACCGCGATGAAGAGTGGCCCCCGCTTGCCACAACTAGAGAAAGCCCTCGCACAGAAACGAAGACCCAACACAGCAAAAATAAATAAATTAATTAATAAACTCTTACCCCCATCATCTAAGTAAATAAATAAATAAATAAGCTGAATGTTTAAGTCAATACTTGAACCTAGCTCTCTAAAAAAAAAAAGAAAGAAAAGAAAGAAGAAAGCTTAAAAAAAAAAAGAAATAGTTCATATGTTTTGAATAAGGCCTTTTATGTTTCCTATTAAAAGTGGGAAAATTGAACATTTTATAGTTGTCTCTTGGAACTTCCCCCGCCCCCAATCTTACACTTGATGAAATTACTCTTCATTGGTAACTGACTGTTGTTTCAATATCCCTCCTTGAGATTCTGGGGGGATCTAGTCCTACAGAAAGGGGAGCAACTGCGTCCCTCTGGATCTTATTCAGGGTAAGTTGCATTTCGATTTTACTTTGGCCAGCGGCTCTGCTGAACCATCTGTGTGCTCGTGGTTAAGTTTTCATAGTTAAGAGATTGGAACTCAATATAGCATCACAAAGAGGACCTCTGGCTTGCAGGCTTCATGCGGTTTAAATTTTCTCAGTTACTGCCTGGTGGAGAGGAAGAATTCATCCATATTGTTTCCTCATCTGTGAAGATAGTCCCTACTTTTGTGGCTTAAGTGAGTTTTACGACAGCAGCGGTTCTCAAACTTTGTTTTCTCAGAACCCCTTCACACTCTTAAAAATCATTGAGAACCTAGTGAGTTTGGTTTATCCAGGTCATATCTACCAATACTTATGATATTAGAAGTCAAAATTGAGAAAATCTAATTCATTTAAAATTCCTATCAAATTCATTGCATGTTAACATTAATGACATATTTTTATGAAAATGACTATATTTTCCAAAACAAAAAAATTAGTGGCAAGACTACCATTGTCTTTCATTTTTGCAACTCACTTTAATGTCTGCTGAGTAGAAGATGGATAGATTTTCATGCCTGCTTCTGTATTCAGTCTGTTGCTGTATGGTTGTTTGTTTGCTTGTTTGTTTTTTTTTGGTTAAAGTAGATATAGAAAATCTTTCACAGATATATAATTTGGAAAAGCAAAGTGTATTTTAATTGCCCTTTCAAATAATTGCAGATATTCTTTTTAGATACTATTCCAAAACTTGACACGTGGTAGTTTCTGTGGTAGTTCCTTAAAGACTAGTTACAATGTGGAATCTGAAACCATATCAACAAACATTATGACCTGTTGGTCTGTGTTGAACTTTGAATGAAACTTTTACCCATGTGTAAACATCATACATTGATCATTTGGGAAATATTGTTCACTGAATTATACAGAACTTCCAAATATTGGCACGTTTCATTATACAGTATAAAAAAATCACAATCATTAATATCAGTACTGATCTCATTAGAAAATTCAAATATTAGGAAGTTGTCAAGCTAATGATAGTAGATACAAGTCTTCCAAAAATTTAATTTTTCCTTGAAAACTCAACTATATCATTAGTAAAAATACTGTCAGTAGTTTTCCTTGAAAGGGTAAACACACTTCACTGCTTTTGAGAAACTGTCTGCCAGATATCCAAGTCTGAGAAACAATAGTTTGTCCGCTAGTCATTCTTTCAAGTAAAAATGGTGCTTCATGAATCAAGTGGCTGGTTCATCTTGCAACTTAGACAACTGCACATGTGTTTTTCCTTGAGACAAATGTCAAAGTCCAGTGTGCAAAAGGAGTGCTTTTCATGGACTTCCTGTTTGATCATGTAGAATGTTATAAAGATGTGGATAAAATTGAGATGTAATAAAATTAATACTTTCCACTGCTACAAATTTTAGGTCATTTTTCAATGAAGCTGGCTTTAAAATTTATTTATTTATTTATTTATATTTATTTTTGGCTGCATTGGGTCTTCGTTGCTGTGTGTGGGCTTTCTCTAGTTGCAGCGAGCGCTACTCTTCGTTGTGGTGCGCGGGCTTCTAATTGCGGTGGCTTCTCTTGTCGCGGAGCATGGGCTCTAGGCGTGCAGGCTTCAATAGTTGTGGCACACGGGCTCAGTGGTTGTGGCTCACAGGCTTAGTTGCTCCGCGGCATGTGGGATCTTCCCGAACCAGGACTTGAACCCGTGTCCCCTGCATTGGCAGGTGGATTCTTAGCCAGTGTGCCACCAGGGAAGTCCCAAAGCTGGCTTTTTAAATTAAAAAAAATTTTTTTCACTCTCAGTGTATAGCTGTGAAGCATACTATGACTACTAGTACAGCTTGGTGCCATGTCTTGATTTGTAATAAAGCGTCAGAACTTCTATCCATCCTTGCTTTTGCATCATTAAGTCAACACAGTGAAGAAAGCACATGGCATCTGGGTATTATTATGAAAATTGTTTTGACCTCATGTACCTCTTGAAAAGTTCTTAAGAATCTCCAAGGATCCATGGGCCACAGTTTGAGAATGGTTGCACTATAGTGTGAGGGAATCTCGTCAGGCTGCAAGTTTATGACCTGATGTCATTTAGCTTGACTTAGTGTTCAGCCTGCTACCCAAAGTGTTGAAAGTTGATCCACATCAAAATCATCTGCAACAGAATCTCTGTGGTTGGGACTGAGGAAACGGAATTGTTCTCAAGGGCCTCAAACAGAGTTTGGGAGCATTATTTTGCTTTTATAAAGCCACTCTTTCCAAAACCATGGCATGGTCCCAATGGTCAAATACAAAATGATTTTAGGCAACTGTTTCTTTTTTTTTTTTTTTTTTCTTTTTGCGGTATGTGGGCCTCTCACTGTCGTGGCCTCTCCCGTTGCGGAGCACAGGCTCCGGACGCGCAGGCCCAGCGGCCATGGCTCACGGGCCCAGCCGCTCCGCGGCATATGGGATCCTCCCAGACCGGGGCACGAACCCGTATCCCCTGCATCGGCAGGCGGACTCTCAACCACTTGCGCCACCAGGGAGGCCCAGGCAACTGTTTCTTAATTTTAATAGTTATATTAAAGTCTATTACCTTATTTTAGCAAAATGTAAGATGCCATCGATTGTAAGATAAACTATTTTGTGTCCCACCAATAAAGGAGAACACCCTGCTAATTACAGTACTCCTTCCATTGATTCTAAGATGCATCCCAAGTTTAGAGATAATATTTTGTGAAAAATGTGAAGAAAGTTAGAATAAAATAGAAGAATATGTGCTAACCACTTAGAGACAGTGAAATATCTGTTTATCGTAGTGATATAAAGCAGTGTTTCTCAAACTTTGGTGGGCACAGGAATCCAACTGGGAATCTTGTTGAAATAGATATTCTGATTCAGCAGATCTGGAGTAGAGTTTGAGATTTTGAATATCTAAATGTCCCAGCTGATGCTGAGATAGACGGTCCAGACTTTCATAGCAAGCATATAGGGTAACTTTGAAAAACACATCTAAGAAGAAAAAGGAATCAAGGTAAATCAAAATATTAAGCGAATTAGCAGTACTGGTCTTAAATGGGTCTTGCAAAATTTGTGATAGTAGTGTAAGAATGAAGTCTGAAGTTGGGGAAAGACTACAATGACTCATGGTCAAACTATACCTTTAGGTCTCTTAGAAAAACAAGACTTTCCATCTGGGATTCAAGTCACTGCGTGTGTTGAGGTGGAGATTTTTCTTCTTCCACCCACAGCTCTAACCATGACTCAGAATCCAGTATCTCCTAGTTTTACTGCCTAGATGATGCATGAGTTGTCTCAGTGATATTCTTGCAAAAGTGTTGTCCAGCCTACTCAAATGCCTTCAAGATGACTTTTTTCCGCTTTGGAAATTTTGGAAAATCATTTGGGGTAGTCTCTGCAGGCCAAAGATACTTCTTGCTTTAAACTGAAATCTGGCTCTCTGTGACTTCAGGATGTTTGATCCTCCTTTCGGCTCTTGGTAACAACAGGAAGAGTTCAAACCATCTCCCCACAAGACAACTCTTCACCCATTTGATGGCTGCTCTGGGTTCTCCTTAGCTGTTTTTTTGTTTTTTGTTTTTTTAATGTGGACCATTTTTAAAGTCTTCATTGAATTTGTTACAGTATTGCTTCTGTTTTATGTTTTGGATTTTTGGCTGCAAGGCATGTAGGATCTTAGCTCCCCGACCAGGGATTGAGCCTGGAAGGCAAAGTCTTAACCACTGGACCTCCAGGGAGGTCCCTCCTTAGCTTTTTCTTTTCCAGTCTAAGTAGCCCCAGTGCTGTCTTCATCTGTTTCTTCTGTGATATGCTTCTGCATCTCCTTTACCATCACAGTGAGCTCACTCCTGTTAATCTCTTAAGGGTGACATCCAGACCACATGTTGTCCTCCATCAGCATGTGCCCTCACCTCTCCTGACCTAGGTGTCATGCCCGAGCTGGTGACTGCCCTCTGGCAGCCTCATCACACCGATGACTCACCACTCACTGTCAAGCAAAGCCCCTCAATGCATGCTGCGTGCATACGGTTGCTAAGTCAGATCTTGTCCCCATATTTATACAACTGTACTCTGGGACCCAGGGCTAAAACCATTTATTCTTGGCTGATAAAACTTTCCCTTGTTAGGTCTCATCCAACTCTCTTGACATGACTCATGGTGTCCCTGGAAACTCTACCCCCAGAAAGTCCCCTAATTATCTTCTTCTTGGTTTTGAGAGCTTGACCTCCTTCCAACCCTACACAGCTGTGTCCCTCCAGCCATCCCCTCTGTTCCTGTCTTTAGGGCTCTTCCAATGGGGATGGCCATCCCAGTCTACCTAACCTCCAGCACCACCTTCTGAGCGCTCCCCAACCCCTCTTTCTGCTGTCAGTGCACTATGTCACTGCTCTCAACTTTCATCCCTCTCCTAGGAATTTCTCAGCTACTGCATCTTGTCAGCAATGGTGTGGTCATGACTTAATTATACTTTGGTTTCCTTGGTCCTAATTCATCTAGAATTACTTCCAATAAACACAAATTTTGAGGTGGGGGAGTAATTTTTTTTTATTACTACAGTGGACATAGGTTTGAATCCATTTCCCTTTATTCTCTCAGCATTATTTGTGAGTAAAGACACAGCTGAGTGGATTCAGGGTTGTGGACTCTGCTCAAAAAACAGCAAAGTTAGACTTGTGTGAAGACTGAATCTTGAGCCTATGAACATCATGTTTGGGACCAACCTAAGTATATTGACCTGGAGCTTGTGTGTCACAGTTCTGCAGTGTTTTTTTCCTGTTAGTGTGATGAGCAAATTTGGGAAGCCCTTCTTCCTTAGCTGCATATTTTGTAATCTGTCTTTAGAAATACTTAAGTAATGGATTTTAATTTCATCAATTTTAGATTCCTATGAGGGTGGCAAGAATGAGAATGTGTAAAACACTGTTTGCTAATTTCAATGATTGTATTCCCAGTCAAGATGAAAGTGACTCTTACCTTCTTGGTTTCCAAAGCAATGGTTAGTGTCCTTCAGGAATGAAGTGGCTTCTGAGAGAGTGATTCCAGAAATCAAAACCAAACCAAACAAAGAACAAATGAACTACGAAGAGTTTAAGTAAATCTAGAAATTGTACTTTTCTAAGTTTAGCTACATTTAAATAGTACACAGTGGATGGTGTGGGCTGGAAATAAATTTTCCATTTTTCCCTTCAGTTAAATCATCATTCTTTAAATAATTGGGTAATTACAGCATTGATTAACAATTTTTTTGAGTATCTTCTGTGGGTGCAAAATACCATGTCAGCTCCTTAAGGGGGTATAAAAAAGGATAAAGACAGTCTCTACCCTAAAGGAATGCAAAATTTAGGAACAGTTAAGAGAAATGCTCAAATAAATCTTTGAACAAGGAAGAATAATACAAATTCTGTAAGCATCTAAATGAAGTGTTATGGGGACTTAGAGAGATGATGCTTCCGGCTGAGGGTAGGGGGCTGTGAGGGGTCAAAAAACAAAGGAAGGAGGGAGGGGATGATCCGGATTGTAACTTGGATGCTTTTAGACCAGAAGTTGAATTCTTTGGCAATGAGAGAAAAGTTGTGAATTATGGGCAAGACTTCTTTAAGAGGTCTAGGAAGGGCACTCTCTTAAATATCCTATATTCTCTTGGAGAAGATGAAGGTAGGGTAGCTGATAACTGATTTGGGACTAAGGAATCTCAGTCCAGAAGTTTGTAACCTACATGAAGATCTCAGGATACCATAAGAGTCTGAATAATTTTCAATATCAAATTTAACTTAAACTTCCCATTTACCACACAGTACTTTTATGGAACCTGGGGAACATGTCGTGAAATACCATTTAGTCAGGAAGAGACATTTCAACACTTGCTTTCCTACTTTGGTTGCCTACTCTTGGTCTCTTCGTTTTATGAGTCTCTAATAATCTCCAGCTATATCCTAAAATTCTCACAACTTTCTCAGGAAAAGATTAAATGATTAAGTATCATATTCTGAATCCTTGGTTCAAACGAAATCACACTTGGAGGCAGAACCTCAGTTTTCTAATGCCAGCTCTGTAAAGTAGCTGTTGTAATTTCTTTGAGCTTTGGTTTCCTTCTGTAAAATGAGGCAGATGGACCAGAAAATCCCCAAGATTTCTCTTAGCCCTGTGAATGTATGACAGAAGGTATTCTGGTGAAGATGGTGGCCAGAAATCAAAGCATCACAAGTCTCCTAAAGCTATAGAGTCCCTCTGGGGGATGCTCCTGCAGTGTCAGACATGATCCAGCCCCAAGTCCACAAGGCATGCCATGCATGAGCAGTCTGGAAACTGGTCATTAATAAGCAAACTAGGATGCATTCTGAGATGGATAAAATGCATGAGAGAATTTCTTCCCGCAATCATCTCCCAGAGATCCTGACATAAGAAAAAAATTTACATAACCACAAAAATTTCAAATAATACTTCAAGGCAATCACAGAAGAGATATCACAAATTAGCATGTTTATTAGCTAACTGCAGTTATAATACTGACCTAAACAATTAGAGGGCTAAGTACGCATTATATTCAGCTTTATATCCTGCAGGTTAGTTTTTTTTTTTGGTGTCATAATTGCTTATATTCTTGTCTTTTTACTCTTTGTAGAAGCTTCTTGAAAGGCCTTGCCATCTTGTCTCCCATATTGCCCTTAACACAGTTCCTTACGCTTAGTAGGCCCTCAGCAAAGCCTGCTGTGTTGCCTTCTCTCCTCTCCAGGTAACCTGATCAGGTATAATCACAGCTACATGGAGTAAAAAAGCAGGCACTTGTGAGCACTTACCTTGCGATGCTGCGGTCGAAGCAGTTTTGAAAGTGTGGCCCCCCCAGCTCCCTTTACACTCTCAAATGTGCAAGCCCAGCACTCTAACTTGGCTGTATTTGGGGGATCACCATTTACTCCTTAGATGTAAATGCGTCGTAGCCCTGATCTCTCACTCTTGTTAAGTTACTTGGATAAATGACCAGCGGAGGCTGTAAAATGCCAAGTCAGCTGCGTAGGGATTTTGACGTTGGACACAGATCTTTGAGACTTAGAGAGTCCTAGAGACCGAGCAGAACTGGGGCAGATTGTGCTAAGAAGGTCAGTGAAGGGCAGAGCCACAGGGTGGATTGTCCAGCGATGGGTGATCAATAGCATGGATACTAACTACATCTCCTTTACCCAGCATCGTAAACGTGAGGTGGTGTGCGCCTCTGCTCAGAAATCTCCGGAAAACATAAGATTGGCCATTTAACACATCCATTCTTTTTTTTTTAAACGTTATTTTTTTATTTTTTTTTTTTTTGCGGTACACGGGCCTCTCACTGTTGTGACCTCTCCCGTTGCAGAGCACAGGCTCCGGACGCGCAGGCTCAGCGGCCATGGCTCACAGGCCCAGCCGCTCCGCGGCATGTGGGATCTTCCCGGATGGGGGCACGAACCCGTGTCCCCTGCATCGGCAGGCGGACTCTCAACCACTGCGCCACCAGGGAAGCCCTAAACGTTATTTTTTAATTGAAGTATATTTGATTTACAATGTTGTGTTAGTTTCAGGTGTACAGCAAAGAGATTCATATACACACACACACACACACGTATATATCTATATATTCTTTTTCAGATTCATTTCCCTTATAGGTTATTACAAAATACTGAGTATAGTTCCCTGTGCTATACAGTAGGTCCTTGTTGTTCTTCTATTTTATATAGTATATATATATAGTAGTGTGTATATGTTAATCCCAAACTCCTAATTTATCCCCCCCTCCCTTTCCTCTTAGGTAACCATAAATTTGTTTTCTATGTCTGTAGGTCTATTTCTGTTTTGTAAATAAGTTCATTTGTGTCATTTTTTTTTAGATTCCACATATAAGCGATATCATATATTTGTCTTTGTCTGGCTTACTTCACTTAGTGTGATAATCTCTAGGTCCATCTAACACATCTATTCTTATCCATTAATTTATTTTGTTAAAAAATCCATTGTAGATGGAAAACTTTCTAAAATGTATTATATAGTATCTTGATTTATTTAATCTAGTATCTTGAGTAGACTTTAACTTTTCCTTGATCACTCAGGGGCCTGGGAGGTGATGTAATAAAGTTGTCAGGGATATTATAGTTTCTTCGTGGATTTTACCCTGCACTAATTGTTCCTAGGTTGCAATGAATTTTTGTCACCTTTCTAGTTTGTTTGTTTGTTTTTTTTTTTTTGCGGTATGCGGGCCTCTCACTGCTGTGGCCTCTCCCATTGCGGAGCACAGGCTCTGGACACGCAGGCCCAGCGGCCATGGCCCACGGGCCCAGCCGCTCCGCGGCACATGGGATCCTCCCAGACCGGGGCATGAACCCGTATCCCCTGCATTGGCAGGCGGACTCTCAACCACTGCGCCACCAGGGAGGCCCACCTTTCTAGTTTTTATATCTATACCTTCACGGCAAGATACTCAGCTGTATTCTGTCTGCGGTTAGTGTGTTTGCCTCTGGGAGCCCAATCTTCCTTTTTCTAATCTGCTATAGAATGGGAAACAGATGAGCAGGCTAAAAGAAAAAAAAAAGAAAAAGAAAAAAAGGAATCATAATTTCCATGGGAAGTTCTAGAAGTTCTAATGAAAATACGTGGCCTTTGTGACAACTCTTATGGTTGCTTGGGGTTGTTTTTTGGCTGAAACATAAGTAATGTTTGACTATGTAGGAATTACCGTACATTTAAGAAGTTAGAGCCATTTACAGCAATACAGTCTGACTTGTTTATGTTGTATATGATCAATGTGTACTGAATTATACTCAATATTTTGTAATAACCTATAATGGAATATAATCTGAAAACAATATAACTGAGTCACTTTTCTGTACACCTGAAACTAACACAATGTTGTAAATCAACTATACTTCAATTAAAAAGAAAAAAGATACTCTAGTCTTCCAGTGGGTAGTCTCATATAGGTGAGGCATTCCTAAGGACAGTTTGCATTAAGTCAAAATGAAATTGTGGACAAAGGAGAAACAGATAGGAATAGGACTTCCACGTAGCATTTTCCAAAGTAGATTTGACAGAATGCTGATTCTGAGAGAAACTGTGAAATCAAAGGTCCCGTGGCTAAATGAGTTCAGGAAATGTGGCCAACTCTATTCCCTGTTGTTGGAGATTCACCATAAATCCTAGCATGTTAAGGGGCCTGAGAAGCCTTTCAGTAAAAAAATATGAAGACCTTTTTTGTACCTGGCAGTTTGATATTGGAACACCACCTTACTCCCTGCTTGAGAAAACAAGAGGAGAAGGCTGAAGGCTGCAATCCACAGAGAACTTGTCTCATTCTTAGTACCATTTGGCCCAGAAGAAAGCAACAGAGAGTGATCAGGCATAAACACAGCTGCTTTTATTCAAGGGACAGTCTTTTGTATGTAACAGATGCTCAGTAGATTTTGTTCCTGTGTATAAATGAATAAGGACGGTTCATGGGGAATCTGCGTTGAAAGAGGGCTGAAGTGATAAGGCAGAAAAGAATGGAATCAGACTCAGTCTCACTTAATAGTAATAGTTTATATTTATTAAGAACTTACTACGTGCCAGGCTTTATCCACATTGGCTCACTTAAGCATCATAATAGTTTTGTGGGGTAGGTGCTAACATCATTCCCATTTTATGGCCGAAGAAATTGGGCCACTGAGAGTTTAAATAAACTGCCTAAGGCCAGACAACTAGTAAGTGGCAGAAATGGGATCCAAATCCTCTCTGGCTCTAGAGCCAATGCCTATGACCTTTCACTTTTGCAAGCCCATCACTTTTGAGTGCTGGCAGTGGGGAAAGGAGATATGAAATAGGGGCATTGCTCCAAAGGAGGTGATAATGGACATGGGAAGAGAGTACATAGACACAAAAAGATAAATTACTTTTCCAAGGTTAAGTGCCAAGATGAGTGAGATGCACAGTGGACTAGATGTACGGACAAGGTATTTGAAACCTGTAAGGTATGTTGTGTATGTAAAATATTCTCAGAATTGTTATTAATGATAATGATACTGCTTTGGAGGAGAGAAGAGATCTGAAGGGGGTGGTGACTGTGGAGATAATAATAATACTGCTTTTTGTAGTTTTTTTCAGTTTACATAGCATTTTTGTATATTTTATTATGTTTATTTTTCTCTGCAAGCCTTAGGGGGTTATACTGTTTATATTCGTATTATTCCCATTGTCCATATGGGGAACTGAGGCCTAAGGGAGTTAAGTGATTGACCAAAAGGCCCCACAGCTAGTAGGCAATGGAGCCAGAATTGGGATCCCAGGTTGCTGATTCCAAAGCCTCACCTTTTCCTCTATCCTCCACTCTCTCTTAAAGGAGGCAGATTTTTAAGAGTACAGGGAGGAGGTTCCAGGCTTAGGGAACTTAGGGACTGTGGTTAGAAACAAGACTTCCCAGGGTGTGTTTCAGGAAGGTGGACTGGGCAAGCCTGGATGGAAGGGTTGGGGGTAACGTGGAGGTGAGGCTGGAGAAGTGGGCTGGGCTTGTCTGTGATGGCCTCCCAATGCCCATGGAAGGAGTCAGGACATTATTCTGAGATCACTGGGGAACCTTTCAAGGTTTTAAGCAGAAAAGTGAACATGTGTGTGTGTGTGTGTGTGTGTGTGTGTAGACACACACATATATCTGAAGATTAGTATAGAACTGATGGTAGGATATAACGGAGAGGGAGAACCTGAGGTCCTAGAACCACTTAGCAACTATTTAGGAAATCTTGGTGTACAACTTGCCAAGATGATTATACAGGCTCTGATATGATTTATGGGAGTAGGTGGGCAGTTAGAATTAACCCCTGGATGACCCTATAAATTCAGATCTGTGTTAAAACTCTTCATAGCACCAGAGGGCTGGCTTTCAAAGTGATTGTGCCCTGGTATCTCTGGGTCCATCCTGTAGATTCAAGAAGAGTATTGTGTGGGCTTGAAGTTGTCTGCCTCACTGTCCCGTTTAGGCCTGGCAAAAAGAGAACCCCAGGAGGTGAAAGGAATATGTTTAGCTCATTTAAGACCTCTCTGAGCTCTAGACATTATTATTTTTTAAATATTTATTTATTTATTTAGGCTGCTCCAGGTGTTAGTTGCGGCATGTGAGATCTTCGTTGTGGCATGCGGGATCTTTAGTTGTGGCGTGCACATGGGATCTAGTTCCCCGACCAGGGATCGAACCCGGGCCCCCTGCATTGGGTTCGCAGAGTCTTACCCACTGGACCACTGGGAAGTCCTTTAGACTTATTTTTTGAGGCCCTATCCCACATTATTATATTTAAATCCTCTCAACATATATTAAACGTGCAAGTAATATCTATTTGCATTGAATATAAAAATAATCATGGTGTAAAATGAAGAGGGCCTTGATTAAGCAGTACAGAAATGAGATGTAAAAGGAAAGAGAAAACCCAAGGGATACCCTAAAGGCAGGATCCACAAGACTTTGATGATGCTGCGTTTGCGGAGGAAAAAGGAATCAGAGGATCCTACCTTTCGTCCAGCCCTCATTGCAGCCTAGAAATCTAGGGGCATGATACCAGCCCAGGAGAAATACTGAAGGGGGGGAAATATGAATTTAGATTTTGGACAGATTGAGATTGAGATGATGGTGATATCCAGCTAAGTAGGTAGAGATAAGGGTTCAAAGTTTACAGGAGACATTAAGACTGAAGATGTAGGTCTGTGAGTGTGAGGGTGTTGCCTGTACACCGTTGATAGTTGAACTTATTAAGGAAGTTGGGTTCTCAGAGAAAGGCTGCATGTTGAGGAGGTGAGAGGCAGAAATGAAGACAAAAAGAGTAGAAAAAAAAGGTTATTCTTCAGGTAAACAGATACCTGAGTGAGATCTTGTTGGAGTCAAAAGAGCCACGTGGATCTATATTTTACTTCTGTCATTTACTGCCATGAATGGCAAGTCCCATCACCTCTCTTCGCAGCTGTGATGTTTCCCCTTCCGCTGTAAAATCAGAAACGTAATTCTGTTTCTGCCCAAGTCATGAGGATAGTGTGGGGATCAAATGAGATACTGTCAAGATGTGGCTGTCTCCGCAGGCAGTCTGTTTCCAGCCGGTGCCAAACAGTATGCTTCAATCTGTAACAACCTTGACACAGACCTTGGCAGATAATCCGCTAGCACAAAAAACATAAGTGAGCAATGCAGACTTTACTGAAGATTTTGTAGAGCAGACTAGAAGAGGATTATATTACATCCCCTAAAGTATTCAGTTTCCATCAGCAATGACTTCCACGAAGTCCATTTTCCTTCACACTGATGCAGGTGGTTGATTTCCTTTCTTCCCCTGAGGTGTCTGCCCGACCCCTACAGGTACTCAGTTGTTCCTCTGTTACATGGGGCCATTTAGCTCTGCCATTGACCTGTATTCCTACTCATCTGGTTACTCAACAAAATAAAAGTCGTCAAGTAAAGAACACCACTTCTATCCTTAGAAAGTTTGGTGATCACCTATTTTTACTCACACATTCCCTTTTGGAGCTTCATCTTTATGCCACCACTATGCCCTGTAGTCCACAGCTCACACCCCACACCATCATTCCATCTCTCCCAACCCTGAGAGGACTTCTGTCAATGAGGGTTTTCTCCAGTCTTGTTACAAAATCATTTTGTCAACTCCAAAGTGATGGGAACTTTATTATTAGTGTCAGAAGAAGTCAAGGGAGGTGGTATTTTTGAGAGGGTGGTATTTTCAAGAAAGAGGATATAGTAAAAAGCTCTACAGAGAAGATGGAGAAAAGGAGGACCATGAAAAGGGCATTGGGTCAGTCAGAGAGGTGATCCTGACATTAATGTCAGCAGGATGGTGGGGGTGGAAGCTTTGAAGCCAAGGATTAAAGAGTGAGCAGGTGTTAAGGAGGAGGAAAAAGTTTTCCTGATTTCCCTGGGAGCAAATCTCTCCACCAATCACTGTATAAGGGGCATTCAGAGGAAATGCAGATTTGGACAGAGAAAGCAGCAGCAGGGCCAAATAGAGAGAGAGGCCCAGGAAACAAGTGTAATCAATCAAGTTCATTCTGCTGCAGAGGGCTACTTGAGAAGAAAGGGCAATTAATTGTGCTGATAGGAGGATCATCCCTTACCTGTTACAACTATCAAAGAGCTTATGTAACAGACGAAATTTCCAAAAGCAACAGGAAGTTCCCCAGCCAGAAACAGAAATTTCTGGGCAAAAGTCACAGGACAGGTACATTAGTGAATGATGCAAATTTATATTTAATCGCCTAATTAAAAATATTGAGTGAGAATATTAGATTCCAGAACTAGAGGGGAACCTTGAATATTACCTAATCTAACCCTGATGTTACAGGATCAGAAACTGAGGTTCTGTACAGGTTACCTAATTAATGCTAATTGATTAGACAGACCCCCTTCCCATTCTACTCTCAGATCCAAGAGCGCTAGTTCAGAACCCTTTCAAGTGCAATACATAACCTTCCATACTGCTGGCATTTATACACTACAATTTTGCAAAGCAAAAAGTTGATGGGGGATTATCCAGAGAATTATTTAACCTGATTTTCCTTCAATCAGTGAGGACACATAGATTTATCAGTTTTACAGGTTGGAAAACTGAGGCTTGGCAAGATTAAGTGACTAGTCATACAGCTAGTAAGCGGCAGAATGGGAGCTAGAACAATTCTGGTTTGACTCCAAGTCCAGTTTGTGTTTTCACTACAAGACAGCTGTTTCTGGCTTTGCAAGATCCTATTAAGACACTAACGCTCTCAGTATTATACATGCTTCTCAGAATTACACACAAACGAGACATCCTTCTCTGAAAACATCATGGAGAGAGTGTGTGCATGGCCTGGGAACACTGTGTTCAGAGAAGAAATTCTACCAGTTAGGTCTGGCCAGTAAACTGGAGACTTTCTTATCTGGCCTCATAATCTTGACTGATGCCTGTGAGAGTTAGGGTCTATGTCATTTGCCCTTTTTTGTCTAGTAGTTGTATTTTGGTTTCTTCAGTGCTTAAAGCCTCATTAGAACTTAGAAAAGCGTGATCAATTACTTTTAATTTCAACTATTGGAGTATGAAACCACATAGCCTAAAAAAAAAAAAAAGATTTTATGCCCTTGGCTAGGCATAGCCCAAATGTATATTTACATTGTTAAGAGCTGCATGATAGTGTAGTGACTAAGAGTGGTATTTTTTTTTTTTTTTTTTTTGTGGTACGTGGGCCTCTCACTGTTGTGGCCTCTCCCGTTGTGGAGCACAGGCTCCAGACGCGCAGGCTCAGTGGCCATGGCTCACGGGCCGAGCCGCTCCGCGGCATGTGGGATCTTCCCAGACCAGGGCACGAACCCGTGTCCCCTGAATCGGCAGGTGGACTCTCAACCACTGCGCCACCAGGGAAGCCCTAAGACTGGACTTTGAGAGTCAGAATACTGAGGTTCAAATCCTGACTTCACTATTTAAACTATTTGAATTTGCGCAACTTATTCTACTTTTCTGAGCCTCAGTTTCTTCATCTGTAAAATGGGGATAATAACAGTGCCTAACTCATGGGGTTCTTGTGACAACTGAGTTAATAAATGCATGATAGGCTACTTTTTGAAAGTGACATGGAGTGGGTGAGGCCATGTCAACAGCAGAGCCTGAGACTTAGAAGCCAGGAACTTTCTCTAGAGAATGTACCAACCATTGCCTGTGCCAGAGGGCTCTGGAAGCCAGGACAGCATCTTCTATGTTGTTCTTTCATCTCTTTTTTGTTGCTGTTTGGTAAGGCCCATCAGCTGACCACAGCCTGACTACTGTCCATCCAGTCCTCCCATTCTACCCACTACATATAGCCAATTTCCTCTCCAGATGGCCCAGAACACTCTTAAGTCACTGCCACCCCCCCACCCCCTCATTCCACACACTCACAACAATAAAACAAGACGAGGAAGATGGAGCCTAGATGCCTCAAAGCAGGGTGACCAATCTTCCTAATTTGCTTGGAATTGAAGAGATTCCTGAGACTTCAGTTTTAATATTAGGACAATCCTGGGCAAACCCAGATAAATTTATCACCCGACCCAAAAGGTGGTTGGGGGTATGATGGCAAAATCCTCAAACTTGACCAAGATGAGGCTAGATGGAACCAGCTTGAGATCTCTCACAAAACCAGGATGGTGATGAAATTCACATGTGGAATTGCTAATTTTGAAGCTGTAATGCACAGAGCCTGTAACAGGGAGCATGCACTTATTCAATTGTTTATTCCTCAAACATTCATTGAGGGCTTACTACATGCTGGGAAGATTTTAAGCACTAGGGAACAGAACAGGCAGTCTCTGCCCTCATGGAAATTCTATTCTAGTGTGTGCCTATGTGGGGACAGACAACAAACAAAGATATCAAATGTCAATTAGTGATAAATTCTCTGAAGGAAAGGAAAATTAGGATAAGGAAACAGTGGCTGTGTGGGTTTGAAATAGATCAGTCAGGATAAGTTTCTCTAAAGAGATGATATTTGAGCACTTAGAGAAAGAGAAGCCAGGAGAATATCAATGGGGCACAGTATTCCAGGCAGAGAAAACAAGTGTAAAGGCTCTGGGAGGGGAACGTGCCTGCACAAGAACAGAATAAAGGCCAGTAGGGCAGGGATGAAAGGAGCCAGGGATACAGTAGCAAGGAATGAAGTGGCAGAAGCGGCTAGGGGCCAGATGCTTAGAGCCTTGCAAACTAAGGTAAGGATTTAGGGTTTTAAATGCCAGCTGTTATTATAAAGGTAACGCTATTCTTCCATATTCTCTGCTGAGGGTTGACTCTGTTATCTGCTGTTTTTCTACTCAGCTTTGCTTCGTTCTGTCAAACAAAAAGTTTAGCATCTGCTCTTCATTTAACAAATGGCTTTTAAAGACACTGTTCCAGGCATTGGGGGTTAGAAGTTGGTTCTCTCAAACAGCTTACCATCTAGTTAGGGGAGGGTGGGTGGATCACAGTATTGAAAACACGTGAAAGAAATCAGCAGCCGTGGGCTTCCAAGGAAACACCTGATAACTACCGAGAAGAAACCAGGTTGCAATTTCCCAGAGAGGTGAGGAGTTGCTTCCGGTGCGCCCCAGGGCATCATGGGAGGAGTGCGCCGCGGGGGAAGGAAAGGCTGGAAGGGATTCCGCTATGGTTGGGACCAGCCTGGAGACGGTGAGGGGCCCTAGTCGGTGAGTGTAGGTTTGGAGTTTGTGAGAGAGGCAGGCCTTCCTCGTCAGCTCCGCGATTCCAGAGCGTAACTGTGTGTGTGGTGGGAGGGTGTGAAACCGGAAGTGGCGAGGGAATTCGAACCCCCGGCTCTTGATGTGACTGGGCCACAGGGAAATTTCTGAAAATTCTCAAGTAGCCAAATTCCATTTGAAGTTTTTCAGTACGTTTAGAGGCATTTTATTACATTGCATATACATATACTTATGTAATATATAGGGCTAAATCCATTTTTGGGTACTAAAAACTGTGGGTATCAATAGAATTATTTTTCAGAATATACCGGAAAAAAATATGATTCTGTTGCTCCAAAGATACCACCTTTCCCATCCATCCTCTTAACAACATTTTTCGTAATTTGAGGGCTCCTTCTGTGTTGTACCTCAGTTTCCCCGAGAGAGAGCCATAAGCCATTGTTTCTGTGAGGAGCTGAGAAAATAGCCCGCCCTCTTGGGAAGGTCAGGCTACTATAATATAAGAAAAGCCCTGTTTTGGGTGTGTTCCCCAAGGGGAATGTTTTTCTCCTTCATCAGCGAAGAGGCTTTCTTTTTCTCTCGTGGGCTCCGGAAGCAGCATCTTGGTGGCGCTTGGAGCCAGGAGGGAGGAATCAGGCTGGTAAATTCCATCCTTAAGTAAGTAAGGTTCTTTTCATCTGCCCACAGCTGATTCTTCAGCTTCCCACTTAGGAAAATGTGACCGACTAGGTCCGCAGTGAAGGTGCCTGGGGACACTGGTGTCAATGTAACATGTGCCCAAAACTCTGTCACAGCCAGGAGGCAGAATTTAAGTTTGCTCACTGACAGCTGCTGTGTTAGCCCTGGAATGTTAATGCTTACCGAAAACTTGGATGAAAGGCAACAGCTTTTAGTAGTTGTGCTAATGGTCTCATCCATCAAATGACCCTCTCCTCTTCACCTTTCTATTGTCAGTTATACCTATGTCTTTGATGAGAATTGGATATGAAGTCCTCTTAAGAAGCACGTTCCTTTTAGTTATTGTATTTAAAAAATATGAGCCTTTAAAAAAATTCCCAAAGTGAGGTACACATTGCAGAAAGATCGAAAAACGTAATCAAACATACTGAAGGAAAAATTTAAATCACTCCTAAGATTTTAGCATAGAAGTAATCTCTACCTAAATTTGGATTAAGTCCCTTTACACCTTTTTTTCAAATGTTTGTAAACACATACACACTTTTGTTTTTTTTTAAACACGTGCTTTAAACAAATACACAATTAGGGTATCAGCCTGTAAGCATGGTTTTGTGTTCTGCCTTTACAACTTAACAGATTATGGGAAATTTTATCATGATATTAACTCTTCTTCTACATCATGAGTTTGTTTTTTTTTTTTTTTTTTTGCGGTACGCGGGCCTCTCACTGCTGTGGCCTCTCCCGTTGCGGAGCACAGGCTCCGGACGCGCAGGCTCAGTGGCCATGGCTTACGGGCCTAGCCGCTCCGCGGCATGTGGGATCTTCCCGGACCGGGGCACGAACCTGTGTCCCCTGCATCAGCATGCGGACTGCCAACCACTGCGCCACCAGGGATGCCCTACATCATGATTTTTAATAGTTACATATCGTTCCATCCTATGACTGTACTCAGTTTTCTATTTTGGGGCATTTATGGTGCGCTAAATTTTTTTTCTTTTAAATATTCCTGTAAACATATGTGTGCATATGTTTATGCATATCTTTATGATATTTATAGAATAGACTCTCTGGACAAAGGCTATGACTGTTTTAAGGTTTGCAGTAGTGTAATGCCTGTTATTAGAGTCTCCACAGTAGTGATGTGGCATAAGAAAACAATAAGTATCCTCTAATGATTGTTACGGAGCCCAAGCTCATATTGCTTGCCACACAACAGGTCAACAAATCGAGAGATGAGTTGTTGGGGCAGGGAATAGTGACTTTATTCGGAAAGCCGGCAGACCGAGAAGATGGTGGACTAGGGTCCTCAGGTAAGATGGACTAGAACCATCTTCCCGAGGTAGAATTCAGGCTTTTTTTATACTAAAAAGGGAGGGAGTGTTGTTAGCTGTTGCAAACTTGGTATCGGAATCCTTTTTTCTCGCAGCTGTCCAGGTAGGTCAGGTCATGGTGTTCCTGTAAACCTCCAACAAGACAAATGTTATTCTCTGTTCTGCAACTTTTTATCTCTATATGAATGGAAAAGTGTTACACCTGTAAAGGCCAGAGCCTTGAGAATTGGCTATCCTGTATATTTCAGGCTATAGGCAACATTAAGTTGTAGCAAAAACAATAGAGTACAAAGGTTAAAGTAAAAGAAACAGATCTAATATGGAGTCAGTTTTGTTATTCCCTAGTACATGAGCATGCTGATTATCAAATGTGGTAAATATGCAATAGTCAGTGCAACAGGACTGCAAAATAAAATGACAAATACTGCAAAATTTTCAGAATTTAATGAAGTTGATGAAAGTGGTATTAGAAATCTGCTTGAATTTTGCAAAGCCACTGGTCAGGGTGATGCAGCAGCACTGAACTAGTTAATAATTAAAGTTCTGAACATGGACAATGATGATGATCCAATAAGTGCTTCAAGAGAGTGAGTTTAGGGGCTTCCCTGGTGGCGCAGTGGTTGAGAGTCCGCCTGCCGAGGCAGAGGACACGGGTTCGTGCCCCGGTCTGGGAAGATCCCGCGTGCCGCGGAGCAGCTGGGCCCGTGAGCCATGGCCGCTGAGCCTGCGTGTCTGGAGCCTGTGCTCCGCAACGGGAGAGGCCACAACAGCGAGAGGCCCGCGTACCGCAAAAAAAAAAAAAAAAAAAGAGAGTGAGTTTAGGATCAAAGGATTAGGAAGACCTTTAAAATATCAATGAAGACATCATACAGTTTTTGCAAAAAAGGACATTCTTTATGATTGCATTGCAAAAGTTAAACATAAAGGGTGCCACATCATACAAGACTGTGAGAACGATGTTCCTTTCCTCTCAACTCCAACACTGATTCATTCTTTGTTCTAAGAATTAACAGAGATGCAGTTATAACGTAAATCTTGTGAAGTATAAGAAAATAAATTGATTTCAGTACTTCTGGCTTGATTTTTTTTTACATCTTTATTGGAGTATAATTGCTTAACAATGGTATGTGAGTTTCTGCTTTATAAAAAAATGAATCAGTTATACATATACATATGTTCCCATATCCCCTCCCTCTTGCGTCTCCCTCCCACCCTCCCTATCCCACCCCTCCAGGCAGTCACAAAGCACCAAGCTGATCTCCCTGTGCTATGCGGCTGCTTCCCACTAGCTATCTACCTTACGTTTGGTAGTGTATATATGTCCATGCCTCTCTTTCGCTTTGTCACAGCTTACCCTTCCCCCTCCGCATATCCTCAAGTCCATTCTCAAGTAGGTCTGTGTCTTTATTCCTGTCTTACCCCTAAGTTCTTCATGACATTTTTTTTCTTCTTAAATTCCATATATATGTGTTAGCATACAGTATTTGTCTTTCTCTTTCTGACTTACTTCACTCTGTATGACAGACCCTAGGTCTATCCACCTCATTACAAATAGATCAATTTCATTTCTTTTTATGGCTGAGTAATATTCCATTGTATATACGTGCCATATCTTCTTTATCCATTCATCCAATGATGGACACTTAGGTTGTTTCCATCTCCGGGCTATTGTAAATAGGGCGGCTATGAACATTTTGGTACATGACTTTTTTTGAATTATGGTTTTCTCAGGGTATATGCCCAGCAGTGGGATTGCTGGGTCATATGGTAGTTCTATTTTTAGTTTTTTAAGGAACCTCCATACCGTTCTCCATAGTGGCTGTACCAATTCACATTCCCACCAGCAGTGCAAGAGTGTTCCCTTTTCTCCACACCCTCTCCAGCATTTACTGTTTGTAAATTTTTTGATGATGGCCATTCTGACTGGTGTGAGATGATATCTCATTGTAGTTTTGATTTGCATTTCTCTAATGATTAAAGATGTTGAGCATTCTTTCATGTGTTTGTTGGCAGTCTGTATATCTTCTGTGGAGAAATGTCTGTTTAGGTCTTCTGCCCATTTTTGAATTGGGTTGTTTGTTTTTTTGTTATTGAGCTTCACGAGCTGCTTATAAATTTTGGAGATTAATCCTTTGTCAGTTGCTTCATTTGCAAATATTTTCTCCCATTCTGAGGGTTGTCTTTTGGTCTTGTTTATGGTTTCCTTTGCTGTGCAAAAGCTTTTAAGTTTCATTAGGTCCCATGTGTTTATTTTTGTCTTTATTTCCATTTCTCTAGGAGGTGGGTCAAAAAGGATCTTGCTGTGATTTATGTCATAGAGTGTTCTGCCTATGTTTTCCTCTAAGAGTTCGATAGTTTCTGGCCTTACATTTAGGTCTTTAATCCATTTTGAGCTTATTTTTCTGTATGGTGTTAGGGAGTGATCTAATCTCATACTTTTACATGTCCCTGTCCAGTTTTCCCAGCACCACTTACTGAAGAGGCTGTCCCTTCTCCACTGTACATTCCTGCCTCCTTTATCAAAGATAAGTTGACCATATGTGCGTGGGTTTATCTCTGGGCTTTCTATCCTGTTCCATTGATCTATCTTTCTGTTTTTGTGCCAGTACCATACTGTCTTGATTACTGTAGCTTTGTAGCATAGTCTGAAGTCAGGGAGCCTGATTCCTCCAGCTCCGTTTTTCGTTCTCAAGATTGCTTTGGCTATTCGGGGTCTTTTGTGTTTCCATACAAATTGTGAACGTTTTTGTTCTAGTTCTGTGAAAAATGCCAGTGGTAGTTTGATAGGGATTGCATTGAATCTGTAGATTGCTTTGGGTAGTAGAGTCATTTTCACAATGTTGATTCTTCCAATCCAAGAACATGGTATATCTCTCCATCTATTTGTATCATCTTTAATTTCTTTCATCAGTGTCTTATAATTTTCTGCATACAGGTCTTTTGTCTCCTTAGGTAGGTTTATTCCTAGACATTTTATTCTTTTTGTTGCAATGGTAATTGAGAGTGTTTTCTTGATTTCTCTTTCAGATTTTTCATCATTAGTGTACAGGAATGCCAGAGATTTCTGTGCATTAATTTTGTATCCTGCTACTTTACCAAATTCACTGATTAGCTCTAGTAGTTTTCTGGTAGCATCTTTAGGATTCTCTATGTATAGTATCATGTCATCTGCAAACAGTGACAGCTTTACTTCTTCTTTTCCAATTTGGATTCCTTTTATTTCCTTTTCTTCTCTGATTGCTGTGGCTAAAACTTCCAAAAACTATGTTGAATAAGAGTGGTGAGAGTGGGCAGCCTTGTCTTGTTCCTGATCTTAGTGAAAATGGTTTCAGTTTTTCACCATTGAGGACGATGTTGGCTGTGGGTTTGTCATATATGGCCTTTATCATGTTGAGGAAAGTTCCCTCTATGCCTACTTTCTGCAGGGTTTTTATCATAAATGGGTGTTGAATTTTGTTGAAAGCTTTCTCTGCATCTATTGAGATGATCATATGGTTTTTCTCCTTCAATTTGTTAATACGGTGTATCACGTTGATTGATTTGCATATATTGAAGAATCCTTGCATTCCTGGAATAAACCCCACTTGATCATGGTGTGTGATCCTTTTAATGTGCTGTTGGATTCTGTTTGCAAGTATTTTGTTGAGGATTTTTGCATGTATGTTCATCAGTGATATTGGCCTGTAGTTTTCTTTCTTTGTGACATCCTTGCCTGGTTTTGGTATCAGGGTGATGGTGGCCTCGTAGAATGAGTTTGGGAGTGTTCCTCCCTCTGCTATATTTTGGAAGAGTTTGAGAAGGATAGGTGTTAGCTCTCCTCTAAATGTTTGATAGAATTTGCCTGTGAAGCCATCTGGTCCTGGGCTTTTGTTTGTTGGAAGATTTTTTTTTTTTTTTTCGTGGTACGCGGGCCTCTCACTTTTGTGGCCTCTCCCGTTGCAGAGCACAGGCTCCGGATGCGCAGGCTCAGCGGCCATGGCTCACGGGCCCAGCCGCTCCGTGGCATATGGGATCCTCCCGGACTGGGGCACGAACCCGTATCCCCTGCATCAGTAGGCGGACTCTCAACCACTGTGCCACCAGGGAGGCCCTGTTGGAAGATTTTTAATCACAGTTTCAATTTCAGTGCTTGTGATTGGTCTGTTCATATTTTCTATTTCTTCCTGATTCAGTCTTGGCAGGTTGTGCATTTCTAAGAATTTGTCCATTTCTTCCAGGTTGTCCATTTTATTGGCATAGAGTTGCTTGTAGTAATCTCTCATGATCTTTTGTATTTCTGCAGTGTCAGTTGTTACTTCTCCTTTTTCATTTCTAATTCTATTGATTTGAGTCTTCTCCCTTTTTTTCTTGATGAGTCTGGCTAATGGTTTATCCATTTTGTTTATCTTTTCAAAGAACCAGCTTTTAGTTTTATTGATCTTTGCTATCGTTTCCTTCATTTCTTTTTCATTTATTTCTGATCTGATCTTTATGATTTCTTTCCTTCTGCTAACTTTGGGGTGTTTTTGTTCTTCTTTCTCTAATTACTTTAGGTGCAAGGTTAGGTTGTTTACTCGAGATGTTTCCTGTTTCTTAAGGTGGGATTGTATTGCTATAAACTTCCCTCTTAGAACTGCTTTTGCTGCATCCCATAGGTTTTGGGTCGTTGTGTCTCCATTGTCAATTGTTTCTAGGTATTTTTAAATTTCCTCTTTGATTTCTTCAGTGATCACTTCGTTACTAATTAGTGTATTATTTAGCCTCCATGTGTTTGTATTTTTTACAGCTCTTTTCCTGTAATTGATATCTAGTCTCATAGCATTGTGGTCGGAAAAGATACTTGATACAATTTCAATTTTCTTAAATTTTCCAAGGCTTGATTTGTGACCCAAGATATGATCTATCCTGGAGAATGTTCCATGAGCACTTGAGAAAAATGTGTATTCTGTTGTTTTTGGATGGAATGTCCTATAAATATCAATTAAGTCCATCTTGTTTAATGTATCATTTAAAGCTTGTGTTTCCTTATTTATTTTCATTTTGGATGATCTGTCCATTGGTGAAAGTGGGGTGTTAAAGTCCCCTACTATGATTGTGTTACTGTCGATTTCTCCTTTTATGGCTGTTAGTATTTGCCTTATGTATTGAGGTGCTCCTATGTTGGGTGCATAAATATTTACAACTGTTATGTCTTCTTCTTGGATCAATCCCTTGATCATTATGTAGTGTCCTTCTTTGTCTCTTGTAATAGTCTTTATTTTAAAGTCTATTTTGTCTGATATGAGAATTGCTACTCCAGCTTTCTTTTGGTTTCCATTTGCATGGAATATCTTTTTCCATCCCCTTACTTTCAGTCTGTATGTGTCTCTAGGTCTGAAGTGGGTCTCTTGTAGACAGCATATATATGGGTCTTGTTTTTGTATCCATTCAGCCAATCTGTGTCTTTTGGTGGGAGCATTTAGTCCATTTACATTTAAGGTAATTACTGATATGTATGTTCCTATTCCCATTTTCTTAATTGTTTTGGGTTCGTTATTGTAGGTCTTTTCCTTCTGTTGTGTTTCTTGCCTAGAGAAGTTCCTTTAGCATTTGTTGTAAAGCTGGTTTGGTGGTGCTGAACTCTCTCAGCTTTTGCTTGTCTGTAAACGTTTTAATTTCTCCATCAAATCTGAATGAGATCCTTGCTGGGTAGAGTAATCTTGGTTGCAGGTTTTTCTCCTTCATCACTTTAAATATGTCCTGCCAGTCCCTTCTGGCTTGCAGAGTTTCTGCTGAGAGATCAGCTGTTAACCTTATGGGGATTCCCTTGTGTGTTGTTGTTTTTCCCTTGCTTCTTTTAATATGTTTTCTTTGTATTTAATTTTTGACAGTTTGATTAATATGTGTCTTGGCGTATTTCTCCTTGGATTTATTCTGTATGGGACTCTCTGTGCCTCCTGGACTTGATTAACTATTTCCTTTCCCATATTAGGGAAGTTTTCAACTATAATCTCTTCAAATATTTTCTGAGTCCCTTTCTTTTTCTCTTCTCCTTCTGGAACCCCTATAATTCGAATGTTGGTGCGTTTAATGTTGTCCCAGACGTCTCTGAGACTGTCCTCAGTTCTTTTTTTCTTTCTTCTGCTCTGCAGTAGTTATTTCCACTATAACTATAACAGATAAAAATCTTCCACGTCACTTATCCATTCTTCTGCCTCAGTTATTCTGCTATTGATCCCATCTAGAGTATTTTTAATTTCATTTATTGTGTTTCTAATTGTTGCTTGATTCATCTTTAGTTCTTCTAGGTCCTTGTTAACTGTTTCTTGCATTTTGTCTATTCTATTTCCAAGATTTTGGATCATCTTTACTATCATTATTCTGAATTCTTTTTCAGGTAGACTGCCTATTTCCTCTTCATTTGTTAGTTCTGGTGGGTTTTTATCTTGCTCCCTCTCCTGCTGTGTGTTTTTCTGTCTTCTCATTTTGCTTATCTTACTGTGTTTGGGGTCTCCTTTTTGCAGGCTGCAGGTTTGTAGTTACCGTTGTTTTTGGTTTCTGTCCCCAGTGGCTAAGGTTGGTTCAGTGGGTTGTGTAGGCTTCCTGGTGGAAGGTATTGGTGCCTGTGTTCTGGTGGATGAGGCTGGATCTTGTCTTTCTGGTGGGCAGGTCCACATCTGGTGGTGTGTTTTGGGGTGTCTCTGGACTTTTTATGATTTTAGGCAGCCTCTCTGCTAATGGGTGGCATTGTGTTCCTGTCTTGCTAGTTGTTTGGCATAGGGTGTCCAGCACTGTAGCTTGCTGGTCGTTGAGTGAAGCTGGGTGCTGGTGTTGAGATGGAGATCTCTGGAAGATTTTTGCCGTTTGATATTATGTGGTGCTGGGAGGTCTCTTGTGGACCAGTGTCCTGAAGTTGGCTCTTCCACCTCAGAGGCACAGCACTGACTCCTGGCTGCAGCACTAAGGACCTTTCATCCACACGGCTCCTCAATTTGGGATGATTCGTTGTCTATTCATGTATTCCACAAATGCAGGGTACATCAAGTTGATTGTGGAACTTTAATCCGTTGCTTCTGAGGCTGCTGGGAGAGATTTCCCTTTCTCTTCTTTGTTCTCACAGCTCCTGGGTCTCAGCTTTGGACCTGGCGCCGCCTCTGCGTGTAGGTCGCCGGAGGGCGTCTGTTCTTCACTCAGACAGGACAGGGTTAAAGAAGCAGCCGCTTCGGAGACTCTGGCTCACTCAGGCCGGCGGGGAGGGAGGGGCATGGAGTGCGGGGCGAGCCTTTTGGGAGGTCTGAGGTCTTCTGCCAGCGTTCAGTAGGTGTTCTGTAGGAGTTGTTCCACGTGTAGCTGTATTTCTGTTGTGTCTGTGGGGAGGAAGGTGATCTCTGCGTCTTACTCTTCCGCCATCTTCTGGCTTGATTTTTATGATCAAATCCCAATCAGACTTTTCCCCCACAATTTACCGTGTAATTTCGGACTTCATTTTAATTAATTTAGGTTCACCTTAAGTGGTTGTTTTCTGAGGTACGTGATTGTTGATGTAGAAAATTCCAAAGAATTTCCCCCCAAACTCAGAACTATGAAGTGAGTTCAGTAGGGTTTCAGGGTATAACCTAAACATACAAAAATCAGTTGTATTTCTTTATGCTGTATGCTAGCAGTGAACATGTGGACACCAAAATTAGAAATACAGGGACTTCCCTGGTGGTGCAGTGGTTAAAAATCTGCCTGCCGTTGTAGGGGACACAGATTTGATCCCTGGTCCGGGAAGATCCCACATGCCATGGAGCAACTCACCTCGTGCACCACAACAACTGAGCCTATGCTCTAGAGCCCAAGAGCCACAACTACTGAAGCCCACACGCCTAGAGCCCGTGCTCCACAAGAGAAGCCATGCAACGAGAAGCCTGTGCACCACCACAAAGAGGGGCCCCTGCTCCCCGCAACCAGAGAAAAGCCCATGCGCAGCAACAGAGGCCCAATGCAGCCAAAAAAAAGAAAAAAAAAGAAATACAATACAATTTACAATTACTTAAAAAGAAAGAAAAAGAGTTTAGGTGTAAATCTAACAAAACATGTACAGGACTTGTATGCTGGAAAGTGTAAAACAAGGAAGAAAGAAATTGAAGAGGATCTAAATAAATGGAAAAACATACCTTATTCACGAATTGGAAGAATCAACATAGTAAGTAAGCTAATTTTCCCCAAACTGGTAAATAGATTTAATGTAATTCCTATCAAAAATTATAACTCTGGCTTTAAAGTTTGACGTACAGTATCCTAATTATTATTTTCCCAAAGCACTATAATTGTATTTCCCCCAATGAAAATTTTAACAGCTTTATGGGGATATAATTGATATATAACGAACTGTACATATTTAAAGAGTCTCGACATATGTATACACTGTGACACCATCATCTGAATCAAGATAATGAACATGTCCATCACCCCCAAAGTTTCCTCCTGGTCCTTTGTAATACATCCTACCGTCCTTCTGTGCCTCCCATAAATCCTGCCTTTCTATCCCTAGGCAACCACTGGTCAGCTTTCAGTCACTATAGATTCATTTTTTTTTTTCTAGAATTTTAGATAAATGGAATAATAGAGTCTACACTTTTTTGGTCTGACTACTTGCAATCAGCATTATTATTTTGAGATCCATCCATGTTTTTGTGTGTGTTAATAGTTTATTTTTATCATTTAAAAATTATTTATTTTATTATTTATTTACTGTTTCTGGCTGCGTTGGGTCTTCATTGCTGTGGGCGGGCTTTTCTCTGGTTGCGGCGAGCGGGGACTACTCTTCGTTGCAGTGCTCAGGCTTCTCATTGTGGTGGCTTCTCTTGTTGCCGAGCACGGGCTCTAGGTGCACGGGCTTCAGTAGTTGTGGCTCCGGGCTCTAGAGCGCAGGCTCAGTAGTTGTGGTGCACAGACTTAGTTGCTCCGCGGCATGTGAGATCTTCCTGGAACAGGGCTCAAACCCGTGTCCCCTGCATTGGCAGGCGGATTCTTAACCACTGCACCACCAGGGAAGCCTAATAGTTTATTTTTATCATTTTGTAGTATTACATTATATGGATTTACCACAATGTGTTTATACATTCACCTGTTAATGGCCATTTGGGTTGTTTTCAGTTTGGGGCTATTACAGATAAATATGCTGCGAATATTTGTGTTCAAAGTTTTTGTGTGGACATATGTTTTCATTTCTTTTGAGTAAATACCTAGAAGTGGAACGACTGGAACAAATGGGTAATTTCTTAACTTTTTAAGAGGCTGCCAAACTATTTTCCAAAATGGTTATGCTGTTTTACATGACCACTAGCAGGTGTGAGAAGTCCAGTTCCTCCACCTCTTGGCCAACACTTGGACTTTTAGTCATTGTAATAGGTGTGTTGTGATATCTCATTATGTTTTAATTATTATTCTCCTAATGATTCATGATGAGCATTTATCATGTGCTCCGTGTATATCTTCTTTGGTGAAATGTTTGTTTAAATCTTTTGGCTCTTTAAAAATTGGGTTATTTGTTTTCTTTTTAGTGAAGATATAGATTTCTATATGTATTCTGGACACGAGTCCTTTATCAGGGGTATAATTTGCAAATACTTTTTCTCAGTCGGTGGCTTGTCCTTTCATTCTCTTTAACAGTGTTTTTCAAAGTGCAGAAACTGAATTTTGATGAAATCCAGTTTATCAATTTTTTCTCTCATGGCTTGTGCTTTTGGTGTTGGCATCTAAGAAATCTTTGTGTAAACCAAGGTCACAAAGATTTACTCTTATGTTTACTTCTAGAAGTTTTTGTGATTCTACTTTTGGTTTGCTCTTTGATCCAAAGTTTAATTTAGGAGAGTATTTTGAATTTTTTTGTTTTAAACTGTTATTAATTTTAGACATTTTTGCGATTGAGGCCTGTGCAGTTTATACTGTAAAGGAATGAGGCTGATAGGGGTTGGGAGGCAGGGGAGTGTGGATGGTAGAAGGTGGAAGAGGGACAGGAGTGCATAAAGTACAATTTTTGTCTAGATTGCATTTTTGTTCTACTGCTTCCTCTCTTTCTAGATACCAAACTCCTCATGTTTATACTGCACTAAATCTTTCTTGTCTTATTCTTCCTCTTTTCATAAGTCCTTTCTCTCTCTCTCTCTCTCTCTCACCCACTCATCCATCCTGTGTCAGAAATATGTGCGCTACCTTCACAGTACATCTAGAATCCATCTGCTTCTCGTCATCTCCCAGTGCCTATCTCTTTGGTCTAAGCCACTGTCATATTTTATCTTTTATTTTGCAGTAGGCTCCTAAATGGTCTCACAGTTTCTACCTCTGCCCCCTTCAGTGTATTCTCAATGCAGCAGAGTGATTCTTTTTTTTTTTTTTTAAAGACTTATTTATTTATTCATTTTGGCTGTGTTGGGTCTTCGTTGCTGCACATGGGCTTTCTCTGGTTGCGGCAAGAGGGGACTATTCCTTGCGGTGCAGAGGCTTCTCATTGCGGTGGCTTCTCTTGTTGTGGAGCATGGGCTCTAGGCGTGCGGGCTTCAGTAGTTACAGCATGCAGCCTCAGTAGTTGTGGCTTGCGGGCCGTAGAGCGCAGGTTCAGTAGTTGTGGTGCATGGGCTTAGTTGCTCCGCGGCATGTCGGATCTTCCAGGACCAGGGCTCGAACCCATGTCCCCTGCATTGGCAGGCAGATTCTTAACCACTGTGCCACCAGGGAAGTCCCCAGAGTGATTCTTTTAAAATGTGTGTTAATATCACTCCTCTGCTCAAAACACTCCAAAGATTTCCCATCTCACTCTGAGTGAAGAAAAAAGTCCTCAGGTGGCCCTGAAGCCCTACGTGATCCCTGGGGTCCCAGGTTCCTCTCTTATGCCGTAACTATCTTGCTCATTCTCCTCTAGCCCTGCTGGCCTCCTTCCTGTCCCTGGGACATGCCAAACTGCCCCTGCCTCAGGGCCTTTGCATTTTCTTTTGTTCCCTCTGCCTGGAATACTCTTGCTTCCTTCAGGTCTCAGCTCAAATGTCTTTTTATTAGAGAGCCCTTGCTTGACTCCTCTCTACAAATTACTAACTGCCTCCCTCTTACTTTTTTTATTTCTCATGAGCACTTATCTGACACATTACACAGCTTCTTATTCTTTTTATAGATCTTTTAAAAAATGTTATTTTATATTGGAGTTGATTAACAACTATAGTTGATGTGTTAGTTACAGGTATACAGCAAAGTGATTCATTTATACCCATACAAGTATCCATTCTTTTTCAAATTCTTTTCCCATTTAGGTTATTACAGTATACTGAGCCGAGTTCCCTGTGCTTGTAGGTTCTTGTTGATTATCTATTTTAAGTATAGTAGACACAGCTTCTTATTTGTTGACTGCCTTTCTTTCCTTGCAGAATATAAGTTCCCAGAGGGAGGGAACTATGCTTTGTTCACTGCTATTCCCATAGTACTGAGAGCAGTGCCCGGTGCATAGTAGCTGCTCAGCAACCACCTGTGGAGTGGGTGCATGAGTGTGCCCTGTCTGAAGGGGTAACCTCAGTGAGTGTTTTCCTTAGTAATTTGTAACAATCTAGAGAGATTTAATAAAATTAAGTCCAGTGAAAGATAATTGAGTGTGTGTGTGGTGCAGCTGGAGATGGGAAAGGGGATGCTGGGTGGTGAGGGAGGTACAAATATTGAATGTTCCACAAAGCCATATATAATGTTAAAAAAATAATAGCTAAGTGAGAACTGTGTTTGAGAATAAATAATTTTGGAAATAACTGAGTCTGGTTCAGTTTATCAGTTCACTGTAGTTTTTATTTATTCAACCTGAAGAGAAAAATATCACAAAGCAAGTGACCCAAAATAGCACATTTTGTGCATTTCTTCAGGCCCTTGGCAGCATCATGCACATGTGTTCACTCTTGGCTGACTTTTGTGTGAACCTCCCGGCTCTTCACCCGCAGCTTGTTGACCTGGGACTCGGCAATGTCAGCCCGTTCCTCGGCCTCCTCCAGCTCGTGCTGGAGCTTGCGGAATTTGGCAAGATTAACATTGGATTGTTCCTCCTAAGAATAAAGTTGTGAGAGTTAGACTTTGTGGTTCTCATTGCACTTGTCACAAACAGGATTATTTCCTCAACTCAGATATTTCCTTCTTATGGTTTGTTTGTCATATCTGATTTCAAATCCAGACAGAACTTGTAACTTCAATTACATTTTTTTTTTTTTTTTTTTTTTTTTGGGTACACGGGCCTCTCACTGTTGTGGCCTCTCCCGTTGTGGAGCACAGGCTCCGGACACGCAGGCTCAGTGGCCATGGCTCACGGGCCCAGCTGCTCCGCGGCATGTGGGATCTTCCCGGACCGGGGCACGAACCCGTGTCCCCTGCATCAGCAGGCGGACTCTCAACCACTGCGCCACCAGGGAAGCCCTCAATTACATTTTTTACTCTAAAGAATGAAAGAAGAAACAGTTTTGAAATGGAAGAGACAAGCTCATTATGTCAAACCCATGTATACGTGAAATCTATTTACGATGTATGGACTGGGTGGAAAGGAGGAAGAGACCCGTGTATGCTTGCTCACAGGGGTTAGAAAGTAAATGTAAAGTCAAATTCTAACTTTGGGAAAATGCCAGTTGAAATGTTTTTGCCATATATTTTGACGCTGGTATACAGAGACGCTGCGGGTGGGGGGATGGGGATAGGAAGAAAGTATGCCCTCTGTTGGTTGGACTTACTATCATTCGTGCCTCTCCCTTTCGTGTTCCCTTACCTCTTACCCACTACATTGTGTCTGGGAGAGTGGGGAACAACCAGGAAGAGTGAAGCTGGAGAATCTTCCAACACATCCTAATTTGCTACAGCGAATGTGCAGGGATAAGTCCCTGCTGATGACACTGGTAGCGAGGGAAGGAGTCAACTGGGGTAAAAGATTTCTGTTTGGCTTTTGGGAACAATTGATTTTGTGCATTTCTAGAGGGAGAGGAATATTTATCATGGTGTTAGATTTTCTGCTGGATATTCTTTGCAGCTATCAAGTAAGGTGGGTTATTTGGAATTTTCTTTTTTCCCTCCAACTCCTACAAATTGCTTAATAATAAAAACATCTCGTCTTGAAGTCGTATTCTATAATTAGGATTTGGGGGTAAATTCATATTCATATCATCTCTCTTAAAATAAGAATGACATATTCTTACTTGGTCTCTTTCTTTCTCATTAACACATTCTCTTAATACACTTTCTACCCCCAAAGAAGTTTTCTTCTTCCCTCAGGGGCTTAAAGATACTTACAGCCTCCTCAGCTTGTCTCTTGTATGATTTCACCTTCGCCTGTAATTTATCTACCAGATCTTGCAGCCTGAGGACATTCTTGCGGTCTTCCTCAGTCTGGAAGTTTGAAAAAAATGGTCTGCATTGAATCCAACAAAATAAACCCACTACAGGTGGTGAAGTAAATCACTTTGATATGATGGCAGGTGGGCCTGGCGTAAATGTGGTCAACTCTGAGGCTTCCTTCATAGTATTAACAGTAGCCACTCTTGTTAAATGTCCACTGTGTGCAGGCACTATGTTGGAGATTTATACATGTCTCTAATCCTTACCTCCCTACTCTGGTGAGTAGGTGTTTTTATTCTATTTTACAGGTGATGAATTAAAGTTTACAGTATTAGGTAACCTATCCAAGTTTAAAAAGTAAGAGAGGCCAAACCAGGACTAATACCAGTTTATCTGTCTTTGAAACCTGTATTCTTTCCTCACTTACACTATTTTCTTTCTTTTTTTTTTTTTTTTTTTTTTTTTTTGCATTACACGGGCCTCTCACTGTTGTGGCCTCTCCCGTTGTGGAGCACAGGCTCTGGACGCGCAGGCCCGGCGGCCCTGGCTCACGGGCCCAGCCGCTCCGTGGCATGTGGGATCCTCCCGGACAGGGGCACGAACCCGCGTCCCCTGCATCGGCAGGCGGACTCTCAACCACTGCGCCACCAGGGAAGCCCACTTACACTATTTTCTAAAGGCCTTCCTGATTTTCCTAGCTTAGGAAAGGGTCTGTGATAGGTGATTGGGTCATTTGCCCCTTATATATATATCAAGTTAATATGTAGCTATTTGTGAGTACCACCTAGTCACCAGGTTTTCAATTTCCCTTTGTGCAGGAAGTCTGGATATTCTAGAAAGCTCTTCCCCTTACCTGGTAGGTGAGTTCCTTTACTCTTCTCTCGTGTTTCCGCAAACCTTTAACAGCCTCAGCATTACGTTTCTGCTCACTTTCAACCTCTCCTTCAAGCTCACGTACCTACAATCAAGAAAGATATTTATATAGTCAGTTTTGGGGGATGTTAATTAACTCAGGACCTACTGAAGATACTGGGTGGCTGTCCCCAGCCATAGGATAAGGATGGGAGTCAATATACAAGAAGAGAGAAGGATGGGGGAGTGCCGTTTTCACTTCCCGGATTCAGAGAGATTGGGAGACCCACCCTGGCCTCCAGCTTCTGGATCTGCTTCTTCCCGCCCTTCAGGGCCAGCTGCTCAGCCTCGTCCAGGCGGTGCTGCAGGTCCTTCACCGTCTGCTCCAGGTTCTTCTTCATCCGCTCCAGGTGCGCGCTGGTGTCCTGCTCCTTCTTCAGCTCCTCGGCCATCATGGCCGCCTAATTAGTAAATAAACCAGTATAACAAACCTGGTAATGGCAGGTAACACACAGTTTCATTAAACAAATGCTCATTTGCTCACATCAGTGATGGCCTTCTTGGCCTTCTCTTCTGCATTGCGCGATTCTTGAATTACTTCTTCCACTTCACTCTGGAGTTGTGAAACATCATTTTCCAATTTTTTCTTGGTGTTGATCAGGCTGGTGTTCTGTTAAAAGTAGTGGAAATTTACAAGACCTGCAGTTTGCACACTTGGGATTTTACAAATGTCTTACTCGTCGTTGGCTTATGCAGGGGACCTAATGGCAACATTTCACTGAACTTTAAATAGTTGTTCAGTGCAAAATGTTAATCATTTGCAAGGTTGGTTCCCCCTGCACCTCCACTGCCCCAATGTCCATCTGATTTATGCATAAGGACGTGGAGGTTCAAGAATGTCCATATTAGTTAATTGCTCTTTCAATTAGATGTCAACCAGACATCACTAGTGTTCTGTCCTTAAAAGGTTGGAAATATTAGAAAAGAGTAGATTCTTTCTGTGAGAGCCTGGCACTGAGAGTTTCTCAGTTGGAAGGAATCTATTCTCTGTTAACTTGAATGGTTTGCTCCCTTGGGGAATACTGAATTACTCTTAGGAAAGCATTTTCTTAAAATTTCAACCCAGTGGTTCTCTAAGGGAAGCAATATCACCTCAGTGGGTATTTGGAAATGTATGGGGGTGGATATTTTTGGTTGTCAGAATAACTAGGGCGTGCTACTGCATTTAACACCCAGGCTGGTCAGTGATGCTAAATGTCCTGCAAGGCACAGGGACTGTAGACATAGCAATGCTGAATGCTGAAGTGCTGCTGATGAGAAACACTGTGTGGAACATTTTCAGATTTTGGAGTCAACAGATATCTTTATTCAAGTTTATTCCACACCATGGTTTTCAAAATAATCTAGAGTCAAATCTTATTTTTAAATAAAAAAAGTAATACCTTTGCCCCGTTTTGGTAGAAAATCTTAAAAAGAACACACAGCAAAAAATCATCTATAATCGCATCACTTCAGGGTAATTGCAATTAATATTTTAAAGCATCTCCCCCATCCTCTTAAATATACACATATTTATAAAAATAGAGTACTTCTATATTATAATTCTGATTCATCACTTTACAGTACACCAGCATTTGTTTGGTGTGAGGGTCTCACCTGGGTGTGCAGGAGCTGGACACGCTCGCTGGCGTCCAGGAGCTCCTGCTCCACCGTCTTCCTGCTCCTCTCCGTCTGCTCCAGGGTGGCCCGCAGCTCCTCGATCTCGGCCTGTAGCAGGTTGGCTCTGCGCTCCGTGATCGCCAGCTGCTCCTTCAGGTCCTCTTGGCCCCGGAGAGCATCATCCAGGTGGAGCTGGGTATCCTGTTAAGTTAATAAAAAGGCTTAGACACCCTGAAGAGGATGCGAACATCCCAGGAGATGAACTGGAAGAAAGGGTTGGTGCCAGGAACAGGAAATGACAGGCCTGTCATTTGAATGAGCATGAAAATGGGGATGTCACCTGCTTAGGTGAGAGAGGATTATCAGGAGACTGATTCTTGTTGTGTTTTATGCCATCAACTGGTTATTTTTCATGTGTGAGTCACCAGTATCTATAATTTATGGAGCATTTTCCATATGCTGTACCCATTACTTGACATCTGCCTTCTCACTTCATCCTCACAAGTAACCCTGTGAGGTGGGTAGTTTCATTCTTAATTTGTAGAAGAAACAGAGGTTCTGAGAGGTTATAATAACTTGCCTAAAATCAGGCAGCTAGTAAGTGACAAAACTAAGACTCAACCTCAGGCCTATTGGTGCCAAAGTCTTTTAATTTCTCTCGTATCATAGCTTATCTCTGGGCTTCTGTTTGTTCTTTTATATAACGTTTCTTTAAAAATAATATATTCGGGGCTTCCCTGGTGGCGCAGTGGTTGAGAGTCCGCCTGCCGATGCAGGGGACACGGGTTCGTGCCCCAGTCCGGGAAGATCCCACATGCCACGGAGCGGCTGGGCCCGTGAGCCATGGCCGCTGAGCCTGCGCGTCCGGAGCCTGTGCTCCACAACAGGAGAGGCCACAACAGTGAGAGGCCTGCGTACCGCAAAAAAAAAAAAAAAAAAAAAAGAATCTGCTTACTAATGCAGGGCACACGGGTTCGAGCCCTGGTCTGGGAAGATCCTACATGCCACGAAGCAACTAAGCCTGTGCACCACAACTACTGAGCCTGCGCTCTAGAGCCCGTGCTCCACAACAAGAGAAGCCACCGCAATGAGAAGCCTGCACACCGCAACAAACAGTAGACCCTGCTGGACCCAACTAGAGAAAGCCCGCGTGCAGCAACAAAGACCCAATGCAGCCAAAAATAAATAAATATATATTCTATGTGTATTTATTTTTAGCTACCTCCATACTACGAACTGTATAATTTGTTAAAAGAAAAAAAAATGGATGGTGTAACAAGAAGGTGTTGTGATGAATGGGAGACGGGTCACTTCCCTGACTTGTCTGGGCTGTTAATGTGGACCCATCTACCTTCAGGATCCCTTGGGTGTTCCTGTAGTTCCTCAAGCTCTCTGCTGCCAAGCGGTTGGCGTGGTTCAGCTGTATTTCCATTTCATTCAGATCTCCTTCCATCTTCTTCTTGACTCTCAGAGCATCATTCCTGCTCCTGATCTCAGCATCCAGTGTGCTCTGCATGGACTCCATGACTCTAATGTGGTTCCTCTTCAGCTGGTCAATTTCCTCATCTTTTTCGGTAATTTTCCTATCAACTTCAGACTTGACTTGGTTCAACTCCAGCTGGATACGCAGGATCTTTCCCTCTTCATGTTCAAGAGATGCCTTAACAAAACAGTGATCAATTAATTATTAATCAATTAATAATGGAAAATGAATATTTGGAGGGTACTCCCTTGTGAGCCAAACTCTTACTAATATCAGTTTGTCTAACATTACAAAGTACAATAAAAGAGCTCTAGGACCCTACTAGGTAAATCATCCTTTAATTTATTCAGTCATAGACTTTATTGGGCAACTCTGTAATAAGGGTGCTTTGTAAAGTATAAAGTGCTATACAAATATTATTCATATGAGTAGTAACAAAAATTATATGATTAAACTTATGTGTAGTGAACAGGAATTCTCTCCCGTTCTATAAATTAAAATGTTCACGTGATATACTAATTCCTGTTGTAGAAATTCTCAGTTTTAAAACATATATATATTTTTGATTACAAAATATGTGTCCATTGTAGAATGTGGGGTAATTTATAAAAACAAAACCTTCCTATTTTGCCTCCACTTAGAGGCACAATTTTAATGTGGTACATTTTTTTCTAGTTTTTTCCTATTTATATATATTTATACATGATAAAGTTATATTGTATATGCAAATGTGTCTTGCTTTAAAAAATTATCCTCTACCATAACTATTTCCCCATATTAACTACATTTAATGGCTGTAGAAAATTGCATCCCATGGATGTTCTATAGTTTGCTTTACCTTGTTTTTGGATTGGAGATCTTGTGTTTAAACTTTGCCTCCATTTAGGATAATTTTCTTGGGATAGATTCTTAGAAATAGAACTGATAGGTCGTATTATTAAATTTTTAAGACTTTTGATAACTATTGCCAAATTGCCCTTCATAAAGGTTATATGAGTTCAGATTCTCACCTGCTCTGTAATAATGGATCCATCTCATAGTACCATTGCCCAATGAAAACAGTGGTGTTTCCACCAATGTTTATCTTTGATTTTCCCCCCACAACATCAATATACATACCTCTGCTTCCTCTAAGGCAGCCTGAATTTCACATTTCTCTTGTTCCACTTGCTTCTTTATCTTCTCCAGTTCATGGATTTGCTTCCCTCCCTCAGCAATCTGCTCAGTGAGGTCAGAAATCTCCTCTGTGGGTGAACAGAAGAGAGAAGTGGTCAGACTGATATAACATGGAAAGGTCTTTCCAGGGCCATATAGGGTAGGGAAGTTCAAGAGCACTCACGCTGCAAGTTCTTATTTTCTCTCTTTAGCATTTCAAGGTGTTCCAGGGATTCCTCGTAGGCATTCTTGACCTTGAACAGCTCAGTACTGAGAGAACGGGACTCCTTCTGGGAGCCCTCAAGTTCAGCCTGGGTTTCCTCATACTTCTGTTTCCATTCTGATAGGAGCTGAAAAGCAGTAAATTGTCAGCTAATGGAAGGAGAAAGGGAGACTAAGTAAAACATCGATGGAGTTTGAGCAGGCTGGGCTACCTTGTCAAAGTTCCTTTGCTTCTTATCGAGAGCCGCGCAGGCAGCGTTAGACCTCCCCACATCAAGCATGAGGTCCTCCACTTCATTCTGGAGCCGCTGCTTGGTCTTCTCAAGGGAAGCGCATTTGGCGTTCACGGCTTCTGCATGTTCCTCAGCTTCCTGCAGACGCTGGGCCAGCTTCTTCCTGAAAAGTTAGCCAGGCAGTTAAGGAGAGAGGTCAGGAACAGGGGCAAGTGCTAAACTCCTCAGCCCCCTTTCATAGTCCTTTTTCTACAATGTCAAGTAGCATGGTTTTCAAAACTGTGGTAGCCAGAACTGCTTTCTAGATGGATTAAACTGTGAAAAGGTCCAAAGTGGTAAACAACTGGACTCAAGTCCTTTTTGTTTCTGAATTGTTGGAGGCCATTGTTGGAGCTGACATTGTATGTATGTATCTTACAGCATATGATTTCAGGATTTTCAGGGCTTCTGATTGAGTATGGTATGGAGAATGATTAGCCAGGGCAATTCTATTGATTTATATCTCATCTCATTCCAAAAAGGATTTGAGACTAACTAGATATTTTATTGGTCACAGATATACTGGGCATATTCTTTTGCTTTCTCTGACTTTCCATTTTATTTTATATACTTTTCTTCCTAGAGAAAAATAGCCAGTTTCTTCTAATAATATATATTTGGTCATTCTCACCTGAGGAATGGATAAATAAATCAGGATAATTCATGTAGTCTAAGCAAAGGCAGGGTTTTTCTTTTTATTCCTTCTGAATTGTCTACATTCTTGCTTTACTCCCAATTGTGTGCCAACTATATATGCCTAATGTACACAAAAACCTTTAGCCCTAATGCTCTAGAAGATCTACCTGAAGGTCTCCTTTGGTGTGTACCCAGACTAAGGCTTTACTTTATTCAGACTAACTCTGAACATTATGCACAGTTCAGATGGCCTCCAACATGAGTTTTAAGAGATCTGTCTTTGTACTACAATACTTAAGAAGGTGATCTCTGGAATCAGAATGTCTGGTTCTAATCCCAGCTGTACTATTTATTAATCATATGCTCTTGTGTTAGTTGGTTAACCTCTCACAGTTTCAATTTCCTCATCTGTAAAACAGGGATACAAATAATAATGCAATGTAATGTTGTTAAGAAAACTAAATGAGTTAATATAGGATAGTATTTGACACAGTATGCACTTAGGGTAGCTTCTGCTTTTGTTATCATCATCATCACAGCTGTTTTCTGGGAGTTGCTGAGCTGGGCAGCTAGGAAACCATGTCATGTCCCTCCTCTAGAGTTCACAGCACACACTTGGCCTCCTCCAGCTCCTCCGTGCGCTGGATGGCGTCCGTCTCGTATTTGGTCCTCCACTGGGCCACCTCGCTGTTGGCCTTGGACAGCGCCCTCTGCATCTCGGCCTTGGATTCCTGCTCCTCCTCATACTGTTCCCGCAGCAGGTCACAGTCGTGGCGGGCTGACTGCAGGGCGTGGGCCAGGGCGTTCTTGGCCTGTGGAAGTATGAGTTCAGTGACTTAAATTCATTTCTTCAGTGATATTTAATTTATACACTTAAAGGAGAACCTAACTGAATATGTTTAGATTTGATCAGTCAAGAATACTTTTGGTAAAACTTACTTTGGTTTCTTCCTCTAGCTGACGTTTCAGCTCCTCAACCTGCTGCGTAGATGCTTGTTTGGTCCTTGAAAGCTGAGAGACCAAAGCATCTTTCTCATCCAGTTGTCGGGAATATTCACCTAAGAATTACCGAAGTAAAGGAATAATGGCATAAACAAACAAGCCTAAAGTTTGTATATATAATTATATGTACATGACAAATACATACTTTATCTAATTATAAATATTGTTACAGAACTGGCTAGATTAAAAAGCAGCATCGCTATTGTAGTGTAACAAATAAACTAGGCTGCTGATTCTTTCTTGCTTTTTAAAAATTTCTTCTAACCCGCTCAGCAAATTCCTATAGTTGATTACTCCCCTCTAATATGGAAGTATTGCTATTAATTCAGAACCCCCGGAATTGCTTTTGTCTAGGCCATAATTGCGGGACTGAGGGAGATCTCTACCCGCTTCCGTCTGCAGGCGTGCCCTCTGAGCCGTCAGGTCACTGAGCAGCCGCTGCTGCTCCTCCTCCTTCGTCTTAAGTTCACTCACTTGGTCTTCTAGAGCGCGGCACATCTTTTCAAGGTTTCCCTACGGCACAGGTACCCATGAAATATGAGACATTGAATACAGTAAAAAAAAAAAAAATTACCACTGGATTCTTAAAATATTTTTAGAGAATAAATTTATGTCAAGTGTGAGTAGAAACTTATGGCACCAACTCTATGGAACATGCTAGGATTCAAGTATGACGGGCGCATAATCTCCCCAAAGTGCTCATTGTTGGAACTCACTCATTTATCCCAATGATACTTGACACTGACAAAGTAGATTTTGAAATAATCTTAACAGATTATATCCAGCATTAAAAAAAAGAAATAAAATGGAGTATATTAGAATACAAAATTTTAGATCAGTGCTATAAACTGCCTACAAACAATGTTGAATGCCAGAGAACAATGAGGGTTCTCATAGGTTATTAACTATGCTCATCTGAAGACAGTATTGGGTACCTTGGCTTTGGAAATGGTCTCTGCATTACTGCTAAGGTCGTCGATCTCCATCTTCAGCTCACTCTTCTCCTTCTCCAGCTTCTGCTTGACCCTCTGCAGGTTGTCAATCTGCTCCCCCAGCTCGGCCACACTGTCCGCATGCTTCTTCCTCAGCGTGGCCGCCGTGGCCTCGTGCTGCAGGGTGGCCTCCTCCAGGTCCCGGCGCAAATTCTGGAACTCGGCCTCCCGCTTCTTGTTCATCTCAATCTGGGCCGAAGTGGCCCCTCCAGCCTCTTCCAGCCGCTCGCTGATCTCCTCCAGCTCCTGGGAGAGGTCCGAGCGCTGCTTCTCTGCTTTGGCGCGGGAGGCCCGCTCTGCCTCGATCTCCTCCTCCAGCTCCTCGGTGCGGGCCTGGCAGTGACACAGCACATTAACATGAACTCACCTCAATTTCAGTTTTTTTGGGTGCAGAAACCAGTGGAGGTGAGATGACTCACCTGCAACTCTTTGATTTTCTTCTGTAGTTGAATTTCTACTGCCTGCTCATCTTCAACTTTGCTTAGCAGATTGCTGATTTCAAATTCTTTCCTTTAGACAGAAGAACAAGGCATATTAGTACCCATAAGAATTGAAAGATGATGTCACATAGAATTTTTTTTCTGGAGTTCCTACTTTTTAAGTTTCTCATCAAGTTGCTGTTTGTCATTTTCTATATCTACTATGGATTCTTGGGCCAATTTTAGGTCACCCTCCAGTTTCCTCTTGGCTCTTTCTAGATCCATTCGAAGTTTCTTTTCTTGTTCTAGAGACCCTTCAAGCTAATGAGAAAATAAGCTTTGTTAAAAATTGAAAGTATATTAAAAAAAACTTTCAAATGGATAAAACTTTCAAATGGATAAAAACACACATCGTCCACTTGCTGTTCTAGCTTGGCTTTAGCTTTGGTCAGGGTGTTCACTTTGTCCTCTTCTGCCTGCAGGTCATCCAGGGTTTGCTGGTGGGCCTCCTGGAGGGCCTTCTTCTCCTTGGTCAGCTTAGCTATGACTTCGTCCAGGCCTGCCATCTCTTCTGTGAGGTTTTTCACCTAGAAAGGTTAAGGAAGAGATTATCTCTAAAGCAGCTTAGTTAGATGGCAGAGTCTCTATATGCTGTATACAAATATATTTCATACCTTGTTCTCTGTGGCATGTTTCTCCTTCTCAATCTTGGCCAGTGTCAGCTCAAGGTCATCTATGTCTTTCTTCAGTTCCGAACATTCGTCCTCCAGTTTCCTCTTCTTGGCCGTCAGCTCAGCATTGAGCTCTTCCTCATCCTCAGCTCTCTCAGTCACTTCCTTGATCTTTGCCTCCAGCTGGATTTTGTTTTTAATCAGTTGCTCACACCTTTCCTCTGCATCAGCCAAGGCGTCAGCTTCCTGTGGAGAGATTTGCTGAGCTGTTTAGAGAATTTGTTACTTATTTTGAACTTGTACTTTGCACAAAATAGTAGTGTTTACTGAACGCTAATGAATTTTTCAGTATGAATACAAATTAATTGAACATCATTCCATTGTCTGGAGAAACGTAGCTAATTAGATATGGCACTATAGATTTAGAAGCAAATTAGCCTGAAAAATGACTGGATTGAAGCAATTGACTATTTTAAAAAGTATTGTGTAGAAGAGTGGAAGGACCAAAGGAAGCCTGGGTTCTTGTCCCAAATTTGCCTCCATATGTATGACCTTGCGCAAATTGATTTACTCCTCTTACCCTCAATTATCTCACGTAATTAAGAGGATTGGAATAAATGATTACTAAGAACATTTCAACTATAATATTCAAAGGTTTTTGACTTAAGTCAAATTGGTTAGTTTTGGTTTTGATCATTCCCTACTTGCCTCAAACAACTAGTTGCTACATTGAATTTTAAAAAGAAAAACTATGAAAAAAAAAAAAGAAAAACTATGTAACATTATGCCTATAAATACATTTCCATGAAGCATTTTTCATATACTCAAAACCTCTCTGATAGACCATAACAGTGCTGTATAATTGTCCAAGGCTTCCATTTCCATTTTAAGAATTACCTATTAGTCTCAAAATGAATATTAGACTATATAAGAACTTGTAATTTTGAGAAACTACATAACTCAATGAAGTTTTTATAAGTGATTAAAGGACTCATAAAAATCAGTTCAGCCATGACCTTATTACTCTGGGCTGGGGAATTTCTTTAACTTCTCAGTGTTTTAAGTTTTTAAAATGCTTAAACGTTTGATAATGAGGACTTCAGGGTTCCTTTGCTTTTATTTATTTATTTTTTTTTGCTGTACGCGGGCCTCTCACTGCTGTGGCCTCTCCCGTTGCGGAGCACAGGCTCCGGACACACAGGCTCCGCGGCCATGGCTCGCGGGCCCAGCCGCTCTGCGGCATGTGGGATCTTCCGGGATCGGGGCACGAACCCGTGTCCCCTGCATCGGCAGGCGGACTCTCAACCACTGCGCCACCAGGGAAGCCCTGCTTTTATTTTTAATAGTCATACACTCAGTATATATTTACTCACTGACTAATGATAATACCTATGAAAAGAGGTTAAGATGAATAGGCTATGATTGGGACAATGTAACCTTTATATAAGTGAACTTATCAGAAGGAAAAGTTGAAAATAGCTTAAACATTTTAAGAAAACTATCCTTTTTTTTTACAGATTTCTTCATGACATTGTTGGGCTTGTTGGACCAAGGAAATGGGAGGTTGTATTTGGCCAGAGTGCTGATGCCAAGCCTACTCCCACTCTGATTACAACTTCTTTAACCAATAAACAGAGGCCTTGAGAACTCAGGATCAGTATCAAAGGAAGAATCACAGAGGTCACTAGCTCTGTCTTCCACCGTGGTAGTTCAGTTCAAGCAACTGCAAATGAATTTATTGAGCTAAATCCTGGGGGTTGAGGAAAAGAGATACAGAGAGAAATAAGAATAACTGTCTTTTATGAGTTTAAATACAATCTCATACACTTTTATTCAGGAAATAGGGCTCTTAAGACTGGCATGAAGCAGGCAAGGCAGATGAGTAAAATGACAGATTTGGGGGCTTGCCTTTAAACTGCTTCCTTCATGCCTATTAAATTTGTGATATTGTTAAATAAATTCTTCAATCTCCCATTTTCCATTTGCAATTTGGAAGTAGTTGGTGCCTTGCTTCTTCACAGGAATATTGAAAGTTAAGTGAAATACTGAAAAAAGCAACTAGAAATTTTCTTTTTCAAGAAAAGGCCATTTGTAAATCCAGAGTGTATGTGAATTCCAGAAAAGCTTCCATGACATGCATTCAGCACACAGAGTACTCACAGATTGAACCTGGAGCTGCAGCTCATTTTTCTCTTTCAAGAGAGTCACCATTTTTTCCTCCAGTTCCTTCCTTTTTGCCTCTGACTTGGCAAGTTCATCTTTGGTTTTCTGGAAATCTTCCTTCATGGTGGCCATCTCCTTCTCGGTTTCTGCACTCTTGAGGAGGGGCTTGATCTTGAAGAAGAGTTTCATCCAGGGCCAGTGCTTGACGTTCATGAAGGCACGTATGTTATACTGGATGCAGAAAAGGGCTTCTCTGAAATGACAGAAAAGTATCAGTGTAGATCGATCCATTAGAGACAATGTCATTGTTAGTATTATTTTTTTACATACAAACTCCCCTTTTTTTTTTTTTTTTTTTGCGGTATGCGGGCCTCTCACTGTTGTGGCCTCCCCCGTTGTGGAGCACAGGCTCCGGACGCGCAGGCTCCAGACGCGCAGGCTCAGCGGCCATGGCTCACGGGCCCAGCCGCTCCGCGGCATATGGGATCCTCCCAGACCGGGGCACGAACCCGTATCCCCTGCATCGGCAGGCGGACTCTCAACCACTTGCGCCACCAGGGAGGCCCCAAACTCCCCTTTTAATGACCCCCCCCACACGTAAGTGATGTGTCAAATTCTGTATATTTTATATGCAGGACACACACGTGCACACGCACACACACACACACGTGTGCCCTCACACTCAGAGCGGTCCTCAGTGTGACCACTTTGCTCATGTGCACTGCTCATACGCACTGCTCATACTGAACAATTGTGTGTTCTCAGGTCCCTGTCACGTTAGCAAAGAAGCTGACTTTAGAGGAGGACTACTTTGTATATATGAGCACACATACCATTTTAAGAGTATTTGAGAAATCACAATATTAGTGACTTGGTATTGGGTGTGGCAGGTGTACGTTAATTGTGCTGCTTGGCCCTTGGCACACTGACGTGACCTGTGAAAGGGCATGGCTTGCTTTCCTAATTGCCCACTGAAATTGAGCTTATGGTTTATCCTGTTTTCCTTGAAACCTCTCCTCTGATTTTAATCGCTGCCGAATTATCTACTCCATAAACAACTTTTGTTAGTTTCTTCACATAATAGACTGGCTTTTCTCAAGTCCTTTCAAATGCCTACTTCTTACCTGCTCAGTTAGATTGTTAATGTCTGCAGAGCATTTAGCATGGATTGAGCTACGAAATTTGTTTTATTTAAATAACATTTTAAAATAGTAATAAAAGATATTCCTTTTGCACACTGTAGCAATAGACTGGCAAGGTTTACCTGCCTTATAACAATGTGTTTGCCTCTTCAAGCTTGTTAAAATGGAGATTCTGTTTCTATAGGTCCAATTTATAAGAACCATATCTCTGAGAAGGCAGATATCATGACATAAACCATAATGTTGACACATGGAAAAGACTTGGGAACACTTATACCACAGAAGTAAATAACTACAGATGAGCAAAATGAATGCAAAACGTGTGTGTAAGGACAGGGAATGCAGTAGTGCTGGGTGGATGGGTTGGATGAGGTTAATTAGAGGAAGCGGAAATGGAAGTCTTGAATTGGTAAAGAGATAAATTAGGTTGAGGGGGAGGGCTTGTGCAAACAGGAGAGAAGGAGATAAGCAAATTGTTTAGCCTGGCTGGAAAAGGCTGTGCGGTGGGAGATGATAGATGAGGTGGGGAATAGAGAGTGGCCTTGACAGACACACAAGCAACTTGGATTTGATGTGGGAGACCGTGGGGAACCGCAAACAGATACGGCATGATGAAAATAGTGTTTACTGCAAATGATTCCTGCTGCTGTATGTGAGATGAATGAAAGGGAGAAACTGAGGGAGGAGAGACGTGTTGAAGGGAATCCCAGTGTGAGGGGTTAAGCAGAGGCTGATGTGTTGTAAGAGTGAGTTCGGAACTGGGTGAGAAGTGCATATTAACCACAAAATGAAAGAGTTAATAAATAAGGAAGACGGATGTAAAGTCCCTAAGAGACCTTACAGTCCTTATCCTCTGCATGGTTACCTCCTTTGCAGCATCTTCTGATATTCTACCCTCATTAGGAATCCCCTACAGATGGCTTGAGTTCTTGTTATAATCTGGGCCAACTTTTCATCTCTCATTTCTTCCAGAAGACCCAGCAGGCCAGCTTTGAAGAAAACCTGGAGAGAGAGAAAATTACAAATCATCCCAGACTACAGGAGATACAACTATGGCAGAGGACTTGGATGAGGTGTAAGTAATAGCCATACCTTTGTATGTCCAAATTTGTACTGGGTGTGATCAATATCAATAGAGGCAAGAAGTTTCTCAGAAGCCTTCTTGCTGTCAATGAACTGTCCATCTGGAATAGCACTTGCATTTAAAACTTTGTATCTGTTCAGTCGAAGAAAGAAAGAATGATTAGGAAGGTGTGATCATATATGAAAACCAAACGACACCAAAAAAAAGTCAGTAAAAAGAGAAAAAGCAAAAGTAGAAAATCCAACTGTCCTTTTAGGTTCAGATAGTAAAACAATATGATTTTCCACAAGCTAATGCATGCTTCCGTCCTATTTTTAAGAAATGCCACCTTCTCTAGCCTGTATTCCGTTTTAGCACCACAAGACTATATTATTTGACTTAATTTCATAGTATTGACGAAGCAGGATACATAAAAACAGTGAACAGAGGACAACAGTGAAAATGGTTAATTAGTCACAGCATTCAGTGAAATGTGACAGAGGGAGACTGGCCTTTGTTTAAAATCCCCATATAAGATTCTGCTTGGGAAGCCCTTCCTGCAGATGCGGATGCCCTCCAGCACACCGTTACACCTCAGCTGATGCAGGACAAGCTCATGCTCCATGGCGCCTAAAAATAAATCAGAGTACTTACTACTGGGCACTGAATTTTCAAACTTGTGCCTGTGTGATTATTTCATGCTCTTAGATCTTACCAGGAGTTTTGGTTTCGTTGGGAATGATGCACCGTACGAAGTGAGGGTGTGTGCTCCTCAGATTGGTCATCAGTTTACTTAAATTTTCCTAGAAAACCAGGTAGAAGGGACTTGATGAGAAAGTTCTATTTCAGATTTCTTTTTTTTTTTTGGTAATTACATGGAACGAACCTAGGCACTTTCTTAACTATATTAGGTAAAAGTCTATGAGGCTTCAGTTGCTCTGTGTTTTAAAGGTCTCAAGAGTTCTAGCCTGCCAAAAAACTGGAAGGCTAAAGTGCTGGGAAGAAATGCAGCTCTCCCTCATATTCGTTTATGACACCTAGGATCTATCCTGTAAACAAACTGCAAATTCAGTAGCCTTGACACACAGGAAGTATTCTTGACCGGGAATCAGAAGACAAAGGACTACAGTCTCGCTTTGCCACTAATGAGCTGCTTGACTCTATAAAATCCCTTTTCTCTTTCTGGGCCTCATCTGAAAATAGTTGAGATTACCTCTAAGGCCTCTTTCATCTCTCTCAGTGCTAATATTTTTCACAGTAGTAGTTTACAGTGGTAACCTAGGTTAGCCACTGTCCCAATGTTTGCCAGTCCTTCTTTGAGTGTATTATTCCCTGGGACCTGTAACCTCTTGTTTTTTGTTTTTTGTTTTTGTTTTTTTTTTTAGAAGAGTCTAAAATCATAAGACTGTATGACCTTGTGTGAGTGGATCTTGAGTACCTGAGTATGATCACAGTCTGAAGCATATGGGGGGAGTTATTCCAGAAATAGAGTAACTGATTATGACAGACAGTGGTGTTTTACTCCACCACAGAAAACTAGCAAGTAGCTATTTCTCAGTATTTCTTAGGTATATTTATTGAGAAGGCAGAGTTGCTTTATTTTTCATATCTCAGTTAACTATTAGGAAATAAAATAAGTAATGTGAGTTTCTAATCTTGCAATTATATACAAGGATAAGTTGAAACAAGGGCATATTTGGTGAAATAATGCAAATTGGTAGTGAGAAAAAAAGAACAGGGCTATTTTCTTGTTTAGGTCATACATAGTATCTGCATTTTAGTTTTAAAAAGAACGAGACTTAGCCATAGAAATCCTGACAAAGCAGCCATTAGACCAGATGCTCCATATGTTCCCCTTTAGAAGAGCCAGTTTTTAAGCCATCTAAGAGAATCACATTATTTGTAGTAATGTTATTATTACTGTTATTCTTAAGAGATATTTTTCTATCTTAATCATCCATCTAAATCACTAGGTTTGGCTTTAGCTAATTTTCAGCTATTACAAAAAATTAAATCCACCTCAGAGGACAAAGATGTGATTTGGTAGAAGGATGTCCTAAAGGGTGTGTCTCGGGCTCAATTCTCAAAGGGGAACTCAGGAACATTCTCAAAGGGCAACATTGGTGGAATAAAGATACGGCTTTCAGGGCTTCCCTGGTGGCGCAGTGGTTGAGAGTCCGCCTGACAATTCAGGGGACGCGGGTTTGTGCCCCGGTCCGGGAAGATCCCACATGCCGCGGAGCAGCTGGGCCCGTGAGCCATGGCCGCTGAGCCTGTGCGTCCGGAGCCTGTGCTCCGCAACGGGAGAGGCCACAGCAGTGAGAGGCCCGCGTACCGCAAAAAAAAAAAAAAAAAAGATATGGCTTTCCACAGGGAGACCTTTGAAGTTCAGCTGTGCTTCCTTAAAAATCGGCCTTATTATATAACGAGAAAGCTTCTAAGGGTATTTTGGAATTCCTGAATACATTAGATGAGCATAATAAGGAATAAGAGGTAAAACATTCAGCCCTACAGGAGGAGTATTGCTTTGGCTGTACCCTGACAAGAAGGAATATTTGAAGTAATTCCTATTAACATTCCATTCCCTCCTAATTTATTCTAAATCCTTTATTCTTATCCTAATTATGATAAGTCATAGAAACTGGATAGATTTTTCGAACTAAATTTGTACTTTACCCTGAAAAGGGCTGACACAGTCTGGAAAGAAGAGCCCTTCTTCTTAGCACCTTTCTTTGTGCCGCTGTCTAAGATAAAAAGAAAACCCATCAACGAAAGTAGAATCCCAGAGGCTGGATTGGTATGTGAACATTCTATGGGGATAGGTTAATTTAGATCAGGGGCACAGAAAGTACCGGCTTCCGCAGTAGCATATGTGGAAAAGAGACTGGTCAGAGTCTTCATTGCAGACTTCTGGTACAGCCCAACCACAGTGTCATTCAGGGGGTCCTTGTTCTTGTCCAGCCAGCCGGTAATGTTGTAGTCCACGGTGCCCGCATAGTGGACCAGTGAGAAGTGGGCCTCGGCCCTGCCCTTGACCAGTTTGGGCTTCTGGAAGTTGGCAGACTTGCCCAGGTGCTGGTCATACAGCTTGTTCTTGAAGGAGGTGTCTGTGGCCTTGGGGAACATGCACTCCTCTTCCAGGATGGAGAAGATGCCCAGTGGCTGAATTCAGAAAAGCAGACATTGGTGTCAACCTATCTTGTCTCAAAATATATAGACATAGTGGCTGTCATTTGATTGAATTATGAGCACTCCTAATTAAATATATTTATAAAGTAAACCAGGGTCATAGCTCAAAGAGGTCCTTTTGTTATCATTAGAATGACTTTTCCACCATTCTTTCTCACATTCAATCCATAGCATTATTTTCAATTAAAAGAATAGCTGGATATAAACTCCAAATGTCAGCACTGCATAAGTGCGGGCGACTTATTAAAATGTTCTGTGATTACCACATTTTCCCCTGTTTGGTGAATTAATCTATTGTCAGTTTTATTTTTCTATGAAAAGGACTTACTGACTTAGAATGATATTTACTTTATATGCAATAACTTAACGGTATAAATAACTCAAACCTTATTTAAGACATTTTGGGCATTTAATCCCTTAAAGATAGATTATGAAGAAGCGTAGCAATTTGACTCTTGACTTCCAAACAGATTACCTTTGATATAAGCCCTAGCTGTGTTACCTGTGCATTAATTTTGATCTAGAAAATAGTTATTTCTATTGTTGACATCTTGGATCATAGTGGAGGTAGATTTAGAACAAATGAGGTAGCTCTTCTAGTGAAGCAGACCATCTCAATAGAGATGCTGCTTTAAACCTGGATCTGAGTCGGTGTTAGAACAGAACTTGTTATGACAAAATGAAGCTAAACACTCTCTGATTCTTCTTACGTAAAAGTTGAAAAGAGAAAGTCATTTCTAAAGTAATTTTCTAACTTGTTCTGATCAGTCTATTTAAGATTACAGTAATACATTCTGGAGTTGCTTAAGGCACTTGGGAAAGTTATCCTTTCAGTTCGGGTTTCCTTTAGAAGTCAGGCGGACCTTCTCGATGAGCTCAATGCAGGCGGCCAGGTCCATCCCGAAGTCAATGAACTCCCACTCGATGCCCTCCTTCTTGTACTCCTCCTGCTCCAGCACAAACATGTGGTGGTTGAAGAACTGCTGCAGCTTCTCGTTGGTGAAGTTGATGCACAGCTGCTCCAGGCTGTTGAACTGCACAAAACCAAATTTCCAACATTAAGCGGATTTTTATAGCAGTAGAATTCATTACTGAAAAATTTTTTATTGAAAATATGTGGAATACAGTAATGAAATCAAGTTTAAACTGATTGTTGTCTCTTCAGAAATCCCAGGGAAAAAATGATCATTTTTGACATGAGCCCTTTTCATGATTTCTGAGACTATGAACTGTCACTACGCTTCTACCTCTAGGCCGTTTCTCCTCCATGTGAGGTGCCTTGTGTATGGGCCAAACATTGCATAGCCAGGTTCCTGTTGTGGCTTTGCTTTATATGGCTGCAGGATCTTTAGCGAGTGTTTTGATTTTCTTGCATCTGTTTCTCCACATGTAATTAGAAGTAATATTAGTTACTCCTTCATGGAGTTGTGAAGATTAAATGAGGTAACATTCTGAAGAGCTTAGTAGAGTGCCAGAAATACAGCCTTCGTGATAAATGTTAGCTATTATTATTACTTCTGTTATTATCTAGTTACCTCCTAGCTATTTCGTTCTAGGTGCCATGCTGGAGAAAGCAATGTAGACACTACAAGTGTAAATGAATAATAATACTCTGTATATCAAAACCCAAATTGCCTTTCTCCCACTTTTTATTAATATGAAGATAAACTCACATCAAAGATCTCAAAGCCAGCGATGTCCAAGACCCCGATGAAGTACTGCCTGGGCTGCTTGGTGTCCAGCTGCTGGTTGATGCGGGTGACCATCCACAGGAACATCTTCTCGTAGACGGCTTTGGCCAGAGCGCCCACTGCATTGTATACCTTCATGGACAGAGTAATGTTTGTTGGCACTATGAAAGGTCTGGGATGTATGTGATTCATTGAGGTTGTGCACTTACCTGCTGCACAGTCTGGCCTTTGGTGACGTATTCATTGCCGACCTTGACCCTGGGGTAGCAAAGGGCTTTGAGTAGATCAGCAGAGTTCAGACTCTGGAGATAGGCAGCTTTGTCAGCAACTGCAGAGACACAATTCAAGGAATGTTGTTTAACAGCAGATACTTCTTCAAGGTAGTCTTTCCATTTTCCTCCATCCATTTTCGTTATTATTTAAATAAAAAGCTTTAAATAATTCTAGAGAAGATCAGGTGAGGCTCTCTGTTTATTAGAGCATATACTTGCTAATAAATGGTGAGTCAGTTACAACTGGCCTTTGGTGATTTGTTGCAAGCAACTCCTGAGAAATTTAACAACACTAAAAATATGTCCAGTGTTTATGGAAATAATTTATGTAACACAAAAGCCAGAGTCCCTGCTCTTTAGACACAGTACATGGGGGTGGAAGGGAAGATAAATACACCTTATCTCAATTTAGCTCCTCCCGATTTAACCTCAACGAATTAGTTTCTTTATCTGAAAACGTGAGGATTAAATTTTAGTGCATGATTCCTACAGAGTCCCCTTGTAAAATTTTGTCAATGACTATGATGTAAATGAGGGAGAGAGAATGTCGAGCCAGGGTGGTCAGGAAAGGCTTAAAGGAGCAGATAACTTTAGCTTCCATGGTAGATCCTGTAAGTTCCATGTTCTTTCCATACATAGAGTCTATGATTTTTCTTTCTCAGTTTCTTTTTTGTCTTGTTGCCTAGATTGTCTGAGGGTAAATGTAGACAACACACACACACATGTGCACAGATGTCCTCCAACCCCAGCTCTGTGTTTGGGCAAGACCCTGTATCCCTCCACTAGGTTTGTCCAGCTGGTGCTGAAATAGACCAATATGCCAAGTTATCCTATCTACCTTCTCGCCATTGCTAAGGCAAAGCAAGCTCACGGTTCTGTCTCATTCCCTCTCTAATGATCTGGCCCCAGGTTGTGCTTTTTAGATATATCCTTACAAGTGGCTGTTAGGGTTCATTTGGGCTACATAGAAAGATGGAGATATGGAGATGTGAGGAGGGAAAGGGGGTGAGGAAAGCATGCAGTGTGTGTAAATGTGTACATGCCCCTCAGAAGTCCAGCTACAAAGGAAATGTGAGTTTAGAATAACTGTTTTTTTCTTGCCGTATTCTCTAATTTAAACCCTGATGGAGGTTCATTTGGTACCTTCGGTGCCATCTGGCTCCGCTTGCTCCTCACGCTGCTTTTGCTTGAATTTCATGTTCCCATAATGCATTACTGCCCCTGTGAGCTTATAGATGGACACTTTCTCCTCAGGAGTAAAGCCCAGGATGTCAATGGCTCTCTGCCAGGAGAAATGACAGGACAAAGTTAGGGCAGAAGAGACTAACATATTTTGGAGAATTTACACTATATTCTAAGGTAACCACACTTATGGTGTGGTTGCTATTGTCATTGCCATACATAATGGATTTTTTTTTTTTTTTTTTTTTTTTTTTTTTGCGGTACGCGGGCCTCTCACTGTTGTGGCCTCTCCCGTTGCGGAGCACAGGCTCCAGACGCGCAGGCTCAGCGGCCATGGCTCACGGGCCCAGCCGCTCCGTGGCATGTGGGATCTTCCCGGACCGGGGCACGAACCTGTGTCCCCTGCATCGGCAGGTGGACTCTTAACCACTGCGCCACCAGGGAAGCCCCGTAATGGATTTTTAAAAAGTGAGTGTGTGTCTTACATCAGTGGCCATCAGCTCTTCTTGGTCATCAATGCTAGGGACTGTGATCTCCCCTTGACTGACGAAGGCAAAGTCATATGGGTTGGTGGTGATCAGGAGCATTTCTGGATACATAGAATTCAGGATGTATGTTTTACATTAGAAGTTGTTAACAAAAATAGTAACTTTTGTCTGTGAATTTAAGTTCATCCTTACCAATCAGCTCTGGCTTCTTATTGGAAGTGATCTGATAAAAAATATGGTAGCTTCTTTCTGCCTTTAACTGGAAAGTAACTCTAGACTTTTCTAGAAGATCTGGAAAGAGAGGGAGATAGACATTGAATTAGAAAAAATATCAATGCTGCTGAGATATTAAATGAACTGCAGTGTCTTTGGCTAAAATTGGGGCCTAAATTATGTTAGGCTCCATTGAGATTTCAACGTGATGATCGATCCTGTTGGTACTACATGTAAGAATTCCAAATACATATGACAATTACCCAAGGTTCTCACCGTCTAAGAGCAGAGAGTGAAGTATGCATGCTCTAGTAAAAATCAACTTTGCATATGGATGACCTGTGACCTCTGTATTATAATTGATCCTAATATCCCCTCCTTCCTCAGATCACCTTAGATTCTTTGGTGGGGGACTACCTTGGAAACACCTACCAAAGCTCAGATTAAGAGCAAATCACAGAAATGTATTGTAAGCCTATAGATAACTCATAGAAGTCCATAGATAGTCCTACTGTTTTTCCTGGAGAAAATGTCATAGTTGCTTCTGGGGCGGGAATTGCAGAATGTGTTATAGAGCCATCAGTCTGAGACTGAGGTGAATAGAGCACACAGCGATTATGGATAAGTCTGGCATTAGCTCACGGGCAACTCTGCCAGCAGGCTCAGTGCTCAACAAGTGTTGCAGGATATCCCTGCAAATGACATCACTTGTTCCTCTGTTTGATTTTCAATGGTCCTGTTACTTACATGTTTCAATATCAGCAGAAGCCAGTTTCCCTGTGGTACCGAAGTGGATCCTGATGAATTTACCCTTGCAAGTGAAAAAGATGATGTTATATACAAAACTGTTAGCACACGAGTAAGAAGAGATTGAGTTAATAACCCAGACATGCCTTTTTGGGCATTTAAAGCCTGAGAAAACCCTTCTGTGACCCAGAGACTCACAAAGCGAGAGGAGTTGTCATTCCTCACGGTCTTGGCGTTGCCAAAGGCCTCCAGCAGGGGGTTGGCACTGATGATTTGATCTTCCAGTGTCCCCTGCAAAGGCAAGAGCAGTCCTCACACCTGGGGCTTCCTGTGCGCCCTGCCAGTCTTGATTCTGACACGCCGGTCAGACCCACCTGCATTTTGCTAGTTTCATCCTTCTTCTTCTCTCCAGTAACTGCAATTGTTGCAAAGTACTGGATGACACGCTTCGTGTTCACAGTCTTTCCTGCCCCAGATTCTCCGCTGTCAAACAGAAACCAGAGATGAGATCAGAACTACAGCTCACGTTGTCGACATCTAAGACAATCACCACAAACCAAAGAAGAAAAAAATCACATACGTGATCAGGATGGACTGGTTCTCACGATCTGTAAAAAAGAAATCAAGACCATCAGTTTTTAAAAATAGTACACATTCGGGCTTCCCTGGTGGCGCAGTGGTTGAGAATCTGCCTGCCAATGCAGGGGACACGGATTCGTGCCCCGGTCTGGGAAGATCTCACATGCTGCGGAGCAACTAGCCCCATGAACCGCAATTACTGAGCCTGCACGTCTGGAGCCTGTGCTCCGCAACGAGAGGCCGCGATAGTGAGAGGCCCACGCACCGCGATGAGGAGTGGCCCCCACTTGCCGCAACTAGAGAAAGCCCTCACACAAAAACGAAGAGCCAACACAGCCATAAATAAATAAATAAAATTTTTTAAAAAGGCAAAATTCCTTAAAAAAATAGTACAGGGCCTCCCTGGTGGCGCAGTGGTTGAGAGTCCGCCTGCCGATGCAGGGGATACGGGTTCGTGCCCCGGTCTGGGAGGATCCCATATGCCGCGGAGCGGCTGGGCCCGTGAGCCATGGCTGCTGGGCCTGCGCATCCGGAGCCTGTGCTCCGCAACGGGAGGGGCCACAACAGTGAGAGGCCCGCATACCGCAAAAAGAAAAAAAAAAAATAGTACACATTCAATACAAAGATTATTGACTCTGTAAAGATTAATCAGTTTATCCTTTTTAACATTTTGAAGATGTTGCCTGTGATCTTGGTTTTGTGTGTAGCTCCCAGATAGTACTTGCCTCTTGGAGTAAAATTTGTGAAAATGAGAGGCAAAGAATCATGTGTTTCTTCTTAAAATATTATTAATTTTAAAACTTATGGGAAGTTTCAAACGTATACAGAGGTAGAGGCAATAACGTATAAAGAGCTCCTATGTACCCATCATACAGTTTCAACAGTTATTATTTGGCCAACTTTGTATAACCTGTACTCCCATCCTAAACTCACTTGGTTATTTTAAAGAAAATTCCAGGCATCGTATAATTTCATCTGTAACTACTTCAGTAAGAATCATAAAATTCTGAAGTTTCATTTAACAGATGAAGAAACAAACCCAGAGAGAAATAAGTGACTTTTCTAATAGTTACATAGCTTATCAAGATGTTTAGGTCTGTTTGACTTCCAGTTTATATATTTTTCTGCTACCTGGCCTCCTCCCGGTTTTTCATTTTAATTTGACAGCTGGTAATACTAAAAAAGGAAGGGATCTGGAATTGTAAATGTTGGTGTTCATTTACTTTTATTTTCCTTTTTATTTTATACACATTTCTAGGTAATAAAAACAAAAATTGTCACTAGTTATATGACTGATATGTTGGATATATACCAATTTTCTGATTTGTTAAATCTTTAATTCTATACTGATACAGATTTTAGAGCATTCTCAAATCTAAAAAAATCTATTCAGAGAAATAGATGCTAATTTGGGTGCTATTTAGATGTGGATATAGACTTTAGAGAACTTCAAGGCTCTATTCAGGGAAGTAGAGACAGATTTTGGAACATACTCAGATTGATTTCTTTTTCCAACAGAAGAAAAATCAAGAAAGAGCATATCACATCTAGTGGGAACATAGATAAGAAAACAATGTTCTAGTCTCTAACCTGGTCAAATGCCACAGTTTTGGGTGTTTTGTTTTGTTTTTTTTTTTTTACAAAAATCATGTTTGGAGATAAGTAATCTTGAATTTGGAGCAACCCAAAAACTTGGGGGAGTGGGGACCTCTGTAGGGATGGTGGTGTACATAGCAGTGTAAATGCAACTGCTAAGTGTTAAAACCTCTGGAATGAGCCCACATTTGGATAATTTCTGGAAGGTAGCTAGCTTCTGCTGACAACCAAAGAACAGTTTCCTGGTATGATATCCTTGTAGAACTGCTGGCCAATTTGTAATGGAAGATTCCTATTTTATCCCTTTCTCTTCCCTCTTCTCCTTTAAAAGACAATTTAAAAACAGTGCAAAAAACAAACAAATAAAAAAACAAAAAGGAACAAAATCTTCTCCAGTTTTTAATATCTCATGGAAGAACAGGAAACTCAGGAATTTAGAATATTTCCAAAGGCAATACATTTGGTGTGTGCCGATAAAAGGTTTTCATGCTGTGTTTGGGCCTACAATTCGCATCAAAGCCATTTGTTTATGCTTTGATAAGACAGGAATAACAGACTTTGATATAATTTTAAAAAAATATTTTCAGGACTTCCCTGGTGGTCCAGTAGTTAAGACTTTGCCTTCCAACGCAGGGGTTGCAGATTTGATCCCTGGTCAGGGAGCTAAGATCCCATATGCCTCGCAGCCAAAAAACCAAAACATAAAACAGAAGCAGTATTGTGACAAATTCAATAAAGACTTAAAAAAAATGGTCCACGTCAAAAAAAAAAAAATCTTAAAAGTATTTTCAAAGAAAGAGAGATTTCTATTTTCTTCTATTCTTCTAGGAAAATACTTCAAAATCTTTGAGAGGAAAGTCATAGCTCTTTCTTTACTCCTGTTCTACCCCAAAGGCTAGTGATATTAGCTGTGTCTTTTAAAGATAAGGAATTCACAAAGCTTTCCCGCTATGGCTGGTAACTATTTTCCTTGATTGCTGTGGATGTGGATATTTTAAAAAAATCTACTTGAACTTTTTTTCTGTCCAAATCAGAAAGTAATAAATGTGAGAAAGCAACAACAAATATGTTTATGGAGGTCTACTAATGATTTCAACGAGGCTTCTGGTTACCAGCTGGGTTAGCTTGGGTAGGTCAATGAATTCAGTGAGCTTCACTTTACTCATCTATAGAATGGCTGCAGGGAAGAATATGTGATATTACAGCTCTGAAAGTTTCTTGAAAGCAGTGAAGCCCCATGTGGCTGCAATGTATTATTGTAATCAAAGCCCCAAATCTGTTTGTTTGTTAAAGATTCTATTTCCACATTTTTGTAAATAGATGCGTCACTCACTCACCAGTCAGCATGAACTGAAAGGCGTTGTCAGAAATGGAGAAGATGTGGGGCGGGGCCTCCTGGCGCTTTTTGCCTCGGTAGGCAGCCACCACCTCAGGGTTGTACACCGGCAGCCACTTGTAGGGGTTGACGGTGACACAGAAGAGGCCCGAGTAGGTCTGAGAAAATCAGAATAGTCAACATGTGGGATTTGTTTTTACCTGGAGAGGTAGGTGGAATAAAGAGATACTGAAGGGCACTCACGTAGATCATCCAGGCTGAGTAACGCTCTTTGAGGTTGTACAGCACTGCTGGCTCGTGCAGGTGGGTCATCATGACCATGTCCTCGACCTTGTCGAATTTGGGAGGGTTCATGGGGAAGACTTGGTCTTCTTTGACAGTTAGAGTCTGGCAAGTCAAGTAAGAGACAAGTTTGTGTTAATGGTTGGAGGTAGGATTTATGTTTATCTGCTTTAATTATCAGACTACAGTTGTGGACACTTTCCATTATATTATTCGGTGTCCTTTAAATAAAGGCATGAAAATACATTCATCTTAGCATGTGATGGTAAGAAAATCTGTTTCCTCTGATGAGCTAGAATACATACTACTCTTTTTTTTTTTTCTTTTTGCGGTATGTGGGCCTCTCACTGTTGTGGCCTCTCCCGTTGTGGAGCACAGGCTCCGGATGCGCAGGCCCAGCGGCCATGGCTCACGGGCCCAGCCACTCCGCGGCATATGGGATCCTCCCAGACCGGGGCACGAACCCGTATCCCCTGCATCGGCAGGCGGACTCTTAACCACTGCGCCACCAGGGAGGCCCCATACTACTCTTTAAAAAATACTTTTTTCCTCCCACATTTCCTCGTCCCAGGTTTATTTATCAGTTTATATCATTTTACTTAAATGGGTTTAATTTTTCATTTTTCCTGGCCATTTATTACAAGCAGCTTCAATTTGGGGGGAAGTAATGGGGATATTAATACATTGTTTATCTAAATAGATAGTAATTGTTTTGATAGGAGAAGCTAGTTTTTATTTCTCCCAAGTTTGGGGATTTAGACTGGGAAGTGAGGAATTGAAGGAAGATGCTGGAGGCCAAGCCTAGTGGCTTTCAAGTCCTTTGGGTAGTTGGGAAAGGGAGAAATGAGGTTACTGCTGAGAATTTCTTTTACCTTCCAAATCTGATGTCTGTTAATGGACCAGAAGGGTGTCTGTATTGGCAATAGGCTTAGAGATTCTGAGCAAGGAAGGCTTCAACTTGAAGCAAGGAGGTGGAGGAATAAAGCGGGGAATATTTTCTCCTTATGTTTTTACTTACTGCTCCACTTTCTGTCTTTACAGTTACTTTCCCTCCTTCTTTGCTTTGTATGATGCTCTTCACATAGGATTCCTTGGGCTCCACCACAAAGACTGATGTTTTAGCATCGAAGGGCTTGTTTTGGGCTTCAATCCGCTCCTTTTCCGATTTTCGAAGGTAGGGAGCAGCTTCGCCAAAAACAGCCATCTCACCGTCCAAACTCGCACTCATGGCTGCGATTTATTTAGAGAGAATTTTGCCTTGGGGAAAAAATGAGGGAGAGGAGAAATAGAAACCGTAAGTTATACATGTGAGCTAGGATTTGAAATGAAAGAAATGTTGAGGCTCCATCGCCTGCCTGGGCTGTAACTGTTCTTGCAAGCTGTTGCTGACCAGTGTTCTCATACAGTAACCCTAGCACAGGGCTGGTTTGGAATGAGACTGCAGTTTGAGGCTTCGTTTTTAGGGCTTTGAAAATTTCCTTCCCAGATGGCATATCTTGATCTTCAGGGCTAAGGCATCTACAACTGAGTGAGAACGGAATCCTTGCATGTTTTATTCTCTAAACTGTGACAATATCTATAGCTAAGACTGTTGTTGATGGATTGTTTTATAGCAACTGTCATTCTTTAATCCCCAGTTTTCCTTCTGCATAATGTTTGCATCTGCCATTTGCTAGGACAATTATAGAGTTAGGAGGGAAAGTTTGTTTTGTGCAAATGGAGATTGATATTTTCCAAGCTATCAAAAACATCTTTGCCTTTTAGATGGGCATTTTTTCTCTCATAAGACAAATAATTATTTTTAACATCTACTTTATGTTAATATTTGGTGTTAGATCTCTTGGTGGGTCATTAAAAACCCCATAATAAATTCTTATCATTCTAGGTTTTTTGTTTTTTTTTATCATTTGGCTTGTTACCAAGAGACTTAGCATTGCCTTAATTCCAAAATCTCTTTTAACATTCTCCTTTTGACATGAGAGATTTCAACTGTCAGTTAACAGATCTAACCACAGAGAAATGAGAGTTTCAGCACGAAGAAGTTTCTTCATCCCACATAAATTCCACAGGCTTCTTTTCTTTCCGTCCAGAAGAAGAAAAGAGACAGAAATTTAAGAGTTCATGGCATGTATGTGAGCCATTGTCCTCCATTGATAGCTATGTCTCTCAGTGTTGGCGTGTTACTTCGGTTAGGTCTTTCCTTTGCTCTCAGGCAGTGAATTACTTGGGGGGAGGGCCAGGATCTCTTCTAAACCAGGTACGATATTTAGCCCTCTGTGGGTGTAATACTTGTGATTTTTTAAACGAACAATAACCTTTCTAAAAACTACAGTGAATCATGAAAAAGTAGCTAAAATACCATGGTTTTAACAAGATGTTTGTTTTTGTTTACATTTTTAGATTAAGAATTTTTCTGGGTATTTAAAAAATATTGGTAAAGTGTATAAGTATTCAGTGCTTGTCAGGAGGGGGAGGTTGGCATGGAATAGTCCATTGCCCCTGGACAGTTCTAAGTGCAGCTGAGAACTCACTGTCAAAATTCATTCTTTCCTAAATGGTCCTTTAATCCTGGAATTCAGATGAGGGTGGTCTCTGAGAATAAGACATGCTGAAAAAATGATTTCCCAGCATTTATAAGCAGACATTTGGAAGCACAATCTATTTACATAACTGCAAAAATATGGAAATGGTGTACAGTGAGGAGCTGTTCCCAGCTGCGTTAGCCTAAATAAATGCCCTCTGTCATCAATAAATGAATAAAGCAGAGTCTTACCTCTGGATTCCAGATGAAGATGCAGGTTCAGAAGCGTCTAACACTGTAAAACAACAAGTTTCTTACTAGTGAAGCTCTGAAATTCCAGTAAGCTAGTTACAGAATTAAAATATTTCCCTGGTCTAAAACTTGTCTGTATGAAAATAAAAGTCAAAGTTGGGAGGAACAGTCGCATGCTCAGAGATGGGCCACGGGGTAAGCTGTTTCTGCCCCCCGAGTCCTTCAGGTCCCAAGGCCCCCATCACTTACCTCTGGGTTCTTGGTGGAGATGAAGCAGGAGGGCTCCTTCGTGCTTATATAGGGGCTGATGTGCTGAGGCTGCAGCTACCTCCTCTTTGTTAGAGCAAGACATTTGGCAGCATGAACCCTCAGAGTAATCTGTACTGACATCTGTCAGGTTTGGATATAATTAGAAGTATTCATATTATTTTGAGTATGTGAACCAATCTCCTATAAATAACGTGACAGCGACCAATCTGCTGGCAGAGAATGCTTTCTAGTGTGCTGCGAAGGTAATCTTCGACAGTGCCTGGTGGGGCCTCCTAAAAGCTATATTCGTTTTGGCAAACTCTCTCGCACATGCCTGTGGTGACCCAGTGATCACATACTCAGCGACGCATTGCTTTCAGGGCCCTATAACCACTTTTCCTTCTTTGGTACCACAGGAACCCCCACCTCCTCCACACCCTTGGGCCGCTTCCAAGGCTCCCCCTTGGAGTCTGGGCTCGGGCAGCAGGGCCAAGGTGAGAGGAGATGCTATCCTGAGTCTCTACCGTCGGGTCAGTGTCCATCCACTCAACACTGAAAAAAATGATTATTTACTACAAAATAATAGGTATTCATGGTAGGAAAAAAATACAGATAAGCAAAGAGGAAAAAATGTCTATAATCCCAATATGCAGAGATAAGATATAGACATGTAAGTACATATATGTCTTACAACCTATTTTAAAAATTATATCACAGGTAATTTTCATACCACTAATGAAATTTACACCCTTATTCTTTCTTTTTTAAAATAATTAATTAATTAATTTTGGCTGCGTTGGGTCTTCGTTGCTGCGCGCAGGCGTTCTCTAGTTGCGGCGAGCAAGGGCTGCTCTTCATTGCGGAGCACGGGCTCTAGGTGTGCGGGCCTCACTAGCTGTGGCATGTGGGCTCAGTAGCTGTGGCTCGCGGGCTGTAGAGCGCAGGCTCTGTAGCTGTGGTGCACTGGCTTAGCTGCTCTGCGGCTTGTGGGATCTTCCCGGACCAGGGCTCAAACCTCTGTGCCCTGCATTAGCAGGCGGATTCTTAACCACTGTGCCACCAGGGAAGTCCGTACACTCTTATTCTTTAAACAAATTATATTATGATCATTCTTTTAAAGTTAGAATCTTTTCTTCTTTTAATGGCTAGGGATATTGAGGTATAATTTATATACAGCAAAATTGACTCTTTTTAGGTGACGGTTATATGAGAGTTTTTCTGCTGCTATTTAAAAAATATTTTTAAATTTACAATAAAATTCACTTCTTTTGTTTTATAGTTCTATGAGTTTTTGCATGTGCACTCTTTCTTGTAACCACTGGCGTAGACAGGATGCAGAACTTCATCTCTGTGAGTTTCGATAAACGTGCTGTTGTGTAACCTCTTATTATATAATTATAATTATATGAAAAATTAAAGCCTTGTAGATAAGACTAAAATTAATTGGATTGCATCTAATGTCTCATCAAATACGATATTTGATGTATACTTTATATCTGGTTTTCTAATAATTGTAATCATAAATGTGAATTAAACTGTTCCATTCGTAGATATAAGGCCAAGAGAATTGAAAACATACGCTTATACAAAAACTTGCACATAAATGTTCATAACAGCATTATCCATAATAGCTAAGTGGAAACAACCCACATGTCCAATAACAGACAAATGGATAAATAAAATGTGGTATATCCATACAGTGGTATATTATTCAGCCATGAAAAGGAATGAAGTACTGATACATGATACAACATGGATGAACCTTGAAAACACTAATGCTAAGTAAACGAAGCTGGATGCAATATGTTCATATTTGAATAACAAGAACAGGCAAATCCACAGAGACAAAAAGTAGGTTAGTGGTTGCCAGACAATGGTCTGGAGAGGAGAGATTGGGAAATGACTGCTAATGGGGTTTCTTTTTGAGGTGATGAAAATGTTCTGGAATTAGATAGTGGTTATGGCTGCATAACTTTGTGAATCTACTAAAACCACTGAATTGTTCATTCAAATGGTGAATTTTATAGTATGTGAATTATATATAAAAAATGCATTGGATTTTACCACTGTTTTTTCTGTATCTATTGAAATTATATTTTTTTCTCCTCTCACTTGTTAATATAATGAACTGTGTTAGATTTCCTCACTTTTACTGTTCTGCAATTCATGAAATAAAACCTATTGATGTAATGTTTAATTTCCTGCTGCTTTAAGTTTACGCATTTTTTTTGTAAATGTGGAATTTCTGCATCTGAGTTCATATGGGATTAGGCCGTAGTTGTCTTTTCTTGTGCTATCCTTTTCTGGTTTTGATACAGGATCGTGCTAGTTTTGTAAAATGAGTGCCTCCCATTTGTTTCTATTTTCTTCAACAGTGTGTTTAGGATGTGAATAATCTGTTCCATGAAGTCTTGGAACAGTTCCTTCAGGAAACTCGTTTTGCCTGTAGCCTCTTTGGAGGAGAAATCTTTCAATCTAATTTAAGTTTTTTCATGACTATTGATTAGTTTGTTCAGCGTTTCTACCTTTTTTTTGCCCATTTGGAGAATTTATATTTTCCTAGAAAATTGCCCATTTCACGTGGGTTTTTAGATTTTTTTTGTGCCTATCTTTTTATAGTTAAAAAAACTCCTGTGTAGGCATCTATTCCTTTTAATTTTTTTAACGTATTTTAATTTTGTTCTTTTTATTTTAAACCGTATTTGCCAAAGTTTTGTCTTTTGTGTTGGTCTTTTTAATTTAGATTTACCAAATAAGTTTTCTTCTATTTTATTATTTTCTGCTTTTAATCTTATTCATTCCTTTATTTCTTTAGTTTTTTTATATTGGTCTTTAATCTAGCATCTTGAACTGAAAGCTAACTTCATTTACTTTCATTCTTTCTTATGATCTTGCATGTTTATTTATGGTTATAATTTTTCTTTGGTTACTACTTTGGCTAAATCCCATGGGTTGATATGTAGTACCCTTGTATGATTGTCCTTCAATTATAATTATTTTAAAGCTTCTATTTCCATTTCAACTCCCAAATTATCTAAAGTATTTTTTTTTTAATTTCCAGATGTATAAATTTGGGCTTCGTGGGGAGGATTCTCTTTTAGCTGATAGTTCTTTTTATTGTATGTGTGTGTGTGTGTGCACGTGTGCGCGCGCATGCACATGCAGTTTATTTCCTAGTAGGCCCACTAGGAATGAGGGATCTCATGTGTTTATTTTTGTGCATGTAAGTAATACAATAATTCAGATAGCATCCAGAGCAGAATATTATCAGCACCCCATAAACCTTTCTTGATCCTCCTCATTATAACTCTTATTTCCCTCTCCTAAAGGTAACTATGATTTTTACTTTATTTTTTATTAAGAAAAAATTTTTTACCATCTTTATTGGAGTATAATTGCTTTACATTGTTGTGTTAGTTTCTGCTGTATAGCAAAGTGAATCAACTATATGTATACATATATCCCCATATCCCCTCCCTTTTGCGTCTCCCTGCCACACTTATTATCCCATCCCTCTAGGTGGTCACAAAGTACCAAGCTGATCTTCCTGTGCTATGTGGCTGCTTCGCACTAGCTATCTATTCTGCATTTGGTAGTGTATATATGTCAATGCCACTCTCTCACTTCGTGCCAGCATACTCTTCCCGCTCCCCATGTCCTCAAGTCCATACTCTACATCTGCGTCTTTATTCCTGTCCTGCCCCTAGGTTCTTCAGAAGCATTTTTTTTAAGATTCCATATATATGTGTTAGCATACAGTATTTGCTTTTCTCTTTCTGACTTCACTCCGTATGACAGACTCTAGGTCCATCCACCTCACTGCAAATCACTCAATTTCGTTTCTTTTCATGGCTGAGTAATATCCCATTGTATATATGTGCCACATCTGCTTTATCCATTCATCTGTTGATGGACACTTAGGTTGCTTCCATGTCCTGGCTATTGTAAATAGTGCTGTAAATGAACATTGTGGGTACATGGCTCTTTTTGAATTATGGTTTTCTCAGGGTATATGCCCAGTAGTGTGATTGCTGGGTTATATGGTAGTTCTATTTTTAGTTTTTTAAGGAACCTCCATTCTGTTCTCCATAGTGGCTCTATCAATTTACACTCCCACCAACAGTGCAAGAGGGTCCCCTTTTCTCCACACCCTCTCCAGCATTTATTGTTTGTAGATTTTTTGATGATGGCCATTCTGACCGGTGTGAGGTGATACCTCATTGTAGTTTTGATTTGCATTTCTCTAACGATTAGTGATGTTGAGCATCCTTTCATGTGTTTGTTGGCAATCTGTATATCTTCTTTGGAGAAATGTCTATTTAGGTCTTATGCCCATTTTTGGATTGGGTTGTTTGTTTTTTTGTTATTGAGCTGCATGAGCTGCTTGTATATTTTGGAGATTAATCCTTTATCAGTTGCTTCATTTGCAAATATTTTCTCCCATTCTGAGGGTTGTCTTTTTGTCTTGCTTATGGTTTCCTTTGCTGTGCAAAAGCTTTGAAGTTTCATTAGGTCCCATTTGTTTATTTTTGTTTTTATTTCCATTTCTCTAGGAGGTGGGTCCAAAAGGATCTTGCTGTGATTTATGTCATAGAGTGTTCTGCCTATGTTTTCCTCTAAGAGTTTGATAGTTTCTGGCCTTACATTTAGGTCTTTAATCCATTTTGAGTTTATTCTTGTGCATGGTGTTAGGGAGTGTTCCAATTTCATTCTTTTACATGTAGCTGTCCAGTTTTCCAAGCACCATTTATTGAAGAGGCTGTCTTTTCTCCATTGTATATTCTTGCCTGCTTTATCAAAGATAAGGTGACCATATGTGCATGGGTTTATCTCTGGGCTTTGTATCCTGTTCCATTGATCTATATTTCTGTTTTTGTGCGAATAACATACTGTCTTGATTACTGTAGCTTTATAGCATAGTTTGAAGTCAGTGAGACTGGTTCCTCCATCTCTGTTTTTCTTTCTCAAGAATGATTTGGCTATTCGGGGTCTTTTGTGTTTCCATACAAATTGTGCAATTTTTTGTTCTAGTTCTGTGAAAAATGCCATTGGTAGTTTCATAGGGATTGCATTGAATCTGTAGATTGCTTTGTGTAGTATAGTCACTTTCACAATGTTGATTCTTCCAATCCAGGAACAAGGTATAGCTCTCCATCTGTTTGTATCATCTTCAGTTTCTTTCATCAGTGTCTTACAGTTTTCTGCATACAGGTCTTTTGTCTCCTTAGGTAGGTTTATCCCTTGGTATTTTATTCCTTTTGCGGCAGTGGTAAATGGGAGTGTTTCCTTAATTTCTCTTTCAGATTTTTCATCATTAGTGTATAGGAATGCAGGAGATTTCTGTGCGTTAATTTTATATCCTCTTACTTTACCAAATTCATTGATTAGCTGTAGTAGTTTTCTGGTAGCATCTTTAGGATTCTCTATGTGTGGTATCATGTCATCTGCAACAGTGACAGTTTTACTTCTTCTTTTCCGATTTGGATTCCTTTTATTTCTTTTTCATATCTGATTGCTGTGGCTAAAACTTCCAGAGCTATGTTGAATAAGAGTGGTGAGAGTGGGCAACCTTGTCTTGTTCCTGATCTTAGTGGAAATGGTTTCAGTTTTTCACCATTGAGGATGATGTTGGCTGTGGGTTTGTCATATATGGCTTTTATTATGTTGAGGTAAGTTCCCTCTATGCTTACTTTCTGGAGAGTTTTTATCATAAATGTGTGTTGAATTTTGTTGAAAGCTTTTTCTGCATCTGTTGAGATTATCATATGATTTTTATCCTTCAATTTATTAGTAAGGTGTATCACACTGATTGATTTACGTATATTGAAGAATCCTTGCATTCCTGGGATAAACCCCACTTGATCATGGTGTATGATCCTTTTAATGTGCTGCTGGATTCTGTTTGCTAGTATTTTGTTGAGGATTTTTGCATCTATGTTCATCAGTGATATTGGCCTGTAGTTTTCTTTTTTTGTGACATCTTTGTCTGGTTTCGGTATCAGGGTGATGGTGGCCTCAGAGAATGAGTTTGGGAGTTTTCTTCTGTCTGCTATATTTTGGAAGAGTTTGAGAAGGATAGGTGTTAGCTCTTCTCTAAATGTTTGATAGAATTTGCCTGTGAGTCCATCTGGTCCTGGGCTTTTGTTTGTTGGAAGATTTTTTTTCTTTTTTTTTTTTTGCGGTACGCAGGCTTCCCACTGTTGTGGCCCCTCCCATTGTGGAGCACAGGCTCCGGACACGCAGGCTCAGCTGCCATGACTCATGGGCCCAGCTGCTCCGCAGCATGTGGGATCTTCCCGGACCAGGGCACGAACTCATGTCCCCTGCATCAGCAGGCGGAATCTCAACCACTGCACCACCAGGAAAGCCTGTTGGAAGATTTTTAATCACAGTTTCAATTTCAGTGCTTGTGATTGGTCTGTTCATATTTTCTATTTCTTCCTGGTTCCATCTCGCAAGGTTGTGCTTTTCTTAGAATTTGTCCATTTCTTCCAGGTTGTCCATTTTATTGGCGTAGAGTTGCTTGTAGTAATCTCTCATGATCCTTTGTACTTCTGCAGTGTCAGTTGTTACTTCTCCTTTTTCATTTCTAATTCTGTTGATTTGAGTCTTCTCCCTTTTTTTCTTGATGCGTCTGGCTAATGGTTTATCAATTTTGTTTATCTTGTCAAACAACCAGCTTGTAGTTTTATTGATCTTTGCTATCGTTTCCTTCATATCTTTTTCATTTATTTCTGATCTGATCTTTATGATTTCTTTCCTTCTGCTAACTTTGGGGGTTTTTTGTTCTTCTTTCTCTGATTGCTTTAGGTTTAAGATTAGGTTGTTTATTTGAGATTTTTCTTGTTTCTTGAGGTATTGCTATAAACTTCCCTTTTAGAACTGCTTTTGCTGCATCCCATAGGTTTTGGCCATCGTGTTTTCATTGTTATTTGTTTCTCGATATTTTTTGATTTCCTCTTTGATTTCTTAAGTGACCCCTTGGTTATTTAGTAGCATATTGTTTAGCCTCCATGTGTTTGTATTTTTTACAGTTTTTTTTCCTGTAATTGCTATGTAGTCTCATGGCGTTGTCGGAAAAGATACTTGATATGATTTCAGTTTTCTTAAATTTACCAAGGCTTGATTTGGAACCCAAGATATTGTCTATCCTGGAGAATGTTTCATGAGCACTTGAGAAGAAAGTGTATTTTGTTGTTTCTGGATGGAATGTCCTATAAATATCAATTAACTCCATCTTGTTTAGTGTGTCATTTAAAGCTTGTGTTTTCTTATTTATTTTCATTTTGGATGATCAGTCCATTGGTGAAAGTCAGGTGTTAAAGCCCCCTACTATTATTGTGTTATTGTCGATTTCCCCTTATGGCTGTTAGCATTTGCCTTATGTATTGAGGTGCTCCTATGTTGGGTGCATAAATATTTAGAATTGTTATATCTTCTTCTTGGATTGATCCCGTGATCATTATGTAGTGTCCTTCTTTGTCTCTTGTAATAATCTTTATTTTAAAGTCTGTTTTGTCTGATATAAAAATTGCTGCTCCAGCTTTCTTTTGATTTCCATTTGCATGGAATATCTTTTTCCATCCCCTCACTTTCAGTCTGTATGTATTCCTAGGTCTGAAGTGGGTCTCTTGTAGACAGCATATGTACGTGTTTTGTTTCTGTATCCATTCAGCCAGTCTATGTCTTTTAGTTGGAGCATTTAATCCATTTACATTTAAGGTAGTTATCGATATGTATGTTCCTATTACCATTTTCTTAATTGCTTTGGGTTCGTTATTGTAGGTCTTTTCCTTCTCTTGTGTTTTCCTTCATAGAGAAGTTCCTTTGGCACTTGTTGTAAAGTTGGTTTGGTGGTGCTGAATTCTCTTAACTTTTGCTTATCTGTAAAGGTTTTAATTTCTCCATCGAATCTGAATGAGATCCTTGCTGGGTAGAGTAATCTTGGTTGTAGGTTTTTCCCTTTCATCACTTTAAGTATGTCCTGCCACTCCCTTCTGGCTTGCAGAGTTTCTGCTGAAAGGTCAGCTGTTAACCTATGGAGATTCCCTTATATGTTATTTGTTGTTTTTCCCTTGCTACTTTTAATATTTTTTGTTTATGTAATTTTTGATAAGTTGAATAATATGTGTCTCAGCGTGTTTCTCTTTGGGTTTATCCTGTATGGTACTCTCTCTGCTTCCTGGACTTGATTGACTATTTCCTTTCCCATGTTAAGGAAGTTTTTGACTGAAATCTTTTCAAATATTTTCTCAGACCCTTTCTTTTTCTCTTCTTCTTCTGGGACCCCATAATTTGAATGTTGGTGCGTTTAATGTTGTCCCAGAGGTCTCTGAGACTGTCCTCAATTCTTTTCATTCTTTTTTCTTTATTCTGCTCCCTGGCAGTTATTTCCACCATTTTTGTCTCTTCCAACTCACTTACCTGTTCCTCTGCCTCAGTTATTCTGTTATTGATTCCTTCTAGACATTTTTAATTTAAGTAATTGTGTTTTTCATCACTGTTTGTTTGCTCTTTAGTTCTTCTAGGTCCTTGTAAATGTTTCTTGTTTTTTCTCCATTCTGTTTCCGAGATTTTGGATCATCTTTACTATCATTACTCTGAATTCTTTTTCAGGTAGGTTGCCTATTTCGTCTTCATTTATTTGGTCTTATAGGTTTTTACCTTGCTTCTTCGTGTGTAACATATTTTTTTGTCATTTCATTTTTTTTGGATGGGTGGTGCTGTATTCTTGTCTTACTGGTTGTTTGGCCCGAGACATTCAGCCCTGGAGTTTGCAGGCAGTTGGATAGAGCTGGGTCTTAGTGCTGAGATGAGGACCCTGGGAGGCCTCACTCCGGGGTCTCCCTCCAATTGATATTCCCTGGGATCTGAGGTTCTCTGTTAGTCCAGTGGTTTGGACTTGGAGCTCCCACCACAGGAGCTCGGGCCCAACCTCTGGCCTGGAACCAAGATCCCGCAAGCGTGCAGCAGGTGAAGTAGTGGTCCTCCAAAGACATAGACATCCAAATCCCTCGAACTGCCCGGCTGATGCGTGGCGATGGGGACCTGGAGCCACTGGAGGGTCAGGGCGGTGGCCTGAGGCACACAGGGTAGCCTGGTGTCCTTGGGGTCAGAGTCGGGCCATCTGTGCCACCCATGCTGACTGGCGTGCCAGGAACTCTGCCTGAGCTTGACAGGAATCTGAACCCCAGATTCACGTCCAATGCCCTGGATTTGCTATTAACATTTTCTTAATTGTTTTGGGTTTGTTGTTGTAGGTCTTTTCCTTCTCTTGTTTTTTCTGCCTAGAGAAATTCCTTAGCAGTTGTCGTAAAGCTGGTTTGGTGGTGCTGAATTCTCTTAGCTTTTGCTTGTCTGTAAAGGTTTTAATTTCTGCATTGAATCTGAATGAGATCCTTGCTGGGTAGAGTAATCTTGGTTGTAGGTTTTTCCCTTCATCACTGTAAATATGTCCTGCCACTCTCTTCTGGCTTTCAGAGTTTCTGCTGAAAGATCAGCTGTTAACCTTATGGGGATTCCCTTGTGTGTTATTTGTTGCTTTTCCCTTGCTGCTTTTAATATTTTTTCTTTGTATTTAATTTTTGATAGTTTGATTAATATGTGTCTTGGTGTGTTTCTCCTTGGATTTATCCTGTATGGGACTCTCTGTGCTTCCTGGACTTGATTGATTACTTCCTTTCCCATGTTAGGGAAGTTTTAAACTATAATCTCTTCAAATATTTTCTCAGTCCCTTTCTTTTTCTCTTCTTCTTCTGGGACCCCTATAATGCGAATGTTGGTGCATTTAATGTTGTCCCAGAGGTCTCTGAGACTGTCCTCTGTTCTTTTCATTCTTTTTTCTTTATTCTGCTCTGCTATAGTTATTTCCACTATTTTATCTTCCAGGTCACTTATCCGTTCTTCTGCCTCAGTTATTCTGCTATTGATTCCTTCTAGAGAATTTTTAATTTCATTTATTGTGTTGTTCATCATTGTTTGTTTTCTCTTTAGTTCTTCTAGATCCTTGTTAAACATTTCTTGTATTTTATCCATTCTATTTCCAAGATTTTGGATCATCTTTACTATCACTACTCTGAATTCTTTTTCAGGTAGACTGCCTATTTCCTCTTCATTTGTTTGGTCTGGTGGGTCTTTACCTTGCTCCTTCATCTGCTGCATATTTCTCTGTCTTCTCACTTTGCATAACTTACTGTTTGGGGTCTCCTTTTTGAAGGCTGCACGTTCGGAGTTCCCGTTGTTTTTGGTGTCTGCCCCCAGTGGGTAAGGTTGGTTCAGTGGGTTGTGTAGGCTTCCTGGTGGAAGGTATTGGTGCCTGTGTTCTGGTGGATGAGGCTGAATCTTGTCTTTCTGGTGTGCAGGACCACATCCAGTGGTGTGTTTTGGGGTGTCTGTGAACTTATTATGATTTTAGGCAGCCTCTCTGCTGATGGGTGGGGTTGTGTTCCTGTCTTGCTACTTGTTTGGCATTGGGTGTCCAGCACTGGAGCTTGCTGGTCGTTGAGTGGAGCTGGGTCTTAGCGTTGAGACGGAGATCTCTGGGAGAGCTCTCACCAATTGATGTTACGTGGGGCCAGGAGGTCTCTGGTGGTCCAATGTCCTGAACTCGGCTCTCCCACCTCAGAGGTTCAGGCCTGACACCTGGCCAGAGCTCCAAGACCCTGTCAGCCACATGGCTCAGATGAAAAGGGAGAAGAAAAAGAAAGAAAGAAAAATAAAATAAATAAAGTTATTAGAATAAAAATTTTTTTTAAATGTTACTAAAAAAAGAGCAACCAAACCAATAAACAAATCTGCCAATGATAACAAGCACTAAAAACTAAACTAAGATAAACATATAAATCTGAAAGTAGTCAGTCGCATACAGCAAACCCCAAGTCTACAGTTGCTCCCAAAGTCCACCACCTCAGTTTTGGGATGATTTGTTGACTATTCAGGTATTCCACAGTTGCAGGGTACATCAAGTTGACTGGAGATTTAATCTGCTGCTCCTGAGGATGCACGGAGAAATTGCCCTTTCTCTTCTTTGTTTGAACAGCTCCTGGGGTTCAACTTTGGATTTGGACCCACCTCTGCATGTAGGTCGCCCTCTGGTGTCTGTTCTTCGCCCAGACAAGAGGGGGTTAAAGGAGCGGCTGATTAGGGGCCTCTGGCTCACTCAAGCTGGGGGGAGGGAGGGGTACGGAGTGCGGGGCGAGCCTGCGGCGGCAGAGGCCATCGTGACGTTGCACCAGCCTGATGCGCGCCCTGTGTTCTCCCAGGAAAGTTGTCCCTGGATCACAGGACCCTGGCAGTGGCGGGGTGCACAGGCTCCTGGGGGCAGGGATATGGATAGTGACCTGTGCTTGCCCACAGGATTCTTGGCTGCAGCAGCCGTGTCAGCATTTCATGCCCGTCTCTGGTGTCTGCGCTGATAGTCGCGGCTTGCTCCTGTCCCTGAAGCTCGTTTAGGTGGTGCTCTGAATCCCCTCTCCTCACGCACCCTGAAACAATGGTCTTTTGACTCTTAGGCAGTTCCAGACTTTTTCCTGGACTCCCTCCTATCTAGCTGTGGCGTACTTCAGGCTGTGTTCACGCAGCCAACCCGGGTCCTCTCTCGGGGATCTGACCTCCGAAGCCCGAGCCTCAGCTCCCAGCTCCCAGCTCCCGCCCGCCTCAGCGGGTGAGCAGACAAGTCTCTCAGGCTGGTGAGTGCTGGTCGGCACCGATCCTCTGTGCGGGAATCTCTCCACTTTGCCCTCTGCACCCCTGTGGCTGCGCTCCCCTCCATGGCTCCAAAGCTCACCCCCACCCACCCACCCCCCATCTCTACCAGTGAAGGGACTTCCTAGTGTGTGGAAACCTTTCCTCCTTCACAGCTCCCTCCCAGAGGTGCAGGTCCTGTCCCTATTCTTTTGTCTTTGTTTTTTCTTTTTCTTTTCCCCTACCCAGGTACGTGGGGAGTTTCTTGCGTTTGGGGAAGTCTTGAGGTCTTCTGCCAGTGTTCAGTAGGTGTTCTGTAGCAGGTGTTCCACATGTAGATGTATTTGTGATGTATTTGTGGGGAGGAAGGTGATCTCCACATCTTACTCCTCCACCATCTTGAAGTTCTTCCCAATTTTTACTTTTATGATAATAGTTTCTCTGCTTTTCTTTATAGTTTATAGTATGCTTCCATAAACAATGCATATACATTTTCCTTGCCCCCACCCCATGCAGATACATTTTTTACCTGTTTTTAAGCTTCATATGAAGACAACTTTATTTATTCTTTAGTGTCTTGCTTCTTTTGCCCAACATTATTGTGAGATTTTTTTCCATGAAGTTACATGTAACTGTATTTTATTTTCATTACTGTACAGTATTACATTGTGTGATAATGTAATTTATTCATTCTACTGTAGACAAAATTTGGGGTTGTTCCCAGTTTTTTCTATAGTTTAAATTTTATTTACATTTTGCAAGATGAATAGTGACCGTCATGTCTGTGATATCTTGTTCTAGAAATAGTTGATACTTCTTTTGTGGCTTTGTATGTGGGTCAGGTGTTGTTCCTCCCCTTCGTCCTTCTCCTACTCTTCTTCTTTTAACAGGTTCATTCAGGTAGAATTTTATATACCTTAAAAGTCATTCATTTTAAGTATATAGTTCAGTGAGTTTTAATAAATTTATGCAGATGTGCAGCCATAACCACAATCCAGTTTTATAACACTTCCATCAACTGAAAAAGTTCCCTTTGCCCATTTGTAATCACATTCCAGCCCAGACTCCAGCCAACAACTGATATGCTTTCTGTTTCTATAGTTCTGCCTTTTCTAGAAATTTCATATAAATGGAATCCTACAGTGTGTAGTCTTTCCTGTCTGGCTTCTTTCCCTTAGCATGCATTTGAGTTCATCCATGTTGTTGCATATATCAGTAGTTCATTCATTTTTGTTGCCAAGTAGTAGTCTATTGTATAGATGTGCCACATTTTCTTTATCCATTCAAGTTGATGGACATTTGAATTATTTCTAGTTTTGGCTATGATGCATAATGCTAGTGATAATATTCCATACAAGTCATTGTGTGGACATTTGTTTTCATTTCTCTTGGGTAGATAACTAGGAGTTGAATTGCTAGATTGTATGTGGCTGCTTTCTTAAGAAACTGCCAAATTCTTTCCCACCGTGGCTGGACCATTTTACATTTCCACCAATAATATGAGGCTTCCAGTTTTTTTACATTTTCACCTACACTTGTATTGTCCTTCCTTTTGGTTATAGCCATTCTAGTGAGTGTAAAGTGGTATCTTACTGTGGTTTTAATTTGTATTTCCTTAATGAATAATGATTTTGATTACTTTTCATGTGTTTATTTGCCATTCATGTATTTTCTTTAGGTGAAGAGTCTATCCAAATCTTTAGCCCATTTAAAAAAATTGGATCATTTTCTTACTTACTTATTAGAGGTCTTTATGCATACACACATATATAGATATATGTTTTGATATAAGTCCTTTATCAGATATATGATTAACAAATATTTTATTTCAGTCTGTGGCTTGTCTTTTCTTTTTCTATTTATTTATTTGTTTGTTTATTTGTTTGTTTGTTTATTTATTTGCATCTGGTCTTAGTTGCAGCAGGCGGGCTCCTTAGTTGTGGCATGTGAACTCTTAGTTGTGGCATGCATGTGGGATCTAGTTCTCTGACCAGGGATCGAACCTGGGCCCCCTGCATTGGAAGCACAGTCTTATCCACTGTGCCACCAGGGAAGTCCCTTTATTTTCTTAAGGGTGCCTTTTGAAGAGCAAAAGTTTTAAATTTTGATGAAGTCCAATTTATCAATATATTTTTTTATAGATCATGCTTTTTGTGTCATATCTTACAAATATTTCCTAATGCAGAGTCACAATATTTTTCTTGTATGTTCTTTTGTATGTATGTTATATTAATAGCTCTTACTTTTAGGTTTATATACCATTTCAAGTTAAGTTTTGGGTGTGGTGTGAAGTAAGGGTCTAGGTTCATTTACTTTTATGTATAGATGTCCAGTTGTTTTAGTACCATTTGATGAAAGACTATCCTTTCCTTACTAAATTACCTTAGTATATTTGCTGAAAATATTTAATGACTTTTCTTGTTTTAAAATTGAAACTATTTAGTATGAGAAAACTACTGAGTTTTCCTCCCCAGAGTCAACAACAGTTATCAGATTCTTGTGTGCCCTTGAGAGGTATTTTATGCATGTATAAGCAAATATAGTTATATTCTTTTTCTCCCCCTACATGACTCAATTTTTGTGAATGTTTTAGATCAGTGTTTTTAACCTTTTTTTCATAACTGCCCACTGAAGAGAAAAATTAAATTAAATTTATTAAGTTTAATTTCTCTTTAAGAAATGAATACTAAGTAATAAGATTTTAATTAAATGGATTTAAATTTAAACTTTAATTTCTCCATGACAAAAGAGATTAAGCAATAAGGTTTTTTTCAGATATGCTTGAGCTTTTTTCCTGGGGGAGAGGAGCGGCACAGACTATTATAATACTAAGACATTTTTGCTCCCTTAGGTACTAATTTTTACTTTCTAAGGAGTGATGTCACCTCCACTGAGAATGTATATATTAGATGTTTGAAAAGCATTTATGTTCCCTCACTGTTGGCTACAAAATTTTATTTATCTTTACAATTCAGCTTATTATTTGTTTTTCAAATCATCTGTATTTTAGTTTTGTCTGCTTGATCTGTGATTTTTCTAATAGATGTAAGTTAAAATACTCCACTCTGATTATTCTCAGATTGTTCAGATTTTTGTTTGTGTAATTCAAAGATAGTTGCCAACTCCAGATAAATTTATAATAATTTTATCTTTCTGGTAGATTGTACCTTTTAAAAATGAAATATGAACTATCCCGGCTGCTTTAATATTATTTTGCTTTGAGTTGTGTTTTTGCTAATACTTTGCTATACTGTGTTGCTTTTACTTTTGGGTAGCATATATATGGATTATCTTTTCCCATACCTTTATTTTCAGACTTTCTGAATATTTTATTTTACGTCTAAGTTTAAAAAATCAAGTAGCTACTTTAAAAATTCATTATGCAAACTTCTTTTAATAAGTAAGTTTTAGAGGCAGCAAACTGGCTGGTGTGCCTTTTATGGTGTGCACAGTGTTTTAAATATCCATGTAACTAGCCAGACGTTATTTTTGTATGATTTTAGGCAAGTCACCTAACCTCTGTAAGTTTCAGTTTGTTCATCTGTTAAAGGAAAATTATAATAATTTCCCACCACCTCACAGGATTAATGAGAAATATAATTAATCCTCACAAGATCAGTGAGAAATACATGTAAAGCATCTAGCATAGTATCTGGCACTGTAGAAAGTATTTGATAAATATTGGCTATTACCAATAGCCATCGTGAGCCAATTACCACTCTATTTAAAACCATGTAAAAGATAGGGCTGTATCACTATGGGTCATGGGATATCACTGGAGTCTTTTAAACAAGGAACAGATGTTATAAGATTTGCATTTTAAACACAATTATGGTAGCATCATGGAAGATGGATTAGAGGAGTGAAACAGAGATAAAGAATCTCTGCAGTTGTTGTACTATTTTAGGAAAGAGCTAAGAACCTAAACTAAGCCAGTAGCTCTTGGAAAAGAAAAGAGGTGGGGAGTGGGGAATTGTAGACTTGACTGTGCTTGCTGCTGGTGAAACAGAAATAATTTTAGATGTTTAGGAATCCTTTAAATTTATCCTACCCCAAGACAACGAAAACTAAACTGAATTTCCTGAGATTAGGGTAATGTTTCTCAGTGGAAAGGGAACAGACTTGGAAGTAATAGGCGAAGGATAGAGCTATAATTCAATGGCAAATTGCAATATTGGAGTTTCCAGGAATAATAAACTTTTACCAGATGATGAAGTAGCAAGCTACCCTACCTGACATCAAACATATTTTAGAAATGTGGTGATGAAAACAGTGTGAAGTTAGTGTAGGTGAAGACAAGTAGATCGGTAGAACATAATATAGTCCAAAAATGGGTTCTTGCATGTATAGAAATTTAGTATATGAAAAGGTGGCATTTCAAATCACTTGGAGGGAAAGAAAGGACTATTGAATAAATGGCATTGAAACTTAAAAAAAAAATTAAATTAGGTCCTTGCCTGACACCATTTATAAAAATAAGTTCTAGGGCTTCCCTGGTGGCGCAGTGGTTGAGAGTCCGCCTGCCGATGCAGGGGACACGGGTTCATGCCCCGGTCCGGGAAGATCCCACATGCCGCGGAGCGGCTGGGCCCGTGAGCCATGGCCGCTGAGCCTGCACGTCAGGAGCCTGAGCTCCTCAACAGGAGAGGCCACAACGGTGAGAGGCCCGCGTACTGCAAAAAAAAGAAAAAAAAAAAAGTTGATAGTAGCAAATGATGGTGTGGGGGAGTGGATGCTGTCATATCCTGTGGATAAGGGTGTAAAATTCCAGGGCGATTTGTTACGTCTTTTGAAATTTAAAATTGCAGTAATTTCCCTCTTACTCTCTTTCCTATGGAAGCACAGGGGGACAAGAGGTATGCCAAGATTATGCATTTAGCATTTCTTCTAATAGCAAAACTTTAGAAACAACTTAAATGTCCTTTCATTTACTTTGTAATAAATTAAGTGGCCACCTGTTGAGTGGTGGTGCTCTGGTTATGTGGTGAGTGGTTGAAACCTAACACTTGAATCTGAGATTTGGATCAACATAATGTATTTTCCACTTGTTTTCTTTGAGATATAGCCCTGAAAATGGAAAACCTTATTTAAAATGACAAACAATGAAGTAAAGAGTTTTAATGGGCAATATATAAGAAAACTAAACTATGAGCTATATTTTGCTAAAGCTTATTTATTGGTATATTCCAATCTTTCTCCAATGCAGATCTCTCTCTCTCTTTTTTTAATTTATTCATTTATTTATTTATTTTTGGCTGCGTTGGGTCTTTGTTGCTGCGTGTGGGCTTTCTCTAGTTGCGGCGAGCGGGGGCTACTCTTGGTTGCGGTGTGCAGGCTTCCCATTGCGGTGGCTTCTCTCGTTGCGCAGCATGGGCTCAGCTGCTCTGTGGCGTGTGGGATCCTCCGGACCAAGGCTTGAACCCTTGTCCCCTCCACTGGCAGGCGGATTTCTAACCACTGCGCCACCAGGGAAGTCCGCAGATATCTCTTATATAATTCTTGTGTGACAAGTCATCTCTTTTAACTTAGAGCAAAAGCTCTTCCAGGGTCTGGCTTATATCCCTTGTCCTTGCTCTTCTCACTGGTATGTGCTTACAGTTAAGCCCAGAGTCAGCATTAGGTTACTGTATCTAATGATCCTTCTGCTCTGAGAGCCCTTGCCAAAAATTAGTTTACAATTCCCAAGACTCTCTTTGCCCTAAGCATTTCTCTATCTTTCTGTCAAGTGAGGAAGAGCAGAAGAATTATAGCCACTTAAGGCATCTCTTCCTTTCTGATATGAGACTGTAGTTATCTCATCTTCAACCAAAGGAAACAACTACTCTCTTTTCATGACTCATGCCAAAGAGGGATGTTGTTTAGATACATCTATGTTCTTCCATGTAGTTCATTTCTTTTTATTGGTGAGTAGTTTTCCATCGTGAGGATTTACCGTATTTTTTTCATCTATTCTCTTGCCAATGGAGATTCTTTCTTTCTGTGGACATATCTTTTATTTCTTTTGGTTAAATCCAAAGAGTGGAATAGCTATATCAAAAGGTGTAAAAGTATGTATTTAATTTAAAAGAAATGGCCAAACAATTAAAAAATACTTGAGCCATTTTACATCCTCACTAGCAATATATGAGAAATGTAGTTGCTCAGCATCCTTGTCAACATTTATCATTGTCAGTCTTTATAATTTTAGCCATTCTTATGGACGTGTAGTGGAAGCTCCTTGTGGTTTTAATCTGTATCCTCTAGACCAGTGATACTGAGCATCTTTTAATTTGGTTATTGGACCTTCACATATCTTTTTTTTGAAAGTGTCTGTGAAAGTCTGTTGCCCATTGTTATTGGACTGTTTGCTTTTTTATTGGTTTATAACATTATATAACTTTTATGTGTACAGTATTACATTTCAACTTCTGTATGCACTATGGTGTGCTCACCACCAAAGGTTTAGTTTCTATCTAGTCACCATATAGTTGACCCCCTTTACCCATTTTTCCCTCCCCCAACCCCCTTCTCCTCTGGTAACCACTACTCTACTCTGTTCTCTGTATCTGTGTTTGCTTTTGTTTATTTTGTTTTGTTTTGTTTGTTTAGTCCACATATTAGTGAAATCATACAGTATTCATCTTTTTCCATCTGATTTATTTCATTTAGCATAATACCCTCAAGGTCCATCCATGTTGTTGTATATGACAAGATTTCACCTTTTTATGGCTGAGTAGTATTCTATATATACCACATCTTCTTTATCCATTCATCCATCAGTGGACACTTAGGTCGTTTTCATATCTTGGCTGTTGTAAATAATGCTGTGATGAACATAGGAGTGCGTATATCTTTTTTAATTAATGTTTTCATAATCTCTGGATAAATACTCAGAAGTGGGATAGCTGGATCATATGGTAGTTCTATTCTTAACTTTTTGAGGAATCTCCATACTGTTTTCCATAGTGGCTACACCAATTTACATTCCCATCAGCAGTGCATGAGGGTTCCCTTTTCTTTACATCTTCACCAACACTTGTTACGTCTTGCCTTTTTGATAATAGCCATTCTAACAGGCTTAAGGTGATGTCTCATTGTCATTTTGATTTGCATTTCCCTGATAATTAGTGATGTTGAAAACCTTTTCATGTGCCTGTTGGCCATCTGTATATCATCTTTGGAAAAAATGTCTAGTTAACTCCTCTGCCTATTTTTTAATCAGGTTGTTTATTTTTTGGTTGTTGAGTTGTATGAATTCTTTATGTATTTTGGATATTAACCCATTAATGGACATATGATTTGCAAATATCTTCTTTCATTTGGTAGGTTGTCTTTTTCTCTCTCCTCTCTTTCTGGTATCCCCATTACACATATACTGGTGTGTTTAATGGTTTTTCATGTTTCTCTGATTTTTTTTTCCATTTATTTCTCCTCTCTTCTTTGGTTTGCATAGTCTCTATCACTCTGCCTTCAAGCTTGCTTATTCTTTCTTTCTGTTCAAATATACTGTTAAGCCCCGCTAATGAATTTTTATTTGTTATTGTGCTTTTCAATTCCAGAATTCCATTTGGTTCCTTTAAAATAATTTCTTTTAAAAAATATTTATTTATTTATTTATATTTTGACTGCACTGGGTTCTTTTTTTTTTAATTTATTTATTTTTGGCTGCATTGGGTCTTTGTTGCAGCGTGCGGGCTACTCTTTGTTGCAGTGCGTGGGCTTCTCACTGCGGTGGCTTCTCTTGTTGCAGAGCACGGGCTCTAGGCGCCCGGGCTTAAGGAGTTGTGGCTCGCAAGTTCTGGAGTGCAGGCTCAGTAGTTGTGGCGCGCGGGCTTAGTTGCTCGGTGGCATGTGGGATCTTCCCGGACCAGGGCTCAAACCCATGTCCCCTGCATTGGCAGGTGGATTCTTAACCACTGTGCCACAGGGAAGCCCCTGCACTGGGTTTTAATTGCGGCATGCAAGCTTCTTAGTTGCAGCATGTGGACTCTTAGTTGCAGCAAGGGAATCTTAGTTGCGGCGTGCATGTGGGATCTAGTTCCCAGACCAGGGATCGAACCTGGGCCCCCTGCATTGAGAACGTGGAGTCTTATCCACTGGACCACCAGGGAAGTCCCAATAATTTCTATCTTTTTATCGATAGTTTCTATTTGATGTGAAATTGTCGTCATGCCTTCCTTCCTTTTATCATGATTTCTTTTATCTCTGTGAACATATTTATAATTGCTATTTTGATGTCTTTTATGTTAAATCCAACATCTGGTTACTGTCACTGGCAGTTTGTGTCGCCTTCTTTTTTCAGTGTACAGGTCATAATTGTTTCTTTCTATGCCTCATAATTTTTTGTTCGAAACTAGACATTTTAGATAATATGTTGTAGCAACTCTGGGTACTGCCACCATTCTCAGGGCGTGTTAGTTTTATTTGCTTATTTATTTGTTTTTAACTGGCTGGCTTATTTTAATGAAGTTTATTTCCTACCCATAGGCTTAAACCTCTGAGGTTACTCCCCTTAGAAGTGAAGTTTTGGTATGCCTACAGTCACCTTAGGATGGCAGTGGTTTTGATAAAGCTCTTTTTTTCTCTTTTCCTGACCACATCTGGCTGTTAAACTCCACTAATTTCTGGCTGATTACTTTATTGTTTTTAATAATGCCCTTGGGCATAGATTGTTCTACAGATGAATCCAATAAAATTCTGGCTCCTTTAAAAAAACAGCTTCTGAGGTCAGTGTTTGATATTTGTTCTTACACCTGTAGGACTCCTCCTAACTATAGTATTCCATAGTTTCTCCTGAATGCTAGCTGGCCTACAGGTTAACCTGTATCATGCATCTTTCCCAATTTCCTTTCACAGCTTCTGCTGTCCTTGAGAGTGAAGTTAGGCTTGAACTTCTCTGCCCTCTTTTGCAAATGAAATCAGTTCCTTTGGGTAAATATTAGGAGCTCTCTGTTTTATGACCTACTTCTCCCCTCAGGCAAAGTCTCTGAGCCAAGGCTTTGGAGCTGGTGGTAGGCACAACTGTCAACTTCTCTCCTAGTGACACTCCTACCCTAGGAGCTGAGCACTTGCTGGTGCCTGAGGTCCTCTTGGCTTATCCCTCTTGGAGTGGAACCAGCACCTTAGAAAGCAGATGTAGGTTTAATCAGGGCCTCAGTGCTCTAAGCACACTGGATCCATGAAAGAGCCTTTATTCTATGAGGGATGGCTGGGAAGGAGAGAGCCCCCACCTCATGACTGCACTTTCCAAGGACTTAGCCTCAGAAACAGGTAGCTGGAGGGAGAATGAGAAATACTGATGTCTTGTCCTTCCTGGGAAGAAAGTACTCTGTCTGGGAGCAGCCTGTGTTCTTGGCTTTAGTAATGGGGAGTGGAGTCCCTGTTTCTCTGAGCTGGGAGGGTGGAAGAGAGGAAGTGATCTTGATTCAAATATCGCAGACCCTTAGGGACTTCCCTGGTGGTCCAGTGGTTAAGACTCCACACCTCCAATGCAGGGGTCGGGGAACTAAGACCCCACATGCCGCGCGGCAAAAAAAAAAAAAAAAAAAAAAAAAAAAAAAAAAAAATCACAAACCCTTACCCTTATTACAGAATTTTTATAGATTTTCTTGATAGACATTTCTTCATTTGCTGTTTTCCCTTAGGACCATTTCCGAAGGCTTTCAATATTGTTGTTTTTAAAGTAATTTTCACAGTTTCACTGGGCAAAGGGTCAGTGGGACTCCTCAGGCCGTCTTGCCAGAAATTGGTTCTTCCTATAGTATTTGTGTGTGTGTGTGTGTGTCTTTGTGTGTGTGTGTGTGTGTGTGAGTGTAGGTGTGTATTTCTTTGCATATCATTTTTGTAGTTGCTTTAGGTATGTATATAGAAAACTTACCATTGTCTTCTTTTGTTGTCATGTTATCAGTTCAAGTGAAATATAGAAACTTTACCTCCCTATAAGTCCCTTTACTCTCCCCTATTTATTGATACAATTGTCTTAAATATTTCCTCTTACATACGTTTATAGCCACATCAGACAGTGATATAATTTTTGCTTCAATCATTAAACATAACTTAGAAAACTTAAGAGAAAGCCTGTTGTATCTACTACTGTTTTTGATTCCTGTGTTCTTTCCTTTTTGATGTTCCAAGGTTTCTTCCTTTATTGTTTCCTTTCTATTTAGAGGACCTTCTTTAGCCATTCTTTTAGGGTAGGTATGCTGATGACAATTTTCTTAGTTTTCACTCATCTGAGAATGCTTTGATTTTCCTTTCATTCCTGAAGCATATTTTTTTTCCTGGGCACAAAATTCTGGGTTGACAGTTCTTTTCTTTTAGCACCTGGAAAATATCCTATCACTTCTTTCTGGCCTCCCCGGCTTCTGGTGAGAAATTCTCAATTATTTGAATAAATGGTATCTCTGGCTATTTCCAAGGTATTTTTCTTTGCTTTTAGTATTCAGAAGTTTATCATATGTCTTGCTGTGGATTCTCTGAGTTTATCCTATTTGGATAAACTCCGTATTAAATCTGTAGGTTATGTCTCTTGCCAAATTTAGAACTTTTCAGCCATTATTTCTTTGAGTACTTTTTCACTCTCTTCCTTCTCTTTATCTAGGACTCTGATAATATGAATGTTATATTTTTTTGTTATGGAGCCACAGAGCCCTTAGGCTCTGTACATTTTTCCCATCCATTTTCTTTCAGTTGTTTAGATTGGGTTATTTCTGCTCTGTATTCCAGTTCACTGACTCTTTCCTATGTCCTCTCCATTTTTCCATTGAGCCCATTTATTGAGTTTTAAAAATTTGTTATTTATTTTTCATTTCTAAAATTTCCATTTGTTATTTTTAGATCTTCTGTTTCTTTGCTGAGACTTTATATTTTTATATTTGTTTTAAGCAGGTTCATAATTGCTCCTTGAAGCATTTTTATTGTAGATGCTTTAAAATCTTTGTCAGATAATTCTGATATCTCTATCATCTTGATTTTGGCTTTTTCCATTCATTTATCCTTTTTCATTCAGTGCGAGATCTTCTTGAATGGTGAGTGATCTTCAACTGAAGCCTGGACATTTTTGTATTATGTTCTGAGATTTTGGATCCTATTTAAACCTTTTATCTGGTTTCCTGTGACATTGTTCTGTCAAGGTAAGGGGGGTGGTAGCACTTCAGTACTTCCAGGTACAAGTCCAGGTTTCCTTCTGTTGACACCTGAGAGGGAAGTCTCCTTATTATTCCTGGGTGGGGATGGGTGGCTCCCATGTGTTCTCCTCTGACACCACAGTTGGGAGGTGGTGGCCTCATTACCACTGGGCAGTGGTGAAAATGCTGACTTTCTACTAGGCCTCCTCTGACAGTGCGAAGGACAAGAGGTGCCTTGTTGTTGCCTGGTGGTTGAGAGTCAGGGATCCCCATGTCATTTTTTTTTTTAATTTTGAAAAATATTTAGTAGCATGGATACATGTTCACAACACTATCTTACTGAAAAACACAGCATATAACATTCTTTATTTATTTTCTTTTTTCTTCCTACTATAATGCATGCTCACTGTAGTAAGTCACATCGCATGTTGTAGTAAGTCAGATAGTATCACCCCATGACCCAGTTAATATAGTCAGTGTTAACAATTTGGTCAGTTTCCTTCACACCTTACTTCATGCTTATATAAACATATACACAATTATATACATATATACAATATGTTTTTAATTTTATAAATCTATTTATTGATTTTAAAAGTACTGGGTGGAGTCCAGTACTGTATGGAATCCAGTACTTTTAAAATCTATAAGTAACTTGGATGGAATCCAAGTTATTTCTGAGAAATTAGATTAGGAAATATTTTTTTATTTTTCTGTATTTTCCAAATTATCTATATAGAACATTAAAAAAACACTGAGTAAAGCCATACCTGAGTTAACCAGGTATTTTTTGTTTTGTTTTGTTTTGTTTTTTTAGCATCTTTATTAGAGTATAATTGCTTTACAATGGTGTGTCAGTTTCTGCTTTATAACAAAGTGAATCAGTTATACATATACATATGTCCCCATATCTCTTCCCTCTTGTATCTCCCTCCCTCCCACCCTCCCTACCCCACCCCTCTAGGTGGTCACAAAGCACCTAGCTGATCTCCCTGTGCTATGCGGCTGCTTCCCACTAGCTATCTATTTTACGTTTGGTAGTGTATATATGTCCATGCCACTCTCCCACTTTGTCCCAGCTTACCCTTCCCCCTCCCCGTATCCTCAAGTCCATTCTTTAGTAGGTAGGTCTGCGTCTTTATTCCCGTCTTACCCCTAGGTTCTTCTGACCATTTTCTTTCTTTTTTTTTTAAGATTCCATATATATGTGTTAGCATACGGTATTTGTTTTTCTCTTCCCCATGTCTTTACAGGCACCATTTGTGGGGTCCCATTACTGGCTAGCAAGCATGAAAGTCTCATCTTCCTTGAATGCTGTGAAACTGTCTAACTTCCTCAGTGCTCTTCTGGGCCTTTCTTTATACCACTGTTGGAACTGTGCTTTCATTCTGCGTTCTTATTAATTTCTATCATTGTAATCTCTAATGTGGGGCTATAGTACATCATATGTAATTCCTTTGTGAAATACTTGGTCATAATATAGAGCTGTGGTTTTCAGAAGGTAGTCCCTGGACTAGCAGCATCAGCATCACCTGGAACTTGTTAGAAATGCAAACTCTTGGGCCCCAAAATAGACCTACTGAATTAGGAACTCTGGAAGTGGGACCCAAAAATCTGTGTTTTAACAAGTCCTCCAGATGATTCTGATGCATGCTACATTTGAACACCACTGATGTGGAGGTTCGCATAATCCCTTGGCTCATGAGGAAGGATGCTGGAAGTCTTAATGCTCAGAGTCACCCCTCAGCAAAATTGTTAATAAATGGCCTTTGTGGACATATTTTCTTATCTTCCCCTTGCCCTCCCTCAGGGTTGTCCTCCTTCAGGCACATCTCAAGAGACCTCTTTCTTTAGTTACTTTCTTAGTTGATTAGCCAATAATTCTCTTTCTTTAGATACTTTCTTAGTTGATTAGCCAATAATTCTAGCTAGGGTATTAGCTGAAATTAGTATATTTTCAATTTAATAAGAGATTAAAGTGAACATCCGCCAAGATGCCAAGTATTCAGTCTCTAATAGGAAGCTATTTAGATATAAGATTGATAGAAGGGGAGGTAATGTTTTGGAGTAATGTTTGGAGGTAATGTTTTGAGATTTCTTCTGTTCTTGGTATCTCTTGGTTATGTGAACAGTTATGAATTGAGTTGAGGGAAGAAGATTCATGTTATTTCCAAGTATCAGTATGTCAGTGGTCTCACATTTTGCTTTCAGTGACCATGGCCTTTAAGGCCTCAGAACACAGAGTGGTAAAGAAATTGGCCTTAGTATAAATTCTTAGGAGATTTTATTAGTTTAATGATACCTGGCTGGATACCAAAAGCACTAGGGCATAGTCATCTCTGCCTAGTTTCCTATGTGTATATTTTAAATAGGTTCATCAATAAGTTAGGGAAAATGTCCCTTGCCCTTTGTAACTTTTCCCAGTTTTCTCCCAGTCTCAATTTCTTTCCAATACAGTTAGTCTAAGTGCTACTTATCAGGGAGGAATCAGACTTAAACTACCTCTATTTTTCCTGATTTAAAGTTGGTTTTGGAGACAGCCTCCTGCTCTCTCCTTGCTTGTATCCTGTTTAGATTCTCTTATCCAGTATCAATAGTTGAGAAACAGTTCCCAAATCTCAATGATACCTCATATCAATTAAAGACAATGCAAAGAGTGTTACAAATATTTATAGATGATCATGTGTGGTTTTCTTGTAAGATATAAGGAAATAGGTCTATGAATCACTTAATCTGTGAAGAAGATGAAGAAGAATATTAACTAGCATAGTTGTGACTCTAAATCCTTGCTGCTTTAATCAGGGACCCCAGAGTAATTGACCCCTAGGTAATGAAATCCACTCTCAACTCTCTACATAAGCAATTATTTAAATAGTTAGGAGACAATAATAAAGCAGTTACCCATTGCTTTTGAGGTCAATAGGTTAACTCTACAGAGTTTAATTAAAATTTGATAATAAATGCCTACTCTAGGCAGGATATTTCATTAGTCTTCATCGTGGCCTAGGTAGAATATTCCTTATAATTATTTTCTACCCCTTTTAAATTCTCTTCTCATGAAGCAGGCTTCTTATTGCTAATTAGGATTCTCACACCGGGGAAAGAGATTCCCCAAAAGCAGCCTCCTCATTAGAAAGGGATATCCACCACTGTAAAAGAATAAACTGGTATTCAACTATCTTATTTTTAAAATGTCTACACAATGAAGCCAAATTGTAAGCTTTAAAGAAGTATCACTGCTCCCCATCCCCCACTTTGGCAATAGCTCTGATAAAATTTCAGTCACATTCTTTTTTATATTAAGAAATTATTTTTCTGGTTCCTGCTTAAAATATGTATGGTACTGAGAAAATTCAGGTTCCTTGGTAAGCAGAATTGTATGTAGAAATTAGGTCAACAGGAAGATTGATCTAAAAAGTTCTGTCCTTTTTCTTGGAGAGGTATGTGGTTCAGAGGAGAAAAATTTCCCCCCAGACGGAAATAAAAATCTATAACCACAAAGTAACTGGGAATGCTGGCAAACTGTCTAACCTCTCCAGTGCTCTTCTGGGCCTTTCTTTATACCAGTGTTGGAACCCTGCTTTCATTCTGTGTTCTTGTTCATTTCTGTCACTGTCATCTCTAGTGTATCTCATTCAAAAAGCCTCCATAGTATTTCCAAGCTCTGGTCTTTCCTATCCTCCTTCATCCTCCACACTACTGCCAGAATTGTGTCAACTCTCCTCCTTGTGAAATTTGACCGGTTAGATACGTGTCCTAATTCTTTAGCCCTGCGTGTGAGGCTGAACCCCTCATAGTCAGGTCTTAGCTTCTGTCTCTGGCCTTCTCGGATGCCCTTTGCTCATGGAGCCTCTGCTTCAACTACTCTGAAATCTCATGCTTGTTTTCTCTTCTTAGAATGACCATCTCCTTTTCTCTTTCACATGATAACTATTTACTCATCCATCTCCCTTGAGCTAATTCCATCTCCCTTGAGAAACCTTTCTGGATTCCCCAGGTTCACATCTCACTCTATGTTAGTACCACACTTTGTTTTCATGCTTCTCTCAGAGTACGCATATTGTACCAGCATCTGTTTGAATTGCTATCACTTGCTGGCTTGAGCTCTTCAAAAGCAGGGATGGTTGTCATATCCTTGGTGCCAATTTCTGTACAGACACGTTCTTGATACTCAATAAAATTGGTTGAATGGAATTGAGTATCCATTAACCACCTTTGCATCCTCTTAGAGCCCTTCATTTCATTTGCCTTCTATGAAAGTTGGTTCCCTGACCACATTCGTTTTTTGTCATTATCTCTGACTGCACACAGTAGGAGCATAACAAATGTTGAATAAATGAATTAGTTCAATAGCACTATTGAGCTTGTAATTAAGAGACACATGCATTTTTAGACTGCAAAATTCTCTGCAGATTTATTTCCTTGACATTACAATGACATATGACAGTGACAAAGAACTTTACATTTTGTGCATTTCCTTGGTCACCTTTCAGCATTTGAATGAATTACTCTTCACTTATGACTTTTGTGTGAACCTCCCGGCTCTTCACCCGCCGCTTGTTGACCTGCGACTCGGCACTGTCAGCCCTTTCCTCGGCCTCTTGCAGCTCGTGCTGGATCTTGTGGAATTTGGCAAGGTCGACATTGGCTTGTTCCTCCTGAGGAAAGAAATGCATTTGAGAGAACAAGAAAATTTGACATTTTCTGATTCTTACTGCCTTTGTTACTAAGAGCAGCTATAGGATTTGCTTCATGAGTGAGAAAGCAAAAGGTTCTGTTCTTTGGTGATGTACCTGTTTGGGGTAGGGCATCCCACATATTCACCTTTGTGTTGGTGGGCTTACAACCCCTGTTCACTCTCTCGCACTTGACTCTCTTCCTGACAAACTTAAGATGCTACAGTGACAACAGGGATATCAAAGTAGCAGGAATTTGAATCAACCTTGTTTCTGTGAAACAAACTTTAAAAAGTAGGCACTGTGGTAGTATTGGGTGTGGAGAACCTTAAGGAAGGTTTTAAAATTAACAGGATGAGAAAGATAACTGCAGCCAAATGGAAAAGAAATGTTCTGAGGTCAATTCATCATGAACTTAAATAAGGCTTAGATTCAGAGTGCTCATTTGCACAGCCCCTATGGGTGCTGGGAATTGCTGGGAGTAGAGTGTTCTAGTTAGGGAGGGAGGTGGGTTGTAACCAAGGAACATCTCTACACTGCCTTGTCTGGAAAACTGCTAGAGGTCTCAGAAGAAATGAACCTGAATCTCTAAGGCTCCAATAATTAGTGGTAAGATTTTTTTCATTCTAAATAAATACTCATTTTCAAACCTAATTTTGTATTCCCAATTTTGTGTTCTTTGCCTTAACGAAAGCCTCTTAAATTCTATGAGCTTTAGTCTCCACAAATCCTGGCCCTGCTCCTGAACCTTTCTCTGTCACTGGGGAGGTACTTACAGCCTCTTCAGCTTGTCTCTTATAAGCTTTAACTTTGGTTTGTAATTTGTTCACCAAGTCCTGTAGCCTGAGGACATTCTTGCGGTCCTCCTCAGTCTGGAATGAAAGAGGTAGCAAATAGTGTCATTGTTTGAAAACAACTCATTTTTTATTTTCTTGAAAGCAGTAGGCTTGAATTATGTGGAAGGGCTGGTCACCTAGTAAGTAAGTTCCTTCACTCTTTTCTCATGTTTCCGAAGACCCTTGACAGCCTCAACACTGCGCTTCTGTTCATTTTCAACCTCATTTTCAAGCTCCCTCACCTGGAAGAGGACAAAGGTGTTTAGCCACTTGGCTGTAACTAGCAGCATGAACAGGCTGGGAATTGAACAGACTGGGAGACCCACCCTGGCCTCCAGCTTCTGGATCTGCTTCTTCCCGCCCTTCAGGGCCAGCTGCTCAGCCTCGTCCAGGCGGTGCTGCAGGTCCTTCACCGTCTGCTCCAGGTTCTTCATCCGCTCCAGGTGGGCGCTGGTGTCCTGCTCCTTCTTCAGCTCCTCGGCCATCATGGCTGCCTAATTAGCAGTAAAACAAAACCAGTAGAGAGAGCTGAGACAGCCCATCAAGATTCTAACTTGACCACCCCCGTGTGGTCCTCTGCTCACGTCAGTGATGGCCTTCTTGGCCTTCTCTTCTGCATTGCGAGCCTCTTGGATAATGTCCTCCATCTCTCCCTGGATTTGGGAGATGTCTGTCTCCAGCTTCTTTTTCGTGTTGATCAGGCTGGTGTTCTGGTTAAAATATCAAATTTGGAAATACTAAGTACATGAGAGCAAAATTACAATGTCCAATGTTCTAATGAACCCACAAACTAATTAATTAAGGTAACTAATTAGTATCCCTTCTCGTTCCATAAATTATCTGAGTTGACAGTATACTTTTACAAGACAGTCAACTCTGAATGTCACAGTTCATATAAACAAAAATATTGTTAATCCAAAGATATTACATATTTTAAACTTTAACCTCCATAAAACATTATGAATAAATTTTTAGATAGTACTAAGATTTGAGCAAGAATTTCATTTTCAGTCCACTGTAGTTTTGACTTTTATGTTATACTCACCTGGGTGTGCAGGAGCTGGACGCGCTCGCTGGCGTCCAGGAGCTCCTGCTCTGCCATCTTCCTGCTCCTCTCCGTCTGCTCCAGGGTGGCCCGCAGCTCCTCGATCTCGGCCTGCAGCAGGTTGGCTCTGCGCTCCACGATCGCCAGCTGCTCCTTCAGGTCCTCTTGGCCCCGGAGAGCATCATCCAGGTGGAGCTGGGTATCCTGTGGAAGAACGATCATTGAGACACCTTGTTCTCAGGGCTGCAGTCACCCCAACTTCCCTGGAACCATCTCCTGAGCCCATTTACCTTGAGGATGGCTTGGGTGTTCCTGTAGTTCTTCAGGGCCTCAGCAGCCGTGCGGTTGGCGTGGTTCAGCTGGATTTCCATTTCGTTGAGGTCTCCCTCCATCTTCTTCTTGAGCCTGATGGCATCATTTCTGCTCCTGATCTCAGCATCCAGCGTGCTCTGCATGGACTCCACGACTCTAATGTGGTTCCTCTTCAGCTGGTCAATTTCCTCATCCTTTTCAGCAATTTTCCTGTCAACTTCAGACTTAACTTGGTTCAACTCCAGCTGGATGCGCAGGATCTTTCCCTCCTCGTGTTCAAGAGATGCCTTAATGACAGCAAGGGGTGACATTAACAGGGAACGGAAGTGCATAGTATTCTAGAGATAGGAATTAGTTCCTACCTTTGTGCTACTATAACGCATCTTTATTCCATTGTTACAGAAATTTCTGCAATGTGTTGTTGTTGGTTTTGTATAATTCTGTCTCCCCAGCTAGCTAATGCCCATGGGGGCAGGGCCCCTAACTTATTCATCTTTGTTTTCTCGGTGTCTAGCACACAGTTCCTGATGTCCAGTTATGTTAGTTGTATGCATGGTCAATTTTCCATCCTCATATTTATTACCCAGAGTAAAAATTATTTTTCTTTTCTCTTGATTCACCTATTCTTGCATGTATTAGATCTTAATTCCTCTCAAAATGGTTTTAGAGTCTACAATAAAATGTCTACCTCTGCCTCTTCTAAAGCAGCCTGAATTTCAGACTTTTCTTGTTCCACTTGTTTATTTATTTTCTCCAGTTCATTTATACATTTCCCTCCTTCTGCAATCTGCTCAATGAGGTCAGAAATCTCCTCTGTTCATGAAAAAAATTTTTTTTAAAATTCAGTCAATGAGGGAAAACATTCTTTCAAATCTTTTGTTGAAGAAAAGGTAAAATGTACTCACGTTGCAAATTCTTGTTTTCCTGCTTCAAGGTTTCAAGTTGGTTAAGGCTTCCTCATAAGCATTCTTAACCTTGAACAGCTCTGTGCTGAGGGCGTGGGACTCCTTCTGGGAAGCTTCAAGTTCAGCATGAGTTTCTTCATACTTCTGTTTCCATTCTGATAGGACCTGAGGGGCAAGGAATGGTCAAGAAATTGGGTGGAGAAAGTTTGATGGGATGAAAACCATTTATTCTGGCAACTTTCAAACAGAGTTGAGATGATGGGGGACTGAAAAATAATTATGAATGAGAAGAGTAGAAAGCACAGGAGCCCCCCCTCCTCCCCACCTACTCATGGAGCTGGAGCTGCTGAGAACAGCCCTCGGCTCGGATGGTTTGAATAGGCACATGGAAGGTGGGAGGCTGTCCTTAATCACATGTTGAATGCTGAGACAGAAACTGGTGCAGAAATTACCTTATCGAAGTTCCTTTGCTTTTTGTCCAGGGCTGCACAGGCGGCATTTGTCCTCTCCACATCAATCATGAGGTCCTTGACCTCATTCTGGAGCCGCTGCTTGGTCTTCTCAAGGGAAGTGCATTTGGCATTCACAGCTTCTACGTGTTCCTCGGCATCTTTCAGACGCTGGGCCAGCTTCTTCCTAAAAAGTGAAATAAGGACAATAGAAGTGAATGGTCACTCAGAAACTCTTCTAAGGCATCCACCAAAACATTATAATTCCTATCTGGCTCTACATTATTCACAGAATAAATGACTAGATCTCTCCTGAAACTTTCTCTTGAATTAGCAGGTCCCTTCCTTAAACTTTCTGTTGAATAAGATTCTCCCTCTTAAGTTCAGTCTTGAACTTTTGATTGCATTGAATATTTAGACCTTTAATAACAATATGTGTTATTTCTTATTACAGAGCTTAGTGTCTACATTTTAGTCTTTAACACTGTATTCTTTTTTCCTCTACAAATAACCATGTTTTTACATCTCAAAAGGATGAGCTGTGCTTTAAAGTCTGATTATTTTTCTCCTACATATCTGTCACCCTGGACCGATTTTTCCATTAATGGCTAAGAGGGAGGAGCAGCACGGGAGAGTATAATTGACTCTTCTTCTATCTACACCTGTATGGATAGGATGATGTCAGAAGTTCTCCTTTTAAAAAATAATCATTCAGCTTCCTCTTGCCTTCTTCCTTCTACCCTCTAACTTAATTTCTTTCCCTAGACAACCTAGAGTATTTGTTTTTCTGGCTTAGCTTTATGTCATGCATGATTTTTCGTAGGTTTTTATTTGGGGAGCAATGGACATTTGCCCGTGTGGTATTTAATATCAGGTGCACTTTGATTGTTAACAGAGCTATTTTCATTTTAGGTAATTCTAGAACATACTTGGCCTCCTCCAACTCCTCTGTGCGCTGGATGGCATCCGTCTCATATTTGGTCCTCCGCTGGGCAACCTCACTGTTGGCCTTGGACATTGACCTCTGCAGCTCAGCCTAGGCTTCCTGCTCTTCCTCATACTGTTCCTGTAGCAGGTCACAGTCTTGGTGGGCTGACTGCAGGGCGTGGGCCAGGGCACTCTTGGCCTGAGAACATAGAGATTGGTGACTTAATTTTATATCTTTAAAGTGATGTTTAGGCCCTAAGCTCCTATAGGCCAGCAGAAGAAAATCTGTAGAAGTAAGCAGAAAACAATCTCAAAAGCAAGGATAATGACAGAAACAACAACAGCTGTAAGTAGGGCTAACCTTTATCTCCTCTTCAAGCTGCCTTTTCAGCTCTTCTGTCTGTTGTGTGAATGCTTGTTTGCCCCTCGAGAGCTGAGAAACTAATGAGTCCTTTTCATCTAGCTGGTGTGAGTATTCACCTATAAAGATCAAGAACCAGAAAACTCAACCTTACTTTGGAAATTAAAGCTCTAAATTACAAACTGGAGCAGGGAAGGGAGCTGGGTCTGAAACATGATGGAGAGTGTGGATTTTAGCAAACCACCAATTTCCACTTCAACCCTGGTGAGGACATCTATGTGAAAATGAGAAGTAGGGAAGACTTTGAGGCAGATTACGTGCTTCTGAACAACACAAAAGATTTGGGGAGATATTTCAAATTATTTGATCACAGTAGAAATTGGTGAAGAAATATGTGAAAAAAAATGTAAATCAAGCCAACAAAAAGCGTTCCAGTGTTTTTTGTGTAAGGCAACAGTGTTGTACTAGTTTACCTTTCACTGAAACTTGATTGAAACAGAATTCTTTGGAAAATAGGAGACTTTGAGCAGTTCCCTCTGAAATGATGTTTGAAGGAAAATCCTGGAAGAATTTTTATATTAAGAAACAATCAAGTGTCTTTCCACCCCAAGAACGAGTTGGTTTGTGGATAACTAATCAGTTCTTAAACTAAGTGGCATTTAAATTTGTCTCCCATTCTTTAAGCACCATAATTCAGAAAATACACTCTATAGTTGACCCTCGAACAATCGGGGTTAGGGGTTTCGACCCTCTGCACGGTTGCAAATCCGGTTATAACTTTACAGTCAGCCCTCTTTTTTCACATCCATGGATTCAACCAACTGTGGGTCATCTAGTACTGTAGTATGTTTTTATAGAAAAAAATCACGTATAAGTGGGCCCACACTGTTCAAACCTATGTTGTTCAAGGGTCAACTGTATTATGTTAAAAAAAGAGAAAACACTTTCAGCACCATTTTTGAACTGGTTACCTGGAAGCCTTATCTCTTTAACATTTAATAAGAATCACAGCTTTCATTTTTTTTTCATACCACTAAATTACTAGGAATAAACATGTAATGAGGAAAAGAAACTACAGGGAGCATTCTGATTATTTGTGAATACAATTTTTCTTTTTCATAAAGTGTACTTATCAACTGTATAACAATAATAAAAGCCTTACTTGAGCTTTGTTCTAGAAAGAACAATATTTGAATGAATATGAAAGAGTAAAGTGGTTCTCCAACAATTTGATGTACCTATTACATTAGTGGTCCAAATGACCCACAAAACAATTTCCATCTTATTACCTCTCACTTGGGGAGGAGAACTTTGGTAGAAAGTTGGACAAATTCATAGGGGGAGGAGTAAATGCAGAGACCCTCCAATTTGGATAATCAAAACTCTGTGTACCTCATTTGAATGCTCCTGGCTGGATTGTGGTCCTGAATATTTCCCTACTTAACTGTGGTGCTACCGGCAATTGGCAAGACTTCAGGGAAAAGACTGGAGTAAGCGTTCTTGGACATGTAATTTCATCACTACCCTAATCCGACATCTTTAAAATGGGGATAACATTACACAGACTAATGAGGGTAAAAAAGTAATTAGCTTGTGGAAGCACTTTGAAAAGCAAAAGTAAATACTGTCAGGATACACTTTTTTATTAGATAACTTTTAGATTAGAGTGAAATCTGCTTTAAAGTGTTAAAAAATAAGAGAGCCTGGGTCTCTATTTAAAAGAAAACAAACCCAAAACCAAAAAGACAGAAAGGAAGAAAGTAGTCCATGCTGGTGGTCAATAAGGTGTTCAAATGAGCGGCACCTTCCAGGGAGGTCATATGTGAGCTCAAATAACTCAGTGTAGAGTTTTTCAGCAACTGGATAGCCAAGATAAATTTATCATTCAAGGTCAACACTGGTAGATGGCCCACCTGACCTGTCTGCAGACGTGCCCTCTGAGCCGTCAGGTCATTGATCAGCTGCTGCTGCTCTTCCTCCTTTGTCTTAAGTTCACTCACTTGGTCTTCTAGAGCACGGCACATCTTTTCAAGGTTCTCCTGCATTCAAAAAGTGGTAAACGGCATCTTAAGCAAGTATTTGGACCATAGAAATTTGCAATAATCTAAGCATTCCATAGGAGCTGCAGTACTCATTTATTTTGAGAATAAACTACCTTTAGAAAAAAAAAAAACAACAACAACTGAGGCCTTAGTTTGTGATGGAAAGAGTAACAAGACACATAGTCTAAACCTACTGCCATGAAATTGCTTTGAGAAACTAAGCCTTTACTCAGTTGGCTTATCTGTGATATGAGAATAGTGGTACTTGATGACTCAGCTCATGAAACTTTTTGAGAAGCAGATTATGTATTTGTGCTTAAGGGAAAAACAAAAAGCCTAATCAAGGTGAGGTGTTTTAAAAATTTCAAAATACATCATTGAATTGTATTTTTTATTGGAAAGAACTTGAGTTTTCAGGATGCATATTCTTTGGGGACAGCTCTTCTCCTGTAAAGAGGGAGCACTTGGCCCCATCACATGGGAGTTGCCCTTCCTGCGACCAGCCTCCTGCCATAGTCTCCTCCTGCCAGTTACTAGTGATTCTTGAAAGGCTCACTCACACCTGTCCTACAGAAATCTCTTAAGACTTAAATCATGATTGTACCTTGGCTTTGGAGACCGTCTCCATGTTGCTAGCAAGGTCATCAATCTCCAGCTTGAGCTCGCTCTTCTCCTTCTCCAGCTTCTGCTTGACCCTCTGCAGGTTGTCAATCTGCTCCCCCAGCTCGGCCACACTGTCCGCGTGCTTCTTCCTCAGCGCGGCTGCCGTGGCCTCGTGCTGCAGGGTGGCCTCCTCCAGGTCCCGGCGCAGCTTCAGGAACTCGGCCTCCCGCTTCTTGTTGAGCTCTATCTGGGTGGATGTGATGCCGCCCGCCTCCTCCAGCCGCTCGCTGATCTCCTCCAGCTCCTGGGAGAGGTCCGAGTGCTGCTTCTCTGCTTTGGCGCGAGAGGCCCGCTCTGCCTCGATCTCCTCCTCCAGCTCCTCGGTGCGGGCCTGGCAGTGGGGAAAAGCTCAACGTTAGCTCCTTTGTGTTAGTATTTTGTCATGTTGAATGAAACTGATGGAAATCATGGACTTACCTGTAACTCCTTGATCTTCTTCTGCAGTTGAATGCCAAGTGCTTGTTCATCTTCAGTCTTGCTTTGCAGGCTGCTCATTTCAAACTCTTTCCTGTTAGGAGAGCAACACATTAGCTCATACTCTGTCCTCTTGCCAGTCTTCTTCTCTATGTGTAACTGAACGTTTTTGTATTGCTGGTGTTGAGGAAGTGCTAAGTGCATGTTTTACAAGTCAGTACTGTACCATATTCATTAAATATAAAAGTTAAAGATGTCCTTATTTGTTTTTTTCTGTGTGCTGTGAAGTAATATTTTTGAGATCCAGACAACGAGCAGGTTACAACTGAATTCTCTCATACTCACTTTTTGAGTTTTTCATCAAGTTGCTACTTATCATTTTCTATATCCATTGAGGATTCTTGGGCCAATTTTAGGTCACCCTCCAGCTTCCTCTTGGCTCTAAGTCCATGCGCAGTTTCTTTTCTTGTTCCAGAGATCCTTCAAGCTAAATATAAATAATGTTGAGTCATAAGGATTGCTTAGCTTCCCTTTGAAGAAAATGATTTCCTTGATAATCCTAGACTTACGTCATCCACTTGCTGCCCTAGCTTGGTTTTAGCTTTGGTCAGGGTGTTCACTTTGTCCTCTTCTGCCTGCAGGTCATCCAGGGTCTGCTGGTGTGCCTCCTGGAGGGCCTTCTTTTCCCTAGTCAGCTTAGCTATGACTTCGTCCAGGCCTGCCATCTCTTCTGTGAGGTTTTTCACCTAGAAAGGTTAAGGAAGAGATTATTTCTGCTCTAAAGCAGCTTAGTTAGATGGCAGAGTCTCTATGTGCTGTATACAAATATATTTCATACCTTGTTCTCTGTGGCATGTTTCTCCTTCTCAATCTTGGCCAGTGTCAGCTCAAGGTCATCTATGTCTTTCTTCAGTTCTGAACATTCATCCTCCAATTTCTTCTTCTTGGCCGTCAGCTCAGCATTGATCTCTTCCTCATCTTCAGCTCTCTTAGTCACCTCCTTGATCTTTGCCTCGAGCTGGATTTTGGTTTTGATCAGCTGGTCACATCTGTCTTCTGCATCAGCCAAGCTAGCTGCTTCCTGAGAAGGGACAGTAGACACTTTTAGATCTTGTTCTGTGGCCATGTTCAGATTTTATTAAGATTTTGAAACCAAGCAAATAAATTGTGCTTTAAAGCTTTAGGTTAATTTTTATTAGCTTTACATCATTTAGGAAATATTTATTGGGCACTCCACTTATGGCACTGGAGATTTTTAAAAAGAATTTGTCATAATTCCTGATGAATTTATAATAAAATTAGACTTATTAATGATGGGGTTCAGGATACACTATCCCAAAGTATGGTACCTTGGTATAATGAATATCTTAAGCTAAAGGAGTTTGAGAAAAGAGCAGAAATAGGAAGCCCACCCTGACCCATTCCCCTCACCGTTCTTCCCTGAAACAGGTCATAAAACTTCCATGTGGAAGTTCCCCTCCCTGTACTGGGAGGAAAGAAGACATTCTTATCACAAGAGGTGGGGAATTTAGGACTGAGAAGGCTGTATAAACAAACCTTGTTAAACTAACCCTTATCTTCCTAGTTATTTCTTCATCACTTACTACCCCAGTCCAGACCCCTTTGTCTTGTCAATTCTTCACATATTTATCATTTCTTTGTCTAAAGGGTATAACAGCTCCATGCTCTGGTCACTTCTTTAGGTCTTTATTCTCTTGTGAAGGCTCCCATATACACATAAAAATTAAATAAAATTTGTTTGTTTTTCTCCTGTCAATCTGTCTTTGTCAGTTTAATTTTCAGACCCAGCCAAGGAACCCTAAGAGGGTCAAGGAAATTTTTTTACTCCCCTGCGTGATAACCTGTGTTTAATGTGTTGGTATATAATTTCAGTTAGTTTTCTTTATTTAATATTATTTTCCCGAAAAGTTTAGTATATGGAAAGCAAAGAAAATGGTTGGGTGTTTAGCAGAAAAGTGAATTAAAGGGAAAGACACATGCTACAGTGACAGAGTGGGTGGAATTAATGGGAGCATGCGGAAGAACTAAGGGGAACGGAACATTTTGGAAGGTGGTGCTAGAGAAGTAGCAAGCGTGTTTCTCAGGAGAAGAAATAGGAGTTGGAATATAAACCCTCTGAGGGCAGGGACTATGTCTCTTGCTCAAAGTTGTATCCCTAATGCTTGGAACTTCATGAAATATTTATTAAATGGGTAGTTGATAGAGTAATGTTGAAAAGAAGTCATATTATTCTGAGAAGAGTATACTTAGATCAGTTATACTGATTATACTTGGATCATATTATACTGAGAGAAATAAACTTCCATACAATTATCTCTTGATTCTTGACAGTGTGATGAACCCCTCCTCAATTTGGAAAACCTTTGTCTCCATAAACCATAAGGAAAGTCACAGTGCCAGCCTAGGTATTTATAATTCATTTTTCTTTAATTTTTCTAGTTATGTGTCTAAAACCTGTGTGCCCACTGGAACCAGTGCAGATTCCCTTCTGAATTCAGAGAACTAGAGAGTAGCTTTTAATGTTTCTGTTGTTGATTTAAGTGGTGGCAGCTGAAATTTTCTTGTCATTTGGGTCACAGAAATGGGTTAGACAGTGGTGTTGATCAAATATTTCTTCTCAAGCCTCTGGATATTTCTTGGGACATCAAAACAAGAACATCAGTACTATTTTTCATGCTTTGCCTCATTGACACTATTTATAGAAAGTATTGCCGTTATCTTTGCAATGATCTTATTCTTTCAGGTCCTAGAGACTTTCTAAAGATATAGTTGAGAGGGAAATTGCCAGGGGACCATAGATTTTAAAATTCAGAATATGGGTTTCGAGTTGATACATTCTCATCATAAAGTCTCCTCACTCTACACTGTCAACAGTGTTCTTTCTTCACTGCTCTTATTTGTATTTTTCAGCAGGGAGAATCTTAGGGAACAAAGATCACTTTCTTTACTGCCCATATTTTGCTAGGAGAAACAACAGGGGGAAATGAAAAATGCTTTTATTTTTCCCTTCTCAACAGAAAGGAATCCTACCACAGAGCTTTTTAGTAATATTGTATATGAAATTTTATGGAACATTCTGAATTAAGAAAGATTGATAATCAGTCCCTTAATAAGGTGGAATTTAGACTCTCCCCTAGTAACTGCTGAATTGAAATTTTAGCATCAGATTGCAAGCAATGGCTTCTGATACTCACAGATTGAACCTGGAGCTGCAGGTCATTTTTCTCTTGCATCAGAGTTACTATTTTCTCTTCAAGTTCTTTCCATTTTGCCTCTGACTTGGCTACCTCTTCTTTGGTCTGCTCAAATCCTTCGTTCATGGTGGCTGTCTCCTTCCCTGTCTCTGCACTCTTGAGGAGGGGCTTGATTTTGAAATACAGCTTCATCCAGGGCCAGTCTTTCACATGCATGAAAACACGACTATTGTACTGCATACAGAAGATGGACTCTCTGTGATAGGAACAGAAATGTTCAAAGTCAGGTATAACAGGAAACAGAATTAAAAGGCCTAGGCTGATGGGGTTTAGTAACATTTCCTATTTTACCTCCCCTCCACCATCTTCTGGTACTCCACTCTTGCCAAGAACCCTCTGCACCTGGCCTGGGTTCGAGTAATCAGCTGGGCCAGCTTGTCATCTCGCATCTCCTCTAGGAGCCCCAGAAGGCCAGCTTTGAAAAAGACCTGTGCATGGGCAGAGTTGCAGATCAGAAACTTTCCATAGGCTCCAAAGGGACAGGCATAGTGTCTGGTGGGCCTTAGAGACTATTACCTTGGTGTGACCAAATTTATACTGGGTGTGGTCAACGTCGATGGACACAAGGAGCTTCTCAGAAGCCTTCTTGCTGTCAGTGAATTGTCCTTCAGGGATTGCACTTGCATTTAATATCTTGTATCTGTTTGAGCCAAACAAATAAATGATAGAGCCGTTGTCACCAACAAGAAGTCTTCCTGCCTTATTATAGAAACAACTTAACTGTTGGGTAGTCTAACACAGATAAACAAATGATCATATCTATCTCTTTATCTAGTCTTTGTATATTCAAAGGGTGTCAAACTTTTGGTATATCAATACAGAGTCTGTTAAATTTGTTGCTCTTCAATTTTAATAGAAGTTATAAAGGATAGGATTATTTCATTGAAAAATGAAATAACAAGAACCTTGTAAAATAATTCACAGTGAGAAAGTCTGACCTCTGTTTGAAGTCTGCATACAGGATTCTGCTTGGGAACCCCTTCCTGCAGATGCGGATGCCCTCCAGCACACGGTTACACCTCAGCTGGTTCAGGACAAGCTCATGATCCATGGCACCTAAAAAGAGATACATTTTCCATAATAGTCTAATGAGAAGTCACACTAGAGCTTGTCTGGATATCAGAAGTGTCTTACCAGGGGTTTTGGTTTCAATGGGGATGATGCACCGTACAAAGTGGGGGTGAGTGCTCCTCAGGCTGGTCATCAGCTTACTCAAATTCTCCTGTGGAGCCATGTGAATATTTGGTTAAAAATGCACTATTGGGCTTCCCTGATGGCGCAGTGGTTGAACGTCCGCCTGCCGATGCAGGGGGCAGGGGTTCGTGCCCCGGTCCGGGAAGATCCCACATGCTGCGGAGCGGCTGGGCCCGTGAGTCATGGCCGCTGAGCCTGCGCGTCCGGAGCCTGTGTTCCGCAACGGGAGAGGCCCCAACAGTGAGAGGCCCGCATACCGCAAAAAAAAAAAAAAAAAAAAAAAAAAAAGCACTATTTTTGTACATTCATATTTATAGACATAATTATCATGATCCATGATACTGTTTTAATTTCAGTGATTAGTATCCAGATTGAATTTGCAGAGGGTTATCTCTGGAAATATCTCTATTTTCCCTATCTTTGTGCATTATAAACTCGCTGTTGAAGTGGTTATTCATTCCTGTTGAATTTCCTAGCATATGTTATAAAGTTACGGCATTTTAACACATGGAAATACTCTACCCATAATCTTTTGCCTAGATAATATGGTCCGATTTACAAAAAACTCAAAATCTTCTTCCAGCTCTCCCATTTCTTTCTTTACCCAACTTTCAATTGTATCTGCTTCTCTAGCACATGCTTATTCCTTATAATTACATAGCTGTGTCTTCCTGCTGGTTTCATAGAAAGGGGCCTTTTAATGCCTTGTTCTGCAAATTGGCAGAAAACGGATAGCCATATTGCAAATGTGAGAGGTTTTCCACCCTATGGAAATCCTGATTTTTCAGAATAACTAGAACTTCAGTTATTACAGATAGGATTGTCAAAAGATAAGTACATTTTCCTTAAAAAGCTATTTCTTATCACACCTGATTTCTTATTTTCTTCTTTAGATCAGCCTCCAAATCCTACCACTATTTTTCTATCCTCACCTTTCAGAATCTACTCATTTCAGTTTTACGCCAATATACACCTAAGCACCTACCCCATTTGGACGTTCCCAAAGAAAATCTCATGTTTTGCTTAATCTTCTCCCAGAAGAAGCTTTTAAGTGTCAAATGACCTTATTTCCCAGCCCCAATATTGAATTTGACCGTCTCATACTGACTCTGACCTCCTGGCACCTGTGTCTCCTATACACTGAGCTATCTCTTCCAAGCTACCCCACGCCTTCCTGCGAGAGTCAATGCTACCACTACCTGCTGACCTGTCTCCTGGAGCCACATTTAGTTCTAGAATCCTTGCACGATTATTTACCCTTCCCCACATAGTAAAGTAAAATTTAACTTCCTGAACCTAATTAGAGAGAGAAAGTGAAGTTTGTACCCTGAAGACAGCTGACACGGTCTGGAAAGAGGAACCCTTCTTCTTGCCGCCTTGCACCGCCACCCTCTAAGGGGAAGAAAAATCACAAGCACTCATAGTACAGGCTTTCTCTGCCTCAGCTTTATACATTAAGTAAAAGATTAATTCTTTTGATAATTACCTGCTTCAGATGTTTCCTCAGAGAAAAGGAAAGCTAGAATCTTCACTGCGGAATTCTGGTACAGCCCGACCACCGTCTCGTTCAGGGGGTCCTTGTTCTTGTCCAACCAGCCAGTAATGTTGTAGTCCACGGTGCCGGTGTAGTGCACCAGGGAGAAGTGGGCCTCAGCCCTGCCTTTAACCACCTTGGGCTTCTGGAAGTAGGCAGACTTTCCAAGATGCTGGTCATACAGCTTGTTCTTGAAGGAGGTGTCTGTGGCCTTGGGGAACATGCACTCCTCTTCCAGGATGGAGAAGATGCCCATAGGCTGAGAGAATGAAAAGAAACATGGCACTTGAATTTTGTCTGCCTGTAGAAATAATGTGGAACACAATGATCCTATTTGAGTAAATTCATCATTTCATTCTTTACAGTTAGTGAAAACTCATTTCTTTGCTCAGAAGTTGTTAAATCACAAATATTTTTATCAGGTACCTATCAAGATCCGGGTGTGGTGTTGGGCTCCGGGATATGATGGAGAGTAAGATAAACAAGGAAGGAGTTCTGGTGGAGTTTGTGTCTTTGCCCCAAAGGCCTTAGAGCAATATTTCTCCAGGTGTGACTTGCAGATGGGTTGTGTTAGAAGTACTTGGTAAAAATGCAGATATTCCAAGGCTCCACCTCACACTTACCCAAAAGTATTTCTAGGAGTGAGATTAGGGAAATGTGCAGTTTTACTAAAAGTACTTGTGGCAAGTCTTTGACACAACTGAGAGCCTCTTCTTTAAAGCACTAGAAATTCCAATTTCAAATGCCAGCAGTGATGACTCCAAGGCTGACAAAGAAATAAGAAGTAAAACATACTCTCCTCAGAGCTCTTTTATAAGGAAAGATGGCTTAAGTATCAGGCTTGCATTGCATACTGTGGGGAAATGTAGAGTTCTGGACTCTCTAGAAAAGATTCAGTCTCCTTTTACCAGAATCCCTACCTTGGAGTTGGCAAAGGAATTTTCCTGATTTTAGTTACAAGTAGAAATCTCTTACCAGAGTATACAGTGAATGTTATGATTTTCTTTTAAATATGGGTCAGCAGTGTGATCTGTGATCTGAGAAAGGGAAGAGAACCTTCTCGATGAGCTCAATGCAGGCGGCCAGGTCCATCCCGAAGTCAATGAACTCCCACTCAGTGCCCTCCTTCTTGTACTCCTCCTGCTCCAGCACGAACATGTGGTGGTTGAAGAACTGCTGCAGCTTCTCGTTGGTGAAGTTGATGCACAGCTGCTCCAGGCTGTTGAACTGGGTATTTCGAATACCAAAGAGTTTGAGTGAGTTTGGAAGATCCAGTGGAGACTCAGCAAAGCAGACACAAAGTGGAAGGGTGCTTTGAGGCTTGTCATTGATGCAAACAACTCACATCAAAGATCTCAAAGCCAGCGATGTCCAAGACCCCAGTGAAGTACGGCCTGGGCTGCTTGGTTTCCAGCTGCTGGTTGATGCGGGTGACCATCCACAGGAACATCTTCTCGTAGATGGATTTGGTCAGAGCGCCCACTGCATTGTACACCTTCATAGACAGAGTAATGATCGTTGCTGTTATTAAAGACGTGTCCTGAAGGCCTGGAAAGAGTGAGATTCACAGAGGTTGTGCCATTACCTGCTGCACAGTCTGGACTTTGGTGACATACTCATTGCCGACCTTGACTCTGGGGTAGCAGAGGGTTTGGAGCAGGTCAGCAGAGTTCAGACCCTGGAGAGAGGCAGCTTTGTCAGCAACTGCAGAGACACAGTTCAAACATCCAACATGACCTACCATGACCCCACCATTCCTAGAGGCAGAGTAAGGAATGAATCATTCCTATGTGGGGTTAAATTTGTATGTGGCCATCAGATGCTCAGGTGCAAAGGAGACATGAGTTTGGAGTGGGCTTATTTGCCTCTATTCTCTCATTTAACCCAGATGGAGGTTCATTTGGTACCTTCGGTGCCATCTGGCTCTGCTTGCTCCTCACGCTGCTTTTGCTTAGATTTCAAGTTCCCATAATGCATTACTGCCCCCATGAGCTTGTAGATGGACACTTTTTCATCAGAAGAGAAGCCCAGGATGTCAGTGGCGCTCTACCAGGAGAGGTGAGAGGGCAGAATTAGGGCACAAGACACTAACTTATTTAGAAGAACTTATACTGTGTCCTTATTCACACCTACAGCAGGTTGTCGTTGTCATTTCCATACACAATGACTTATTTTTAAAAAACTGCATGTGTAACTGACATCTGTGGCCATCAGCTCTTCTCGGTCATCAGTGCTAGGGACTGTGATCTCCCCTTGACTGACCAAGGCATAGTCATATGGGTTGGTGGTGATCATGAGCATTTCTGGGTGCATAGAATTCAGGGTGTATGTTTTACATTAGAAGGTGTGCTAATAAAAACATTGGCTTCTAACTTAATAAATTTAAGCTCTTTCATACCAATTAGTTCTGGCTTCTTGCTAGACATGATCTGGTAAAAAAATATGGTAGCCTCTTTCTGCCTTTAGCTGGAAAGTGACTCTAGACTTCTCCAGAAGATCTGCAATGGAAAGTAGACATTGGATTAGAGGGAAAAATTTTAAAGTTCCTGGAATGATTTTGGAACTTGGGGTCATAAGCTAAATCTCACTGGCCCCATGAGATTTCAGCTGAATGGTCCCGTGAGGTATCACATATTACGTCTCTACCACTGCGGTTGCTCTTGCCACCTCTAGAAGGAAACTGAAGTTGCCTGGCTCAAGACATATTCATTTCTCATACAGAAGATTCTTGACATTTCAAATATAATTGATTCTTGATAGCCTCTTCCTCCTCAGGGTCTCTTCTTGCTTTATAACAGGGGTTACTAAGAGCAACATTTATCAAGGCTCACACTAGGAAGAAATCACATACGCTAAACCCAAGTTATAAACCCCCAGTCTTAGTTTTTTCTTAGAAAAATTGGAAATTTCTTCTGAGGCTGGCATCCTTCAGATAAGCCCAGCAACTCCTGGCAGTTTCTAGAGCACCGTTGGCTCCTGACTGAAGTGGGTGAAGCACCCCGTGGGCTCTGGTTAAGACTGGCATTACCCGCAGGCATGTTTGGCAGTGACTGGTGTTTCACAGGCTCCAGGCTCAGCAGGAGCTGTAAGATGTTCCTCCCAACCATCATTTGTCATTCTTGGATTCTGTTTAGGAGGTCCTGTTACTCACATGTTTCAATATCAGCAGAAGCCAGCCTCCCCGTGGTACCGAAGTGGATCCTGATGAATTTACCCTTGCAAGTGAAAAAGATGATGTTACATACAAAACTGTTAGCACACGAGTAAAAAGAGATTGAGTTAATAACTCAGACAGCCTTCTCTGGCATTTGAGAGGACACCTGAGAAAACCCTTCTGTGACCCACAGACTTAAAAAGCGAGAGGAGTTGTCATTCCTCACGGTCTTGCCGTTGCCAAAGGCCTCCAGCAGGGGGTTGGCACTGATGATTTGATCTTCCAGTGTCCCCTGCAAAGGTAAGGGCAGTCCTCACATGTGGGGCTCGGGAGTTTCTTTCTTGACAGCTTGGATCCTGACGTGGCAATCAGACCCACCTGCATTTTGCCGGTAGTAGCTTCCTCCTTCCTCTTGTCCCCAGTGACTGCAATTGTTGCAAAGTACTGAATGACACGCTTCGTGTTCACAGTCTTCCCAGCCCCAGATCCTCCGCTGTCAAGCAGTGATCAAATATGTGTGAGAAATTAAGCTCTGTGACAAAGGAAACTACTTCCTCCATTAGCATTTACTGTCTTACGCGCCTGTCTTTATATGTCCTTGTCAGAGTCCCCTAGATCTTTCTCTTCAGGCCACATTTAGCCCGTATTATTTCTTTTGCTTTGCACTGATAAGCATCTGAGATAGTCGATCATTAATCATGTAGCACTTATTTCTTGAGTGCTTAAAATGTGTCAGGCTCTCTTCTAGGTGCTGAGGCCGGGCCTCAGGGGTCCAAGAAGCAGCTCCTCAAGCACTACGTAGTAAATGAAACAATTAGTAAAAAACTCTCTGAAGTAATGCATGTGTTCTTCAGCTTCCTTAGACTAAAGATATTCCCAAGTTAGGTCTTTGAAGGAATAGACATTCCTCAAGTAGGCCTTGAAAATGAACCACTGGGAACATTCTCAAACTGCCCAAACTTCAGAAGGTGTGTGTGCTCACTGTCCAGTACTGGGTTCTGGCCATGTGTGGACATGGTGTTTTATATCTCCTAATCCCTGGAAAGCTCTGGAACTTTTAAGACTGGACTAGCAAACGATGTAATTTGCGACATTGTTATTTTATATTTGGATGCAATCTGAGCCCTATAATAAGTGATAGCAATAGTTAGTTCCAGGCTGATTATGCCATTGCTTTAGTATGGGGCATGAACTAATTTCTTCTTTTGGATTGTGATTTTCCCAGTGAAAATAAAATAGGAATAAGTATCAGAATAATAATACATACATGATTAAGATAGACTGATTCTCTCGATCTAGAAGAAAGACAGTGGACAATCAGCGTATCTACTAGTTACACAAACAAAACTTTCTATAGGGAAACACTGAGGGCATTGGGTGTAAGTGTCATATTCAGTGGGGTTTTTCCTTATATTATTGTGAAGTTACATGTGGTGTTGTTATTATGTCTCTTAAGTTGGGGAAGAGAAACATTAAAATGTGTCGTATTTTAAACTCCTTATGCCCCACAGGAAGTGTGTCCTTCTGGTTTAAAAGAAAGAGCAATCCTTTCCAGAGACACATTCCCTAATTGTCATCTATAGGTTCCAGTGGCCTGCTCTTTGCTAATGAATGCATATAACTGAAAAATGCGCAATATGCTAAGGATTTGGACTGTATTTCATAGTTCAAAATAGTGTTAATCAGGCCAAAATTGAGATTTAGTTTCTAAATGGTTCAATTACACACACACAGACACGCACACGCACACACATCTCTGTCTCAAGGTCCCAGACTGCAGCCCTAATTCTGATCAGCCTCCCAAAAGCATGCTATTGGGTCAAAGAAAGATCAGGTAAGAGAGGGTGCCTCAATCAGAATAAAGTCCTTTTAAGGGGGGACAGTGACAATTTCCTTTTGAATGCAGTAATCCCCGAATACCATTTTCATTCAGAGAGAGGCTGTTATCTCTGAAGTGGGTTCTGATGACTTTGTAACAATACTTCTTAAAGTATCTAATTCAAAATCAACAAGAAACTTAGGTACTAAAATGATTGAGCATATATTTTTCATTTCTATTCAGACAAGACTATTCAGCTGTTAATTTAACCTTTTTTGTTACTTAAATATATAAAATCATGTATGTCTAAGCAAGGAGACTGTAAACAAACTTATTAGGGTTGGAGTAGTAGCGTAGTCTGGTAAAATCGTGGAGGTAGAATCAGGAGAACTGAGTTTTAATCCCCACTTGACCATGTGTACCTCTCTGTGCTTTAGTTACCTCTTGTGTGCACCTAGGGGGTTGGATTTGGGTATTTCTAAAGGTCTTTTTAACTTTTCCATTTTGTGATTATAGGTGGTGAAATAATTTGTATGAAAAACAGTCAAGCCACTCACCAGTCAGCATGAACTGATAGGCATTGTCAGAGGTGGAGAAGAGGTGGGGCGGGGCCTCCTGCTGTTTTTTGCCTCTGTAGGCAGCCACCACCTCTGGGTTGTACACTGGCAGCCACTTGTAGGGGTTGACGGTGACAGAGAAGAGGCCTCAGTAGGTCTGCACCGTAAAGGAAAACAAGGAATATAATTATTTCATGGGGACCTTCATAACATACTATTTTTCAACATATTAACCACCTGCATGAGCAGAGGCCGTGAGAACAAACTCACGTAGATCATCCAGGCTGCGTAACGCTCTTTGAGGTTGTACAGCACTGCTGGCTCTTGCAGGTGGGTCGTCATGACCATGTCCTCGACCTTGTCGAATTTGGGAGGGTTCATGGGGAAGACTTGGTCTTCTTTCACAGTTACTGTCTGTCAAGTCAAGGTAGAGAAGCCAGGTCGACAAAGGAGTGTCAGCTCCCCTAACTGGCAGTGGGGCCCAGTCTAATCCCCTCCAGATGTTTTACTCACAGCTCCAGCTTCGGTCTTGGCTGTCACCTTCCCTCCTTCTCTACTCTGCATGGTTGCTTTCACAAAGGACTCCTTAGGGTCTACCACGAAGATTGAGGACTTGGCATCAAAAGGCCTATTCTGGGCCTCCATGCGCTCCTTTTCAGGCATTCGGAGGTAAGGAGCAGCCTCCCCCAAAATGGCCATCTCAGCGTCGGAACTCATGGCTGTGGGTTATTGATGGCAGCCAAATCAAAGACACTGCCTGGCAGAGGAAGTACAGATGTTATAGAAAATCAGCAACTGGGCCATTCGATTCACGTTTTAAAAAACCACAACATTATTCCTTGACAAGTTGAGCGCTAGCATCTTTTTGGATATGGTCAACTCCCTGGCTTGGCTGGAGGTGAAATGTCAGTCTCCGTGTTCTGTGCCAGTGGTGATAGATACTTATTCTTGCAGTTGGAAAGAGACCGTTGTTTCTGGCTCATCTACTGTATGATATTGTAGCTCCTTTCTCTGTTTCGTTTGCATATTTTGTAAACAACTTTTTTGGAGTATAATTGCTTCACAATGGTGTGTTAGTTTCTGCCCTACAACAAAGTGAATCAGCCATGCACACACATCTGTTCCCATATCCCTTCCCTCTTACGTCTCCCTCCCTCCCACCCTCCCTATCCCACCCCTCCAGGTGGTCACAAAGCACCGATCTGATCTCCCTGTGCTATGCAGCTGCTTCCCATTAGCTATCTACTTTACGTTTGGTAGTGTATATGTGTCCATGCCTCTCTCTCGCTTTGTCACAGCTTACCCTTCCCCCTCCCCATATCCTCAAGTCCATTCTCAAGTAGGTCTGCGTCTTTATTCCTGTTTTACCCCTAGGTTCTTCATGGCATTTTCTTTTCTTAAATTCCATATATATGTGTTAGCATACGGTATTTGTCTTTCTCTTTCTGACTTACTTCACTCTGTATGACAGACTCTAGGTCTATCCACCTCATTACAAATAGCTCAATTTCGTTTCTTTTTATGGCTGAGTAATATTCAATTGTATATATGTGCCACATCTTCTTTATCCATTCATCCGATGATGGACACTTAGGTTGTTTCCATCTCTGGGCTATTGTAAATAGAGCTGCAATGAACATTTTGGTATATGTCTCTTTTTGAATTATGGTTTTCTCAGGGTATATGCCCAGTAGTGGGATTGCTGGGTCATATGGTAGTTCTATTTGTAGTTTTTTAAGGAACCTCCATACTGTTCTCCATAGTGGCTGTACCAATTCACATTCCCACCAGCAGTGCAAGAGTGTTCCCTTTTCTCCACACCCTCTCCAGCATTTATTGTTTCTAGAATTTTTGATGATGGCCATTCTGACTGGTGTGAGATGATATCTCATTGTAGTTTTGATTTGCGTGTCTCTAATGATTAATGATGTTGAGCATTCTTTCATGTGTTTGTTGGCAGTCTGTATATCTTCTTCAGAGAAATGTCTATTTAGGTCTTTTGCCCATTTTTGGATTGGGTTGTTTGTTTTTTTTGTTATTGAGCTGCATGAGCCTCCTATCATCAGCTTATACAGAACGCCATGCTAAGATGACTGCAGGACTTCTCCAGCTCTTTCACTTGTAGTTCTTATCTTCCAGTGGGATTATAAGCACCTTGCAGACAGGGAGTGTTTTCCTTCTACGGCACCCTTCACACCTCTTAGAACACATGCTGGGTGTGGGGAAGGACCAAAGTTGGCTTTATAAATTAAAACATCAATAGAAATAGGTTGCTAAAGTTATAGGAACTATTTAGTACCTGGTGAAAACCTTTTCATTATAGATTTGGGATTTACAAGGACTGCCTGATAAAGGAAAGCAGAAATGTGAGGAGCCTTGTTTTGCATTGTTTAGTTAAAAATATCCTATTTTACATTAACTTCTCTTGTTCCTGTGTCATAATTTTGACAAACTCAGTTTCTTCACCTGTCTTTAATATTTCTCAAAGGCATTATAAAATGTTATTACCTATGTTTTCTTGCTTTATTACTAGTATTCTCATAAAAATTTCAGAAAACTTTTTCTTTTCAAGATCTGTCTCCTGCCACTTTAACATTCATCAATCCTGTGAATAATGATCATATATAACCTATTTTATAATAAAGATCTTTTTTTTAACATCTCTATTAGAGTATAATTGCCTTACAATGGTGTGTTAGTTTCTGCTGTATAACAGAGTCAATCAGCTATACATATACATATATCCCCATATCCCCTCCCTCTTGCATCTCCCTCCCACCCTCCCTATCCCACACCCCGAGGTGGTCACAAAGCACCGAGCTGATCTCCCTGTGCGATGCGGCTGCTTCCCACTAGCTATCTATTTTACATTTGGTAGTGTATATATGTCCATGCCACTCTCTCACTTCGTCTCAGCTTACCCTTCCCCCTCCCCGTGTCCTCAAGTCCATTCGTCGGCGTCTTTATTCCTGTCCTGCCCCTAGGTTCTTCAGAACCATTGTTTTTTTGTTTTTTTAGATTCCATATATATGTGTTAGCATACGGTGTTTGTTTTCTTCTTTCTGACTTACTTCACTCTGTGTGACAGACTCTAGGTCCATCCACCTGACTACAAATAACTCAATTTCGTTTCTTTTTATGGCTGAGTAATATTTCATTGTATATATGTGCCACGTCTTCTTTATCCATTTATCTGTCGATGGACACTTAGTTTGCTTCCATGTCCTGGCTATTGTAAATAGTGCTGCAGTGAACATTGTTGTACATGACTCTTTTTGAATTATGGTTTTCTTAGGGTATATGCCCAGTAGTGGGATTGTTGGATCAATGGTAGTTCTATTTTTAGTTTTGTAAGGAACCTACATACTGTTTAAAAAGATATCTTTTCAAGGAAAACTCAAAAGCACTTGGGTAATCTTCTCAACATTTTTCTATTCAAACTACAGTGACTTGGATAGCACAATTAAAATCCTTTATCTTGCTAAAAATGCTCACATTTTTCATATTATATTTTTTTAAATGTCCATTTTACAGAGTGCGAAACAATATGCAGATTTCAGCCACTTTTCCAAGGCAAGGATTCAATCCATTCTATTAATCCATTTAGACAGCATCTCAAGGTTTTTTATATTATATACAGTGGTGAGTAAAAGCTGTGTATAGGAAATTTATTGGTTTGGCCAAAAAGTTTGTTCAGGCTTTTCCATTAAGATGTTATGGGGGCTTCCCTGGTGACGCAGTGGTTGAGAATCTGCCTGCCAGTTCCGGGGACACGGGTTCGAGCCCTGGTCTGGGAAGATCCCACATGCCGCAGAGCAACTGGGCCCGTGAGCCACAACTACTGAGCCTGCGCGTCTGGAGCCTGTGCTCTGCAGCAAGAGAGGCCGCGATAGTGAGAGGCCCGCGCACCGCAACTAGAGAAAGCCCTCGCACAGAAACGAAGACCCAACACAGCCACAAAAAAAAAAAAGTTATGGAAAAAACCCCGAACGAACTTTTTGGCCAATGCAATACATTCTCTGTAAATGAACAGTAACACTGTAAAATTTTGTATTGCGTGTTGTAATTCACTTATTTAAAATACAATCTGCAATGCTGGAAATGGAAAAAATTGTATCTAAAAACTCCTAAAGATTCTGAGAAAGTGTTCCATTTATTGCAAAAGATATAAATTAATGAGAACCAGTTTCTAAAGTCTCCCTCAGAGTTTTTCAAGGGAAGCATGAACAGCCCTGAAATTGAAATGCTTTTATTTTATAACCTCCACCCCCCGCCGCCCCCGACCACTCTCCAAGCCACTGCAGATTTCTTGCTCCGTGCGAGGAATGAGAAAAATTAGTATCTTATCTTAGAGATGCAACCTTGAAGTGGGTCAGAACTGTAAGAAAATGAGCAAATTTCTTCTTATTAAATGCTAACAATTCTCAGTAATAGCATGAAGGATTATGAATTGAGAAGCAGGAAATGACTGGAACACCAAAACATCTAATTAAAATTGCCACGTAGTAAGTTGGTAATTCCCTGGAAGGGCTGCCATGGGCAGTGTGGGCCAGGATGTGTGGCATGCGTGTGGGCAGCCAGGCATCCCTGTTGGCCCTTCAGACAGAGCCCTGTCCTCACACACGCTTACCTTGAAGCTTTATGAGGAGAGAGAAATCATACTCATTCCAAGGGTACTTTTATAGGGTCAGATATGGAAAGCACGTAGCTTCCTCCTCTTTCTTAAATCATATTTGGCAAAACGTGTTTTTGGCAATGAAGGTCTCCCAAGTATAATTCCCCTCATATTAAAGATGTTTGGATATAATTAGAAATATTTCCTCTCACATTGGGTTAAGTGTATAAATCAATCTACTATAAATAATTTGAGTTGTTGGCAACCTGGAAGTGACTGCCTTTGGAATAATGTAAGGTGTTGTTTCAAAGACAGCTATGATATGTGTTCCCTGAACTTTGTTGCCTGCTGCTCTTGTGTTTCACTGAATTGCCCATGTGTAGTCTTTTCAACTGCCCGCACAATTGCAGATATTATACTAGGGAGGAAAGTTTCTGCTCTTTACCAGAGTGTCAGAAAAAGATTGTTAGTTTCTCCCAAGAAACCATGATTTTTTTCCCCCATTTATTGTACTTTTTCAAGGATGCTCGGAAATTTATTTTAAAACTTTCTTCATTGGGGCCTCCCTGGTGGCGCAGTGGTTGAGAGTCCGCCTGCCGATGCAGGGGATACGGGTTCGTGCCCCGGTCTGGGAGGATCCCACATGCCGCGGAGCGGCTGGGCCCGTGAGCCATGGCCGCTGGGCCTGCGCGTCCGGAGCCTGTGCTCCGCAACGGGAGAGGCCACAACAGTGAGAGGCCCGCATACCGCAAAAAGAAAAAAAAAAAAAAAAACTTTCTTCATGAAGAGCAGCCAAAGATAGACAGCTTCTTTCGTTTCCTTCAGTCAGTCGCCTCTGATTCATTGTCAAATAATTCCATGGCTTCGCTGAGCTGGATTGTCCTGCTTCTTTCACTTTTGTTTTCTAAATTTAAGTTGCTTGTGAAATCTCTTTTCCTCTATGAAACTCAACATAGGAACAAACCAGAAAACAGGGTGTTTCTCTGTCTAATTAGGCAGCATCTGTGACTTCTCCATCAGTTATCCATGGTATATATTTCACATTTTGCTTACGAACAATGCCTGCACATTATTTTCTATTCTGATGTTTAATTTAAAAATATATTTGTTTTATTGTCTCTGTGGTCTTGCATCTCTTATGTCAGCATTGTCTCTCTGAGACTGAGACAAAATTTGCTTAATATACCCTGTATTGCAACCATTCATGTATTATTGTACTTGTATGTCAGTTGATTTAATGGAAAGAGGCTGCCTTCTGAAAGCAGATATCTGGAGATGCTGTTTGTAATGGTCACAGGATTTTATTGCTGTAAGGGCCTATCTAATCCATATTCCTCATTTCACTAATAAAGTAACTGAGATTCAAAGAACAGAAGAGAGTTCACAAATCACACAGCAGTGTAAACCTTGGTCACCTGACTTGCAGTCCAGTGTGCTTGCTGGTAACACTCTTCTACCTCAGTAGGTTAAAGCCATCGGGAAGGGTCTCCCAGGAAACATGCATCTGAGAGGGGCTTTCCTAGCCAACTCTTAACCTGCTTTGCAACCACAGATACATCATTTTATTTTCTTAGACACTTTCTTTATCAGGCATCTGCAAAATGTCACGGTGTTCTCAAAAAGAGAACATTTTAATAATGCTCTCAATAGGATTTGATGGGAATTTTAAGACAGCCTTTTGACTGCTCTGGATAGATTCTCCAGTAAGTAGAGAATAGATGTTGGTTTTGGTTATTACTGCCAAGTTCTGAGGCACCTGAGCATTTACAGGTGACGTGGGAACACAGTGAAGGGGGCCAGTGCAGCGAGGAGCGATTCCACACCCTTCCTAAGGCCAGTGTGAATCCAAATTATCTGTGAACCTACTTCCACACATCTAGTTAAGTCATTCTCTTGCAGGGCCATTTAAACCAATATACTCTTGCTTTCTATTCAGATGGGAAGTCACCATTCAGTTTTTCCTTTACACTGTCCAGGAAGGCTATTTTTTTGGCTATGCATCGCAACTAAATCCAGCTTAAAAAATCTTGTTTCTCGGGCTTCCCTGGTGGCGCAGTGGTTAAGAATCCGCCTGCCAATGCAGGGGACACGGGTTCAGGCCCTGATCTGGGAAGATCCCACATGCCGCAGAGCAACTAAGCCCATGTGCCACAACTACTGAGACTGTGCTCTAGAGCCTGTGAGCCACAGCTACTGAAGCCTGCATGCCTAGAGCCTGTGCTTTGCAACAAGAGAAGCCACCACGATGAGAAGCCCATGCACTGCAACGAAGAGTAGCCCCCGCTCGCTACAAGTAGAGAAAGCCTGCGTGCAGCAATGAAGACCCAACACAGCCAAAAATAAATAAATAAAATAAAAATTTAAAAATCTTGATTCTCTCAGGAAGCTCCTCTGAGTTACTCAGATTGCTACCATAGCTAGTTTTTGCACCAAATTCATATGTATCATTATGTGGGTTTAATATACATGTGAATAATTTATTTGGGGATCATATTTTATCGATACTTTTATTCATTTATTTTGGCTCTTCACCTGATTACAGGGGGCCATGAAGTCTGAAAACATACTTGCCTATTGATAATAATATATAGAATAATAGTTCCTTTGTCTCCAGACTTTATAGCCACTTTGTAGCTTTCACATGGAGAAAGGTCACATCTCACTGTTTCATGTGGTACCCATTATCCAGTGCATATACTATGAATATATTGTATATATTACATGTATTAATGATGAAAATCTTCCTGTGCTAATAATACTCCATTGAATTTGTATTAGTTATTAAGCAACAAGAATTAATGATATAGTTCAGGAGGCATCCCCTGTGTGAAAATGTAACTAGTGCCATCCTTTGTATAGACCCGGAAAATAGGTTCATGTTAGGGGAAGCAGGAGCTTTCTAAGATCCTGCTATACCCCACTATTAGGGAAAGGTTAGAAATAAAAATAACTTCCGTATTTCTGTGCATCAGAACAGGCTTCCCTGATCAGTGACAACTTTATGGTCTTAAAGTATTACTATAGACCTAAAATAAAAGCAAGTACATAATTCCTTCTTAGTGGCAGGTCAAATGTGACTGTTTGATAGTCTTGTGATTATTCAAGTTTTGACATCGCTTCAGGAGAGAGAGAGAAAAGAAAAGACCAGTCTAAGGATATTGCTTGCACAGTGCCCTATGCTCTTTATTTCTTTTGCAGTAGGACAGGATAGACAATAATTACAGAGAGAAATGACCAAAGACTTCACATTTTGTGCTTCTCTCCAGTCATTCCATAGCGTCAGGACATGATCACTCTTCGCTTATGACTTTCGTGTGAACCTCCCGGCTCTTCACCCGCAGCTTGTTGACCTGGGACTCAGCAATGTCAGCTCTTTCCTCGGCCTCCTCCAGTTCATGCTGGAGCTTGCGGAATTTAGATAGATTTGTATTGGATTGTTCCTCCTGAGAATAAAAATGGAATTGTAAGGTACCCATACTGGTCATCTTTCTAGACTCTGTAGGCCTAAGGGAAGAAAGGACTTGCCATCTGCAGAAAAGTTAAAATACCCAGCGGGAAACCTTATTGTCTTACCACCTTCTGAATTTTGCTTATCATTGAAATTAACTTTATGATTTATTTGGGGCCCTGTGTCTCATAAATAATCGCAACTCTACTTTTGCAACCAAAAGGTGGAAAAAAATATGTACTACAATTAGAGTAAGAAAAATATAAGAGCAGAGAAGAAGGCAAGGATAAAATCATGCTTGTTAATGCTTGCTGGAAGATGACTATTCACTTGAGTTAGATATTCTTTATCATTAAGGATGAATTTCTTAATAGCTTCTTTATATTGAAATAAATGTTGAATTTTATCATATATCATTTTGGCACATTTCAAAGCAATCACTTTTTTCTCCTACTTTGGATGTAATGATTCTATTGACAGGCTCCTTAATATTAAGTAATCCTTACTTTGTAGGAATTAAGCCTATTTAATCACTGATGGACAGTCTTCTTAATATTTATTTATTTATTTTTATTTGGTTGCACAGGGACTTAGTTGCAGCAGGCGAGCTCCTTAGTTGTGGCATGTGAACTCTTAGTTGTGGCATGCATGTGGGATCTAGTTCCCTGACCAGGGATCGAACCCAGGACCCCTGCATTGGGAGCGCAGAGTCTTAACCACTGGACCGCCAGGGAAGTCCCGACAGTCTCCTTAATAAAAGTAAGGGTTGCTATAACTATACTCATGAATAAAACTGCCTTTAGTGTCTTCCCCCCTGTTCTCTTTTGGACAGGTTTTGGTATGCGGGTTATGCAAGCTTCTTAAAATGATTTGGAAATCTTTTCATCTTTTCCCATGCTCTGGAATGGCTTACATAGCTCAGGGATTATCTGTTCCTTGAAATTTTGAAAGACATATCTGGACCTGAGTCCATTTTCAGAAGTATTTCTGAAATAACTTATTCAGCCAACTTAGCAATTTATATTCTCTTATTTCTTTAAGATTTTAACTGTCTTAACAGATTTATATTTTACATTTAAAAATTACCTTTCTACCTGTATGGTTTGTCCCATTTCTCATTTGTAATGTTGTGAGTTTGTATTTTCTCTCACTTTTTTCCTTGATTAATCTAGTTATAAGTGTATTTATTTTATTAATTCCCTAGATGTTAGTGAGATTATCAAATTAGAAAATAGAATACTCTGATTCATTAATTTCTACCTTTATCTTTATCAACACCTCTTACTTTTGTTATTTTATTATTATTTATGATTTCTTTATTGGACTGTCAGTTTTCTTCATTTTTTAAAATTCTTGATTCATAATGAAAGCATATAAAGCAATGAATTGTCCTTCAAGGACAGCTTTGGTTACATTCTAGACTTATAAAAGTCTCTTCTTCCTTGAAATTTTATTTACAGTTAAAAATTATTCAGTAATTATGTTTTTATTTAATTTAATCCAAACGTTTTTTAGGAAAGTTAGTTTTTTAACATTTAAGTGCTCGGAAATTTTTGTTTATATGTTCTCATTACTTTACAACTTTATCACACTGTGGCTAGAGAATGTGGCCTGTATTATTTCTGCTTTGAAATTTTTTGAGGTTTCTTTGTGGGTTGAATGTTAACTTTAAAAATCAATCTATTAATATTACAGATAGTAAGCAATAAGTTAAAAAATGTGCAAACATTTTTAAGAAGTACACAGACTTCTATGAAGCAAACAGCTTATTTACTACAAGAAGTAAATAGTAAATCTAATTATTTATTTATTAGTTTTTCTTAACAGAGGACTTCTCCCTTCCCTCTGTCTTAAGGATACTTACAGCCTCCTCAGCTTGTCTCTTGTAAGATTTCACTTTTGCCTGAAGTTTATCTACCAAGTCCTGAAGCCTGAGTATATTTTTCCGATCTTCTTCCGTCTGAAAGATGATAAAAACCACAGGGCCTTACTTCAAAAGCACATGACTGTTGTATCATCTCATGTGACTGTTTCCTGTATATGCAAGGAGTGCTTAGCTGATAAAAACTGTTGCTGTACCTGGTAGGTGAGTTCCTTCACTCTCCTCTCATGTTTCCGAAGACCCTTGACAGCTTCCGCACTACGCTTTTGCTCACTCTCGACCTCTCCTTCCAGCTCACGCACCTGCGAATAAGTAGGCTCTTAAGAACTTTGATCCAGTAAGGCATTGGGAACAAATGGAAATAGATAGATATTGAGAGACCCACCCTGGCCTCCAGCTTCTGGATCTGCTTCTTCCCGCCCTTCAGGGCCAGCTGCTCAGCCTCGTCCAGGCGGTGCTGCAGGTCCTTCACCGTCTGCTCCAGGTTCTTCTTCATCCGCTCCAGGTGGGCGCTGGTGTCCTGCTCCTTCTTCAGCTCCTCGGCCATCATGGCTGCCTAATTAGCAGTAAAACAAAACCAGTAGAGAGAGCTGAGACAGCCCATCAAGATTCTAACTTGACCACCCCCGTGTGGTCCTCTGCTCACGTCAGTGATGGCCTTCTTGGCCTTCTCTTCTGCATTGCGAGCCTCTTGGATAATGTCCTCCATCTCTCCCTGGATTTGGGAGATGTCTGTCTCCAGCTTCTTTTTCGTGTTGATCAGGCTGGTGTTCTGGTTAAAATATCAAATTTGGAAATACTAAGTACATGAGAGCAAAATTACAATGTCCAATGTTCTAATGAACCCACAAACTAATTAATTAAGGTAACTAATTAGTATCCCTTCTCGTTCCATAAATTATCTGAGTTGACAGTATACTTTTACAAGACAGTCAACTCTGAATGTCACAGTTCATATAAACAAAAATATTGTTAATCCAAAGATATTACATATTTTAAACTTTAACCTCCATAAAACATTATGAATAAATTTTTAGATAGTACTAAGATTTGAGCAAGAATTTCATTTTCAGTCCACTGTAGTTTTGACTTTTATGTTATACTCACCTGGGTGTGCAGGAGCTGGACGCGCTCGCTGGCGTCCAGGAGCTCCTGCTCTGCCATCTTCCTGCTCCTCTCCGTCTGCTCCAGGGTGGCCCGCAGCTCCTCGATCTCGGCCTGCAGCAGGTTGGCTCTGCGCTCCACGATCGCCAGCTGCTCCTTCAGGTCCTCTTGGCCCCGGAGAGCATCATCCAGGTGGAGCTGGGTATCCTGTGGAATGGATGATCATTGAGACACCTTGTTCTCAGGGCTGCAGTCACCCCAACTTCCCTGGAACCATCTCCTGAGCCCATTTACCTTGAGGATGGCTTGGGTGTTCCTGTAGTTCTTCAGGGCCTCAGCAGCCGTGCGGTTGGCGTGGTTCAGCTGGATTTCCATTTCGTTGAGGTCTCCCTCCATCTTCTTCTTGAGCCTGATGGCATCATTTCTGCTCCTGATCTCAGCATCCAGCGTGCTCTGCATGGACTCCACGACTCTAATGTGGTTCCTCTTCAGCTGGTCAATTTCCTCATCCTTTTCAGCAATTTTCCTGTCAACTTCAGACTTGACTTGGTTCAACTCCAGCTGGATGCGCAGGATCTTTCCCTCCTCGTGTTCAAGAGATGCCTTAATGACAGCAAGGGGTGACATTAGCAGGGAATGGAAGCATTCAGAAGTTTTTCTGCACATGTTCCTTCCACTAATTTTGTGCTGTTTCTTTTTCTGTTCAATATATGTGGCTAGTCCTAATTTTTTTTTGTATCTGTTTACAATGCACATTTTTGACTTGTACCTCTGCTTCTTCTAAAGCAGCCTGAATTTCAGACTTTTCTTGTTCCACTTGTTTCTTTACTTTCTCCAGTTCGTGCATACGTTTCCCTCCTTCTGCAATCTGCTCAGTGAGGTCAGAAATCTCCTCTGTTGTTTGGGTAAAAGACAGGTAGAGGTTTGATCAGACATAGGACATAAGAGGAAGGTTCCTCCAAGGCATGAAAATTATTGAAAGTGAAAGGGACTCACGCTGCAAGTTTTTGTTCTCTCGTTTCAAAGTTTCTAGCTGATCCAAGGACTCCTCGTAGGCGTTCTTCATCTTGAACAGCTCAGTGCCAAGAGAGCGGGCCTCCTTCTGAGCGGCCTCGAGCTCGACATGAGTTTCCTCATACTTCTGTTTCCATTCTGCCAGGACCTGAAACACCCACCGAGAGTGGTTACCTCCTGGAAAGGATAGAGGACAATGGTGGAGAGCAGAGGCTGCTGTAGAAACTACCTTATCGAAGTTCCTTTGCTTTTTGTCCAGAGCTGCGCAGGCAGCGTTTGTCCTTTCCACATCGAGCATGAGGTCCTCGACCTCATTCTGTAACCGCTGCTTTGTCTTCTCAAGGGAAGCGCATTTGGCGTTCACAGCTTCTACATGTTCCTCAGCAGCCTGCAGCCGCTGGGCCAGCTTCTTCCTTGAAGATTATGTTTGTAGAAAGAAGTGAACCAAACCAAGAATTATGAACTATTACCATGCTGAAAAGTATGGGGAACTTCATATTAAAAATATCCATTCATTCACTCAACAAATATTGATGAGCTTCTTTTATGAACCAGATGCTGAGTACACAGCAGTAAACAGGACCGAAAAGGTCCCTGCCTCGTGAAGCTTCCAAACAAGTGAGAAACAATAAGCAAGTGAGAAAATGCATAACAACATATTGCAGATATAAGTGCAGTGAAGGAAAATAAAATGGAATATGGCGTGGCCAACTATTCTAGATACTCAGGGAAGTCCTCTCCGAGGAGGTAACATTTCAGTCAAGATCTAAAAGAAGTCAGAGTGAGCCAGAGGGAGATCGGGGGGGAGAGTATTCCAGACACAGAGGGGCCAACAACTGCAAATCCCTGAAGCAGCAATGAGCTTGGTGTGCTTGATAACCAGCAATAAGGCTGGTTATCTGTATAATTACTTGTTATTCTTTGTTTCCTTAACTAGATTTGAGGCTAGGAGGGTAGTGATGGTGTTTGCTTTATTCATGTCTTATTCTCAGGGCCTGATAGTGCCTGGCAAATAGGAGCTAATTAATGAACGTTTGTGGGCTAATTAACTGAATCTTCAAAGGTTGTGTCTTTCTGATTCAACATCCAGCGTTCTCTGCACATTCTCTCCTATCTGCACACATACTTGGCCTCCTCCAGCTCCTCCGTGCGCTGGATGGCGTCCGTCTCGTATTTGGTCCTCCACTGGGCCACCTCGCTGTTGGCCTTGGACAGCGCCCTCTGCATCTCGGCCTTGGATTCCTGCTCCTCCTCATACTGTTCCCGCAGCAGGTCACAGTCGTGGCGGGCTGACTGCAGGGCGTGGGCCAGGGCGTTCTTGGCCTGTGGAGGTAGTTACACCTTCTTTTTACTGTATATTTAATTGTTTAATTGTTAAGTTTCAAAACCTTTTTAAAGTTGGTGTAATGGACTCCAATTAGGGTCAGGTTAGGGGGAAAAAATGAGTCTTAAAACGATAGTTACCTTTATCTCCTCTTCAAGTTGCCTCTTTAATTCCTCAGTCTGTTGAGTAAATGCTTGCTTGCCCCTTGATAACTGAGACACCAAAGATTCTTTTTCATCTAGCTGACGTGAAAGTTCACCTGATAGGCAAAAGACATGGCACCACGTTTTAAAGCAAAGAAAAAGTTTTGCAAGCCCATATTAGAAATAAGTTTAAACTCTCAACACCGCCTTCCAGTTGAGTACTCAGATGATTGAATTCTCTGTTGACACCTTCATGCTCATGTCAAATTTCTCATTTTTATGGTGAAACTTACATATTAACCTGAATGAATAACTACAGCTTAAATTCTCTTTGTTCTCTCCATAACTGATTCTTCCAGGGTTATATAATATCATGCAAAACCTGTTGATAACTGTCAAAGAAGGTAGCTAAAATTTCTAATTCTACATTGTCCCTGTTTCATAAGACTTTTGAGGGACTGGGTTATCCATTGCCCTATTCAGGAATTCGGTTCACTCTGATCTAGATAAAAAGAAGCTTAGTCTAAAACAGGAGCCCTGGACCCATGCTGGAGTGACTCCTGATCCTAAGCATCCCCTCCATGTGACCAAATCCTCAAGGCGTTTGTGGGGCAGAGCTTGACCCAGTCCTATGGAAGTCTTCATCTCCAGCATTGTCCCCAAGTGACCTTGCCTGTAGGATGAGAGCCTGAGCTGTTCGGTGAATCACACATGTTCTCAGTTGCTTTTATTAGGCTCTCACATCACCATATCAGTTGTTTTTGACCACATCATCTCCACTTTTAGGCCTCATAGAGGAGAGAGTTACCAGATTCTGTCTGCAGGCGTCCCCTCTGGGTTGTCAGGTCACTGATCAGCCGCTGTTGCTCTTCCTCCTTCGATTTCAGCTCACTCACTTGGTCTTCCAGGGTGCGGCACATCTTCTCTATGTTTCCCTGTGAGAGAAAAAGTAGAAGCAGCAAATGAAGACATTTTAATAATATTTTGCTATGGCTGCAATTTCTTCTAAAACAGAAAAAGATTTATTTTGACATATAAAATAAATTTTCTTATATGTAATATGATATATTAGAATTTTTTCTATATATTTTATGATTGCTGTCCTAAGTTGACACTATACATTGGGGTTTTTAAAAAGCTAATTGTGAAGCTTTGTTCAGTATTCCAGGCATACCTCATTTTGCTGCTCTTCACAGATACTGCATGTTTTTGGTTTTTTGTTTTTTTTTTTTACAAATTGAAGGTTTGTGGCAACCCTGTGTCCAATAAGTCTGTCAGCGCCATTTTCCCAATAGCATTTGCCCACTTCATGTTTCTGCATCACATTTTGGTAATTCTCACAATATTCAAACTTTTTCATTATTATATTTGTTACAGTGATCTGTGATCAGTGATCTATGATGTTACTACTATGACTCGTTGAAGGCTCAGATGATGGTTAGCACTTTTTTTTAGCCATAAAGTATTTTTAAATTAAGGGATGTATATTTTTTTAGACATAATGCTATTGCACACTTAATAGGCTACAGAATAGTGTAAACATAACTTTTATATGCACTGGGAAACCAAGACATTTGTGTGAATTGCTTTATTTTGATAGTTGCTTCATTGTGGTGGTCTGGAACCAAACCCGCAGTATCTCTGAGGTAGCCTATAATAAAAATTTTAAAGATCATATGCTAAATTTAAGAGTTTGTGAGAATTGAATGGCACATTTTCTAAAGGCATGTTTGTAAAGACTTGCTGGTTTTTATGTACAATGAAACTTTGCTTATTGGGTCATTGAGAAGTTTGGAGAGCTGTGTTCTCCAGTTGGAGAACCAGAGAACACTCACGACCTATGCTCACTGCTGGCGCTGTCATTTGTTAGTAGTGTCATGGGGCCCATGTGCTTAGCTTCTTGAATATTAGTTTCTTCATATGATTAAGTGGAAATAATACAAATACTAATATCTTTCTTGCTTACCTCCTGGATTACTACAAAGAACAAATGACATGTTGTGTGTAAAGGGCCCTGTGCAAACTGACGTGCACATAAAGGGTCATTGTTGTTAATGACAATTTCTCAGACTGCGGTACCTTGGCTTTAGAGATCGTTTCTACATTGCTAGCAAGGTCATCAATCTCCATCTTCATCTCACTCTTCTCTTTCTCCAGCTTCTGCTTGACCCTCTGCAGGTTGTCAATCTGCTCCCCCAGCTCGGCCACACTGTCCGCCTGCTTCTTCCTCAGCGTGGCTGCCGTGGCCTCGTGCTGCAGGGTGGCCTCCTCTAGGTCCCGGCGCATTTTCTGGAACTCGGCCTCCCGCTTCTTGTTCATCTCAATCTGGACCGCAGTGGCCCCGCCGGCCTCCTCCAGCCGCTCGCTGATCTCCTCCAGCTCCCGGGAGAGGTCTGAGCGCTGCTTCTCTGCTTTGGCGCGGGAGGCCCGCTCCGCCTCGATCTCCTCCTCCAGCTCCTCGATGCGGGCCTGGCAGTGGGGAAAAGCTCAATTTTAGCCATTTTATGTCATAACTGTGCCTCTTTGAGCCAGACTGATGGAAATATGAACTTACTTGCAGCTCTTTGATCTTCTTCTGCAGTTGAATGCCAAGTGCTTGTTCATCTTCAATCTTGCTTTGCAAATTGCTGATTTCAAACTCTTTCCTTTTTGAAAAGTAGCAAAGGATAGCAGTTGAGTTCATATGCAACATTGGAAGCAAGTTCATAAGCAATTCTTTCTACTTACTTTTTGAGCTTTTCATCAATTTGTTGTTTTTCATTTTCAATGTCCATTATGGACTCTTGGGCCAACTTGAGGTCACCTTCAAGTTTCCTCTTAGCCCTTTCTAGGTCCATGCGAAGTTTCTTTTCTTGCTCCAAAGACCCTTCAAGCTAAATACAAATAATGTTGAGTCAAAAGGATTGCTTAGCTTCCTTTCAAAGAAAATAATTTCCTTGATAATCCTCGACTTACGTCATCCACTTGCTGCTCTAGCTTGGTTTTAGCTTTGGTCAGAGTGTTGACTTTGTCCTCTTCTGCCTGCAGGTCATCCAGGGTCTGCTGGTGGGCCTCCTGGAGGGCCTTCTTCTCCTTGGTCAGCTTTGCGATGTTTTCATCCAGACCTGCCATCTCTTCTGTGAGGTTTTTCACCTTAGGAAGTAAAAACACTTTGCATTACATGTTACATTTTGGTGGCTTCAGTTTTATGCTTGTATTCCCTAATAATAATAAAAAAGTAAACTTTCCTTGTATACATTTCCTACCTTATTTTCCGTGGCATGTTTCTCCTTCTCAACCTTGGCCAGTGTCAGCTCAAGGTCATCTATGTCTTTCTTCAGTTCCGAACATTCGTCCTCCAGTTTCCTCTTCTTGGCCGTCAGCTCAGCATTGATCTCTTCCTCATCCTCAGCTCTCTCAGTCACCTCCTTGATTTTGGCCTCGAGCTGGATTTTGGTTTTGATCAGCTGGTCACATCTTTCCTCTGCATCAGCCAAGCCTTCAGCTTCCTTGAATTGGAAACAAAATCAAAATTGGGAAGTAAGAATGAAGTATTTCACAATGATAACGGTGTAAATCACCACTATTGGTTCTTTGGCTTAAACTTTTATGAACCACCTGCTGTGTGTGATGCAGGGCGCTCCACATTGTGAGAAAAACAAAATGTATCAGATATTGTCCTGTTCCTTTAGAAGAGTATATTCTACAGTAGATTAGAAAACTTAACCTTAACAAGCTACCATTAATTCAGAAACCAATTAGTGACATAAAAGAGATCAGAGAAGTTGTGTCAGATATGGTTTCATGAATGAAGTGGCATTTGAGTTGGGCTTTGAGAATGGGTAGGCTTTGGTCTTGTAGAAATGAATTTATTGGGGGAAGGATCAGGAGGAGAGAAAGGGTTCCAGCGGGAGAAATTCTGTATGGAGCCGCCACTGAATTATTTCCCTTTGTAGTCTTGGCGGATGATCCTGGTTAAGATGCTCTAAATTCTATCTGAAGCATACAGTGATCAAGAAATTCCTAGCAACCTATGTTTCTACTTAAGAGAGTTGGGGGTGGACAGGAAATGAGAGAGAAATTGATAGATACATTCATCAGTGAGCCTCCATATCAGTCTTTGAATATATAAAAGAATAAAATGTGCTGCATATAGCCAGGTAATGAGTATAGTGGTGTAGGACAGAGTCTAAGTGATTCTCTAGGGACAAGAGAAGAGAATTCAGGATAGATTCAAAAGGGGTGGGGACAGAAAAACAGCTCTTTTCCCTTCTGTAATCTAAAAGAAGGAGTTATTACACTGCCCAAACTTGACAGAAGAGACCAATCTTAATCAGCAGGGAAAACATACGATTTTGTGATGAGTAAATTATACCAGACCAATTCAGTTCACTCCAAATGAAAGACAGTCTCATAAATTACATTTCAGAGTTGATGGAAGCAATTCTAAAATACTTGGTTTGGGAGTAGCAGCAGGCTGGTTGGAGGGAGAGAGTTGGGGGTAGGCAGAGCAAATTAGGTACTGATGCAGCAACCCGGGTGTGATGTGCTACCGCACTGACTATGGAGATGGATTGGAAGGAGCAAATCTCAGTTTTGGAGATCAATAACAAACAATAATTCAATAAAAATTGATGTAGAATACTGTCATTTGTCAGCTCTACATGCTGTGATTTAAGACCCATAGACATCTAGAAGTTCAGGGACGTTTCAAAGAAAACAAATCACTCTCTCCATGCTATCCTCTCCTTAATATTTTATCTGGGCTAGCTTCATGTTAAAATCACTTTCAAGGACTATCTTCATAGGGAAAAGAAGTTGTAAACCCTGTAGTTTGATGAAATTGTACAGAATGGAAGAAAATGGTCAGTTCTAGCTCATTGCCCTGGGTCTGGTTTGGGGGCAGTATTGGGTAATGAAGGAATAAGGACTCATTAGGACCATCAGAACGCTCTAACCTTCTCCCTCTAGTGTGTGTCTCTCACACTGACTACCCAACACGCTGCCTCTAGTTGTGGCTAGAGTCATAGTGCTTGCATCCTGATTAGCAGTACACAGGATGATACCACTACTTACAGCCTGAACTTGGAGCTGCAAGTCATTTTTTTCTTTCAACAGTGACACCATCTTTTCTTCCAGTTCCTTCCTTTTTGCCTCTGACTTGGCGAGTTCTTCTTTAGTTCTCTCGAACTCTTCCTTCATGGTGGCCATCTCCTTCTCTGTCTCCGCACTCTTCAGCAGGGGCTTGATCTTGAAGAAGAGTTTCATCCAGGGCCAATGCTTGACATTCATGAAGGCTCGGATGTTGTACTGGATGCAGAAGAGAGACTCCCTGAAATTTAATTGATGCAAATTAGATATTGTGTGGATGATGAAATGAGATGGAATCTTGGCAGTGAGAGTTGGAGGTTCTGCCCTCCACCATGTTCCTCACCTACTTTCAAAAGCACAGACGAAAGAAATTATATTTGGGGATGGTGGTCAAGGACTCATTAATCATTCCTTTCTCTACGTTGGTGCTTCTCAAACTTTGGTGTGCATAAGAATCATCTAACTTCTTTTTTTTTAATTTATTTTATTTTTTTGGCTGTGTTGGGTCTTCGTTGCTGCATGTGGGCTTTCTCTAGTTGTGACAGGCGGGGGCTACTCTTCGTTGCGGTGTGCAGGCTTCTCCTTGCGGTGGCTTCTCTCGTTGCAGAGCACAGGCTCTAGGCTCACGGGCTTCACTAGTTGTGGCACGCAGGCTCAGTAGTTGTGGATCGCGGGCTCTAGAGCGCGGGCTCAGTAGTTGTGGTGCATGGGCTTAGTTGCTCCATGGCATGTGGGATCTTCCCAGACCAGGGATCGAGCCCATGTCCCTTGCATTGGTAGGCGGATTCTTAACCACTGTGCCACCAGGGAAGTCCCTCATCTAATGTCTTGATGATCTCATCTTATCAAATACTGGTTCCTGGACCCTTTCCCCAGAGAGTCAGATTCTGCAGATATGAGGTGGGGCCTAAAATTTGCATTTTTAACAAGTTTGCAAGAGATGCTGATGGTGTAGGTCCAAGGACCACCCTTTGAGAAGTACTGCTCTGCTTTAGTGCTTCGCAAACTTTCCTATGTGAATGCCACTGAGAGCAGTGAAGGGGGAACCAGACCCCTCAGGGGTGTGGGGCATGGGATAAAGGGACTCATTAAAAACTCAGAATTTCTTTGAAAAATCTCTGATTTTATATTTTAATGTTGTATGATTTTTGCATTCTACTCTAATCTCATCACATTTGTTTTAATCTAAATTATTTTAAAAAATTAATTACTTTCATATATGGGCAATTAATTGCCCCAATTTATATCTATATATATCTACATATATCTATATATATAAATATATATATAGGTTCATGACCAAACTTATTATTTTTAATGAAATAGAATACAGTAAAAGATATGAGCAGAACAGATGATAGAAAATCTGTTCCATGTAAATTATTTATATATTTACACACACATACATGTATTCATGGATATACAGGTAGCAATATAAAATGCATTTCTCCCTATGGATCCCGTTCATATGCGTCCTGCAGTTTGAGAAACCTGACTCGTAGTCTTAGAATTCTGTCCCTGCATCAAATTAGATCACTAAAAATCCAGGTACCTCGGTGAAATTGTATTAACTTACTGAAAAAATTTTTTCACCAATTTTGCCCTTAATAATTTAAATCATAATAATTCAATAATAGAAATGATCAGATGAAGAAGTGTTTCTGCATCTTGAGTAAAACCACTGTTGAAAATACTGTCTGCTATGCAGCTCAGTGTGTCTTATTTAATGATCTACCCAGTAAATTCATATTAGAACCAAATGCTAGGGCAACACTTTGTCTCTGCTTACTCAATGGTATGTTTTCTCTTGTTAGATAAGACCTACACATCTCTATCTCTTTTTTATTATGCTTCTCTCTCTTTTTTATTTTTTACCCGAGCATTCGATGTATTCCGTGGTGATGATTCCTACCTTAACTTTTCTGGTACATGTATATCTCCATTTCAGCATCAGACTCTTATTCATCCCTTCTTACTCTGGTGGCCTTATCATACCTGAGCCTTAACTCTAAGCCACCTCAAATATGCTTCTGAAGGATGTGACTAGACAAGCAATATGTTTGTATACCTCCTCTCCACCATCTTGTGGTACTCCACTCTTGCCAAGAACCCTTTGCACCTGGCCTGGGTTCGAGTAATCAGCTGGGCCAGCTTGTCATCTCGCATCTCCTCTAGGAGCCCCAGAAGGCCAGCTTTGAAAAAGACCTGTGCATGGGCAGAGTTGCAGATCAGAAACTTTCCATAGACTCCAAAGGGACAGGCATAGTGTCTGGTGGGCCTTAGAGACTATTACCTTGGTGTGACCAAATTTATACTGGGTGTGGTCAACGTCGATGGATGCAAGGAGCTTCTCAGAAGCCTTCTTGCTGTCAATGAATTGTCCTTCAGGGATTGCACTTGCATTTAATACCTTGTATCTGGTAAAGTAAATACAGTTTTTTAAAACTTGGTTTATTGATGAGGCTAGAAGTAGCTAAGTATTAAATGATCCATTAAAAAACCCCAGAGCTTTAAAACAATTATTCTTTCTTCACAGGAAGGACATTGTATACATAGATGGTCAATCTAGTATCTACTGTCTATTTTTATTCCATTTTAACTTCCTGCGCAGTTGCAGCTTTCCTTTCTGCCTCATCAGACCCTGTTCTCAGGAAAGTATTCTACAATTTTGTTCACATTAGTGTGTAGATGACCAACAAAAAAACATATTATCCTTGCTAGATGCATTTGCTATTGATAGTACTTACCTCTACTGAGTTTTTGGAAGGATTAAATGAAATAATCCAAACATATTAAGCACTCAAAAATGGTTGTTCTCATAATTATTGAAGTTAATGTAGACATCTATGAGCTAAGCCAGGAGCATGGTAAATCCAGTGAAAAGTCTCTAGAGTGCTTAGTATGTGGTATATCTGTGTTTTAAAGGTGTTTTGAGGCTTATAATTTTTTACTCTTTTTGTAGCAAATTAAAAATAACAAAGGCATATTTTTCACTAAATTGTTTTGCTTGCACTAAATGTATTTGTACTAAACTCCAGGAAACACCATAATTAGGAGAGTCTGACCTCTGTTTGAAGTCTGCATACAGGATTCTGCTTGGGAAGCCCTTCCTGCAGATGCGGATGCCCTCCAGCACACCGTTACAGCGCAGCTGGTGCAGGACCAGCTCATGCTCCATGGCCCCTAAAAAAAACCATATTTATTTCACTGCAGAGTTTTGTTAAAAGGAGGTATGGCAGTCATGCTTTGTGCTTCCACTCTAGAACTTCTTACCAGGCGTTTTTGTTTCATTGGGGATGATGCACCGCACAAAGTGAGGATGGGTACTCCTGAGGTTGGTCATCAACTTGTTCAGATTCTCCTGTAAAATCAGGGAAAATCCTGTTACCTGAGATTTAGACATGGTTATGAGCATTTGGTGATGTCTGTAAAATCAACGTCCATAGCTGAGTTGAATGATCCTTCTGGACCACATTAACTTAAGGTACCACCTTGATAAACTTTTCCTGACATGCAGTTTCCTCCTTAATACCTCTTTCTCCACTTGAGTTGGCAGGAGTTACACATATAAAGCAGGCTGTCAGGTGATTCTTTTCAGTGTATACAAGCACCGTCCTCCTTCCTACCCTTGTCCCTGGCCACCCACATACATCTACAAAGCCATTGCCTTCCCATCCTGGATGGTCACCCTTCTACCAAACTCTGTGGTTCTCCAGGAAGGAAATACAAGCCTACACTACATTTGGACTTATTCTCATAAATACAGCTTCCCCTTTCCAGCTCTGTCAACTTCTAGGGCATAAAGATTATCTATAAGGGGAACAATCCTACCAGTTAAATTGAGAATTGACTAGATTATGAACATGGATACCATATTAGGTTCCTTAAAGCCTAGCTGTTAGATTTTCATTAGTCCTACTGGTGATTTAGTCTCTGAGCACATGCCATTGCTTATTTCCACAACTCAACTAGATTATGCAGAGCATTATGTTTTATAACATTTCCTATAAAATATTTTTTATTATTTGGCTTAGCATGAAAGATGACCTGATAATTCCTGAATAATTTAAAGCTCTCCTCTTCAAAGCTAGACGAACAGAAGCCCTTAGTTAAGGTCAGTCCTTTCCTAAATGACTTGTGGAGAGAAGTCTTTGTGCTTTTAAAAACAAATTCCCAAAATAACAAGAGAGTGTCAAAAACTGTTTCTTTCTTACTCTGAAAAGGGCAGACACGGTCTGGAAAGAAGAGCCCTTCTTCTTACCACCTCTCTTGGACCCGCCGCCCGCCTCTGGAGAAAAAATAAGAAAAGGTGTCATTCAAACATAGTTTTGAATTGACAGGGCTATTTCTTGCCTATTTGTTGACTTCTGTGTTCAGATGGAACATTTTTCCAACACAGGTGACCTCTCTGTTTGAGCCTGAATGAATCTTATATGTCAACTAAGTTTGCATCCACTTTTCAGTGGTACTCAGTAACCAGCAGATACGGAGGAAAAAGCAGGAGAGAATCATAGAAGCCAAGCCTTTTCATTGGTGGAGATGTTGAAAGTTCCTTTCTGACCCTTTGCAGTAGGGCCTCCATCAGTGCTGGAGTGAATGTATAATCACAATGCAGCCTACTTACTCAGGACTTGGAGGCACAATAGATTTGGCCCTGCAACACTTCAGCCTGGGCTATGATATCACTAGCCTCAATCTAACATCACATTTTGTAGCATCAGGAGAACATGTTGGGATTTTTTTGAGCATTACCTGCATCAGTACTTTGAGCCCCAGAGAAGAGGTGAGCTAGAGTCTTCATTGCAGACTTCTGGTACAGCCCTACCACCGTCTCGTTCAGGGGGTCCTTGTTCTTGTCCAGCCAGCCAGTAATGTTGTAGTCCACGATGCCGGCATAGTGCACCAGGGAGAAGTGGGCCTCAGCCCTGCCTTTAACCACCTTGGGTTTTTGGAAGTTGGAAGACTTTCCAAGATGCTGTTCATACAGCTTGTTCTTGAAGGAGGTGTCTGTGGCCTTGGGGAACATGCACTCCTCTTCCAGGATGGAGAAGATGCCCATCGGCTGAAAGCAGACCACAACACAAAGTTACAATTCTATGTAAGCATTTTTCTTTGTCTATAGAATTAAACAAGGTGCAGTGAATAATTTATTTCTCACAGAACATAGTTTCCAAAACTTGAAACAGACCTTCTCAATGAGCTCAATGCAGGCGGCCAGGTCCATCCCAAAGTCGATGAACTCCCACTCGATGCCCTCCTTCTTGTACTCCTCCTGCTCCAGCACGAACATGTGGTGGTTGAAGAACTGCTGCAGCTTCTCGTTGGTGAAGTTAATGCACAGCTGCTCCAGGCTGTTGAACTAAATAAACAGATGTGTTTACTTTTCTGTTAGCAAATTGAACAGTTTAAGATATAGGGCTTCTTAATTTAAAAATGTAGAATAGCCTTTAGATTATGGGTATCAAAATCCTTGGGGGGCTGTGAAATCTACTGTTTTCTCTGCTGCCATTTTATACAAAATCCTAAATCATCATTATTATTAATTCTCTTTTCTTGCACTTGCTTAAATTGACTCAGGTACTTTTCTGAGTTCCTACTTAATCATTCCATGTTTATTCCCATCATCTTCTGCATTTTCTGTTGACACATTTAACAGCTAATTTGAAACCCATTAGAAGCTGACTGGGAGGAGTCTGTTGTGTGGAAGCCATCATGGTCGGCGTTGCAAGGGAGCGATAATTGCCACCCCTACTCTTTGATGTGAAGCGAAAAAAATCAAGATTCCAAATATTATGTACAGTATATTAACACACACTCATAGTTTTTTAAAAGCCAAAATGTTAACATTAACTAGATATAAATAGTGGAATTAATATGGGCTCCTTTTCCTTCATTTTCCATAATTTCTGCCATGCCTAGGTTTTGCATTTATAATTAGAAAAAGATAAACTTCTTTAAAACTATAAGCAGGAAAAATGTGTCTTATAATCAAATATGAGTTTTTATCCCATATCACATTGATGAGAATTAAGGGTTCCTTGCATTGAATTTATTAATGCTGACTCTAAATTGCTGACCTTTTCTCAGCTCTTATTATCTGCCTAAGTGTTTCTGAATGGTTTCCCTGCCACATATTCAGAGCATATTATGCACTGCACAGGTTTATTTTGATATTTTTATATTAACTCCACTTTGCATTGTGGGATTTTTAAACCCCTCACTACAACAACCTAATTCCTAACTCCCTTTGGATCATGTAGCAAGTTAAAGAGTCCTCATTAAGTAGCTTATTTATCATAGAAGTGGGATTGCCACTACAATAAATGATTAGCTGCCCAATCACTGACTTTTAAATTTTAGCATAACTTTTTGACCTTGGTAATAAAAGGTTATAATATTCACAGATTTCTTCTTATTGATGTTTCCATTGCTTTACTGTAAAAACCCCTTAGCAATGTACTACCAACTCACATCAAAGATCTCAAAGCCAGCGATGTCCAAGACCCCAATGAAGTACTGCCTGGGCTGCTTGGTGTCCAGCTGCTGGTTGATGCGGGTGACCATCCACAGAAACATCTTTTCATAGACAGCTCTGGCCAGGGCGCCCACTGCATTGTACACCTTGAAAGACAAAGGTGTATCCCTTGAGGTTCATAGAGGACCTTGAAATGCTTGCATCCTTGGCTGTGAACTTGAATTATGCACCTACCTGCTCTACAGTCTGGCCTTTGGTGACGTACTCATTGCCGACCTTGACCCTGGGGTTGCAGAGGGCTTTGAGCAGGTCAGCAGAGTTCAGACTCTGGAGGTAGGCTGCCTTGTCAGCAACTGAAAGGAAGAAAGGATAGAATGATGTTATTATGGCCCAAAGCAACCCACTTCCTCAAATTAAAAAAAAAAAATTTTAAGCTACAGGCATTTTGTGCAGTATTTTCAGAATATCTTTTTGAGTATTCTTGCCCATTTTCTTCACTAAGTTCAAGACCTTTGTTATAGGTAGTGTTCCCTAAAGAACTTCAGAAATTGTAGGGACATATGTCTGATACCCGTGCCGCACATATCTTATATAGGTATACTTTCAAATGCAATTCTTGGAAATGAATTTGTCTTCCCAGGAAAGCTCAAGGGTAACAAGTTAAGAATGTGAGTTTTGGGCTTCCTTGATGGCGCAGTAGTTAAGAATCCACCTGCCAATGCAGGGGACACAGGTTCGATCCCTGGTCCGGGAAGATCCCACATGCCACAGAGCAACTAAGCCCGCAAACCACAACTACTGAGCCTGTGTGCCACAACTACCCGCATGCCTAGAGCCCGTGCCCTGCAACAAGAGAAGCCACCGCAATGAGAAGCCCCTGCTCACTGCAACTAGAGAAAGCCCGCACGCAGCAACGGAGTCCCAACACAGCCAAAAATAAATAAATTAAATAAATTTTTTTTTTTTTCGGTACGCGGGCCTCTCACTGTTGTGGCCTCTCCCGTTGAGGAGCACAGGCTCCGGACGCGCAGGCTCAGCGGCCATGGCTCACGGGCCCAGCCGCTCCGTGGCATGTGGGATCCTCCCGGCCCGGGGCACGAACCCGTGTCCCCTGCATCGGCAGGCGGACTCTCAACCACTGCGCCACCAGGGAAGCCCCAATAAATTTTTTTTTTTAAGTGTGATTTTCAAACAAACATGAAGTCAGGTGGATGACTCAGTTGATACCTTCAGTGCCATCTGGCTCCGCTTGCTCCTCACGCTGCTTTTGCTTGAATTTCAAGTTTCCATAATGCATCACAGCCCCCGTGAGCTTGTAGATAGAGACCTTCTCCTCATTAGTAAAGCCCAAGATATCAATAGCACTCTGCCAACAGAACCAATAGAATAACTGTCAGGTTATGATCCACATGTTTACTATTAATAGTTCACATTTGGATAATTCCTGATTTGTTGGTCAGACTGAGGAAACTACCAGTACTGATGGGAACAAGGAACTCCTTAGATTGTGTGTCTAGGGAGCTAGTCAACTGGAAGCCAGCGCAGAGCATTGGAATCACAGGCGCATACCCTCTGAAGATGCAAAAAGTAAACTTAAAATAGAGAACAAGGATAGTAAACTTATTATTTTGAGAGGTGGTATGGATTTAATGCAAGTAGATTATAAAATAATGGTTTAGGGAAATTCAGAAAGGATAGCTCTTTAAAAGACTATCACGGGAAAGTGAGATGTTGCAGGGGCACGTCCCAGTCTTTTCAGTTGACTCCAGGTGGCACATCCACGCCCGTCTTTGAATCTTCTTTTGTGATTTCTATGAGAAACTGAGTATTTATCTCGCGGGACCATTGCCCTGATCCCAAATAATCATTCTAATTTTCTTGTGTTCTACTTACATCCGTGGCCATCAATTCTTCCTGATCATCAATGCTGGGCACGCTGATCTCCCCTTGACTGACGAATGGGAAATCGAATGGGTTGGTGGTAATCAGAAGCATTTCTAAGTACATGAAACAGAGCAAAGGTAAGCAGAAATATCCTCTTCATTAAAATAACAGATTTCTAGACAAATTCTAAGGCACTAGGATGGAAAAAGCCATGATATGTTACTGCCCAATGAAAAAAAGAGGTTATGGAAGAGCATGTAACTGTGATTCCAGTTACTGTATGTATGTATCTATTTGTAAAGATATATCTACAGAAAATGACTGGAATGATATTCATTCAAGTGTTTATAGTGATTATTTTCATAGTGATAGGATTTGGAGGTGTTATTTTCAGTTTTCCCTTTGAATTTTTATAATGAGCACACATGAATTTTTACCAAACTTACAAAGCTGTTTTCAAAATCAAGACAATATGTACAGTTGACAAAATTCCATCATGGAATACTGAGTTGGACCAGGCATTGCTAGGTGTGGGTGTAGTAATTTTGAAAAGGAATTATGACATTTCTTACCAATTAGTTCTGGTTTCTTGTTTGATGTGATCTGGTAAAAAATATGATAGCTCCTTTCAGCCTTAAGCTGGAAAGTAACTCTAGACTTCTCTAACAGATCTGGAAGGAAATAAATAACAAAGAGGAAAAATGTAAAAATTCATATGAGGTGCAAATTTTAGTCAATATTATAGGTCATAAGAAACAGAAATTATTGTAAAGTATATCCAAGCACTTACATGTTTCAATATCAGCAGAAGCCAGTTTTCCTGTAGTGCCAAAGTGGATTCTAATGAACTTACCCTTGAAAGAAAAATTAACATTACTACTTTGTTTTTGAATCATATCAAATCTTTGAGAAACTCAAAACACTTGAAGTGCTAACATTTTAATATTAAATCAATTCAGAGACAATTTGTTTCAGGTAGAAAAGGTGTATCTCCTATTTTTTAGGTAAAATAATTTTATCTTTAAAATTTAAAAATTGTGGATAATTGTAAATAGTGAAAGATGAACTCAGATATAGGGTCATATATCTTTTTTTTTTTTTTTTTTTTTTTTTTTTGCGGTACGCGGGCTTCTCACTGTTGTGGCCTCTCCTGTCGCGGAGCACAGGCTCCGGACGCACAGGCTCAGCGGCCATGGCTCACGGGCCCAGCCGCTCCGCGGCATGTGGGATCCTCTAGGACCAGGGCACGAACCCGTGTCCCCTGCATCGGCAGGCGGACTCTCAACCACTGCACCACCAGGGAAGCCCGGGTCATATATCTTTTTAGACAGGACTTGGTTCCATGTTATTACATGCTCAGAGGAAAAGGAAAGAACCATGGTATATATAATGAAATTGGAATGGAATGAAAAAGACTCAGAGAATATATTCACAAGCATCCCATAAATTTTGACCAGTGAGCAGTGTCTGTAATAGTGGCCAAGAGACTTACAAAGCGAGAGGAGTTGTCATTCCTCACGGTCTTGGCGTTGCCAAAGGCCTCGAGCAGGGGGTTGGCACTGATGATTTGATCTTCCAGTGTCCCCTGCAAAGGCAAGAGCAGTCCTTACATGTGGGGCTCGGGAGTTTCTTACTTGACAGCTTGGATCTGGATGTGGCAATCAGACCCACCTGCATTTTGCCAGCAGTACCTTCGTCCTTCCTCTTCTCCCCAGTGACTGCAATTGTTGCAAAGTACTGGATGACACGCTTCGTGTTCACAGTCTTCCCAGCCCCGGATTCTCCACTGTCAAATAAAAACCAAGTCAGTAGAGGTCCCAAAGCTGGTAGCTATTGCAGTCATGAAAAGAAAGCATCAAATCTACTTACGTGATCAGGATTGACTGATTCTCGCGGTCTACAAAAGAGAAATTAAGGACGGTCAATACTGCCTAACATCTTACGGAAAAACCTGAACGAACATTTTGGCCAATCCAATATTTGTAAATGGAGAGTACATAAAATGGCATGGACTTAGTATTTTTTTTTTTGCGGTATGTGGGCCTCTCACTGTTGTGGCTTCTCCCGTTGCGGAGCACAGGCTCCGGACGCGCAGGCTCAGTGGCCATGGCTCACGGGCCCAGCTGCTCCGCGGCATGTGGGATCTTCCTGGACCGGGGCACGAACCCGTGTCCCCTGCATCGGCAGGCGGACTCTCAACTACTGCGCCACCAGGGAAGCCCCATGGACTTGGTATTTTTCAGCAATCCCGAGGACTTGGTGGCCCTAGGCCTAGCGCCTTTGCCAGAACCCCTCTCTCCTGCTCCCTGTGCCACCCCCCGCACATTAGTGTACAGACTGCCACTGAAACAGAATGCTGCAAAGAAGCAGCAGACTTTCTCTTTTTATACTCCACCACTAAATACTCACTGAAAGTGGACTTTTGGGTTTTCAGGTGGATTTAGATGACAAGTTAGTAGCATGTTTATTGTAGGTACAAGAAGTAATGCAAAATAGGCATTAGAGATACTTTTAGTGCGTGAGAAAGAGTAAATATGGTAAAGGTGGTAGCTTTGGAAATAATCATGGCCTTAGTCATATTTTTAGGGAAAGTAAAAGTTCATTTTGATGTTTTACTCTCTCTGAAGGGGAAATCTTTCAACCCTTTCCCCAGAGTGCCTTTGTACCTTAGACTGACTTAGCTGAGACAATATTCTAGGAATAAGATGTACGGTATAACTGTTTTAATACCAGATACACCTTAAAATCTGGAGTGTGTTTAGGTTGGTTCTGGGCAAAGGGCAATAGCATTTAGGGGACCACCTCAAAGAGTGTGCTGAGACGGGTAGAGTCTCTTTCTCCTATGGTTCTGTTCCAAAAAGATGCACAAAACATCCAACTCACCAGTCAGCATGAACTGATAGGCGTTGTCAGAAATGGAGAAGATGTGGGGCGGGGCCTCCTGGCGCTTTTTGCCTCGGTAGGCAGCCACCACCTCAGGGTTGTACACCGGCAGCCACTTGTAGGGGTTGACGGTGACACAGAAGAGGCCCGAGTAGGTCTATGCAAGGGAATAAGAACGAATAACTAGCCGAACACCTTTCCCGTGATTTGTGCAATTCACTCATTAAATGAATTTTCACTAAAAGGAACACTTTAATCAAGTGCTCGACATGTCTTCAAGGCATCAGTGTGAAAACTAGTTGAAAGGTTCAACAAGACAGCAGAATCCTTGAGGGAAGGGACTATAGCATAGACTTCTCATTATTCCTTTTGGGATTTGTCCCAGTGATTTTCACATAGCAGGAGCTCCAAAGTTTTGGGGTTTTTTAAATGTAGTATAAGACATTTTTTACTGTAGTTTAGAAAATGGACATATATTTCCTTTGTAGCATTAAGATCTTCAAATTCATGAAAACATAAATTTGGTACCTAAGTACTCAACAATATGGAATAGTTAGGTGAACTATGGAAAATCTTCTTAAGATACTATGATCCAGTCATTTATCCAGTATGCAGCAATACTGGGGAAATATTTGTAAAATACTACTGAGTTATAAAGATACAGAACACAAAATGATGTAAATACATTAAGATTACAACAGATGGATTTCCAAAATCTTTGACAACTGGTCTAGGATAAGTACCAACCAATCAGAATGGATGCTGACTCTAAACACCAGGTACACTTGTGTAGGTGTTGTCCAGCTGAATAGCAGCAGCAGCTAAACTATACAGAAATGATGGGAATTCCCTGACGGTCCAGTCGTTAGGACTCTGAGCTCCTGTTGTAGGGGGCGTGGGTTTGATCCCTAGTCAGGGAACTAAGATCCTGCAAGCCGTATGGTAGGGCCAGAAAACAAAAAACCAAAAAAACCCTATACAGAAATGTCAGCCTAACATAATAGATTGATTCAATTAGAAAGTACTACTGAGTTCGTATTATGTGCAAAGCCTCTGCAAGGCCCTAAGAATGAAACATAAATGAGATGTTGTTCCTTGAGGAACTTTCAGTCTATGTAGGAGACAGACATGTAAATGACTGATGGTGGAAAAACATTGTCAGTGTTATTGCAGAGACAGGAACAACAGGACACAACATCCAACTTTGCCTGGGGAAGTTGGAAAGTTCTCATCAAAGAGACATTCCACACAGAAGGGACCAGAACACAGAGATACAAATTGTGGTTATTTTGGAGGAGTGAAAATTGGTCTTTAAAAACATTATTTTTAAGTGTTAATACATGAGTTTATATTTTCCTTCTGAATGATTCTGCATCAGGAATGGGGATGAGGGGAGATGTAAGCATGTGGTTGAGATATAAACAGTAGCTGCTCCAGAGTTTGTTCAGGGGCTCTCTGGCAAACCCAGTTCTTGTGGACAACGGCCTTGCCTGGCTTTGGATGAGAAGACAAAGGATTAAGTGCCAGCTGTTGGGTTGTGCCTTACAACAGCAATCGTGAACCTTTGAACTAGTTACATTACTAGTGAAAGTGCAATGAGTCGCTACTTGTAACCCATTTGTACTATAATGGGCTGACAGGGTCCAGTGATAAAGCCCACTTTGGGGGTGGGGGGCACTCACGTAGATCATCCAGGCTGTGTAACGCTCTTTGAGGTTGTACAGCACTCCTGGCTCGTTCAGGTGGGTCATCATGGCCATGTCCTCGATCTTGTCAAACTTGGGAGGGTTCATGGGGTAGACTTGGTCTTCTTTCACTGTCAGAGTCTGGTAAACAGGAAGGGTAACTGTTTGTCAACTGAGTGACCAAACAAAATCATCAGTAGGATGTGGTTGGCTCCTGGGAGTCTACTCACTGCTCCTCCTTCGGTCTTCACTGTCACTTTCCCACCTTCTCTGCTCTGGATAGTCCCTTTGACAAAGGATTCCTTGGGCTCAACCACAAAGACAGATGTCTTGGCATCAAAGGGCCTATTCTGGGCCTCAATGCGCTCCTTTTCAGACTTTCGGAGGTAAGGAGCAGCCTCCCCGAAAACGGCCATTTCCTGGTCTGTACTCATGGCTGCTGAACTCAGAGGTCCTAAAGGAGATGAAACATTTCATACTAGAGATTCCGGATTGTCATCTATATCCATAAATCTATATCTTGATGATATTTCATAGGCCCAGTTGAAAATTCCATCAGGCAGGTGCACTGTACTCCATGCTACAGTTATTGAAACAAACATATTACAAGGACTCAAAGGCATCAGGGGTCACTGTGTACCCAGCATTGTACACAGTGGCTTTTTATCTTCTTTCATCCTTCAAGAATGACATTCTAATAAGAGGGCTGGGTGGTGGCCTCGCATGCTGCTAAGGAGCTTGTGATCTTGGGTTGCACTTGATCTTTCTGAGCCTCAGTGTCTCCATCTTTAGAATAGGGATTATAATATTGCCTTTCTGAATCCACAACCCATGAGATAGAGTGAAGACACTTTGAAAAAGAAAAGTTAAAATAATGACTGAGAAAGCAAGTTGAAATAGTTGAGGCTACTAGATATAAAATGTCATTTATTATAATGCAAGAGAGTTACATTTCCTGCCGTATAATATAAGAGAACTTTATTTTCTCTGTGAGATGTTCATCTAGAAATGCTCATGTTCAACGGATTTGGCAGGGGGGTCAGATTATAATTTTGTTTACTATTTCTTTTTTTAGCTGGGTGCTTAGTAGAGTTTCTCTAACATAATTTCTTTGCATATTAAATCCAGTTAATCAGTTTAACCCAGTTAAACTAATTGAGGATAAAAGCCACAGCAGACGTTATCCTCATTCTTCCACATTAAAGTCTCCCTCTGCTATTCCACATTTCCTTCCGAAAGAGACAGGCTCCGGCTGCCCCATTCTGTGTTGTCAGCAGGTTGCCGGTGGCATCAGTAGAATGAAAGGTTTAGCAGAGGATGCTACTTCAGTCATTACGTGATCAAATTACTTGAAACTCATTTTAATCATCTTCCACCAGTCTCTCTTTTTAGAAATGCAGTGTGTAGTAGTGGAGCAGACTAATATCTTTACTATCTATGTGACAAAAGTTTCATAGTGTTTTGGTTTCATACAGCACTCAGCACTGGATAAAGTAACTTTTTAAAAGTCTTTAAAGAAGTAAAAGAAGCATTTTCCTAGGTACTTCTTATTTGTTAGATATCATGTTTACTAAATGAATTCTAAAAGCAGGACACATTTTTATCAAATTTGAGATTTTTAGCTAGGGAATCTTAGTGCAGATTTTTTTTTCCTACAGAAACAAAATAATATTCTATTAACAACTATTCTCTTGCAAAAATGTCATCCCACCAGTGCCTGAGTCCCAAGACTAGGTGCATTGCTCTAAAAGGCAAGTCCTCCGTCTCCTTCTCCCACACCTTTCCTGAAATACAGTTGTTAAGGTATATTTACTGAGACAAGCACTTTCTCAAAGGTTGCTAAATGACACAAATCTGTTCTAGAGGCTCTCGCCTTCTCCTCCAGGGACTGGTTAGTCCAAATCTTACCTTGTTAGCAAGTGAGAGGATGCAGCCTGGAAGTGAGACAGTTCTATAAAAGAAAAGGGAAAAGTACTTGATTAGTTAACCAAAAAGAAAACAAAGCAAAACAAAAATCCCATTTGTGGCATTAATTGCTATTGTAAACAGAAGGCAACAAAAGTCATGGATGTAAAATGTGCAGTATCAGAAAGAGCAGTACCCCAGCCAGCAGCTGCAGCTGACACTGGGCAGTGTAGCTAGCCAGTGTTCCTCTTGAAAATCCGGTCCTGTTCCCACCTACCTTGGAGCTTTTTAAAGCAGGACGAGTCAGCCTCATTCCAAGGGCTCCTTTATATGGATAGCTATGGAAACAATGCAGCTGCTTCTTCTTTCTTAAGGCAAAAGGAATTGTTTGGCAAAAAAAGTCTTGGCAATCTTGTATCCCCGCATAAATCTCATTCATGTTAAGAATGGTTGGATATAATTAGAAATGTTTTTCTTATTGAGTATGTGGATAAATCTCTTATGGATAACTTGAGAAGATGATCTGAAAGGAGGGTTCACGCTGGTGGTTAAAGGCAGTGGCTGGGCAGCCAGAATACCTGGCTTCTCTCATAAATTCCTCCTGGCCTTGCTGGGCATGCCTTTTGGGGTTGTGTTGCATCACTTTACATATTTAACAGATTAAATGATAGAAATAAAGGACAAATATTTATTTTAATTTTGTGAGGGTTAATTTTTACCTGTCTATCTTTTTCTTCCAGCCCTGCAAAATTAAGCTATGTGCCTTGAGCGATTTAAAAAGAAAGTCCTCCCTTCCAGTATTCTTGTAGTTTGGGGAATACCCTTACTCTCTCACTGTTTTGCTTTTGCCCAAGCTAGTCCTTACACAGCACACTATTTCCTGTCCACCTACTCATTTGATTTGCCTGCAAAAAGAAAGGCTGAATATTTAAAGGTGCTTTTACGGAGTACTTTTCAATATTTTTCATGTCAGCACACTGGGGAAAAAAATGATAACCTTCATGTAACGTGCTAGAAAAACGTGGGCGTGATTTGGTTATGTATATAAATAAAGGCCGTGGTGAGAACATGTCTTTATTTATGTAACATAAATATAATATACATAGCATTAAGGAATATATTAAATACTGAATGTGTCTAAAACTTCCAATTTTCTTTTTTTAATCTTTTAAGGAGAAATTTCAGCTAGGTGCCATGAACAAAACTGATTTATATCTGACTTTGTACTTGAAGTCATGACATGTTTCCTGATCAGAAATTTTTAAAATGAGGGCATAGAGTATGTGCATTCTTAATAATTACCACTGTGGAGGAACTTTGCCCAAGAAGGCTATAAAATGTAAAACCATATATATATTTTTTACAACTGTTGAAATTGTATTTTTAAAATGTATAGTTTTTCCTTCATTGACAAATATAATGCTGAAATTTGTAGGATAATGAGAATAAATTTTGAATCCACTTGAACTCTTTTTTATATCAAATATTTCAAAAGATGATGAAGCCCTAATCTTTAAAACGTCCACGCGTTAGAGGAGTCATCCCGCATCCAGGTTGGTCACTACTGAAAGGGCACATCGACCACAAATACACAGAAGTGTCTGATAGAGTCAAAGGCCCAAATTTGGAGCTACCACTCTGAGCTGTTTCCACCAGGACAATCCACTTGGCCTTCCTATACCCCTGCGCGGGCTGGCTGCGCTCTGGCTGCATGCCTTGTTCCAGGCATCCTGGAACATCAGCCCTCCCAGAAGCTCCAGGGGTCTCTTGCCTACAGCTGGCAACATCACACTCTCAGCTGGCTTCTGAAGTGCATGCCTTCTTGGTTCCCCTCAGCACATGCTTAATGCCACCACTGTGCTTGCCTGCTTTGAGTATTGTAGAGTACGCTGTCAAACTCTAAGTCAGCCCAGGCTACCCTCTGAGGAACCCCTGGCTAACTTCTCACAGCTAGAGAGCACCTCCCAAGGCACTGGCCTCTCTGCCCATCAGCCACCCTGTGACTGATGGGATCAACATTTCATGGCACATCGGTAACCTCTTTGATGCTAAGGTTCACTGGCTGGCAGCTCTGCTTTGAGGTGAGCTGTGGTTCTATTTCCCCATGCTAAGCAGCCATTTTTACTGCTCAGACCAGTATTTTGATATGTCTTGTTCTATTCCTGATGCCCGTGGGCATTTTCTCTATGCTTTATTAAATATTTCCTGTCTTATGTCGTTTACAAAATGCCCTCCACTTTTAAGTCATGTCATGGTTATATATTCTGCTTCCTCGGTTTGTAAACTCCTTTGGCAGATACCAGGTTTATTCACAGAAGTGTCTAACATATATACTTTAATGTAAAGAAGAAAATGCAAAGCCTCATTGCCATTGGTTGAGAAATATTTCTAACTGTTCCCTTTGCTATGTGGCTCATGACTTGTCCCTGGTAGATGTTCTCTGCGAACTAGGGCTTAGGGAATATGTCAGCCAGGATAATCTGCTTTTCCATTCTGCAAACAAGTCAAAGACACACATATCCTTCTGGAATTTTTCTTGATTTCACCAATATTTTGGCCACTGTTCTAATGAGTCAGGAGCTTTTGACTTTCTGTTGCTTACCCCTTGGGATATGTGTCACATTTAGGAATAGTGACAACTCAGGAATAGAAGGAATTCAAGAGTGAATACTTAAAGAAGGTCCAAAGGGAATGGCAGCCACTGACTGTCTTCAGAAGGTTATAATTTAGCTGGGAAACTAAAAAAGCATAGTTAAGTGGCTTGGGTCACCTTCTAAACAATGTGATTGCAGGTTTAAAAGTACAGTGTACAAGTTATTTGCAGGGAAGGAGCCATATTTTAGGCATCTGTTTGATCTTCATCAACACCTAGAATGGTGCAAACCTATAGAAAGTGCCCCCCGATTCCAGCTTACAAATTCCCAATGTTCCAAGTTTCTTTAACCTGATCATTCTTGTTCCCAGCAACAGATTGGAATCTGGATTTGACTTGAATACACACAAGCTGGGTATCCTTGGGTATTTAGTAAACCTCCCCAGTAGACTCCATTTCCTGATCTATAAAATGGATAATGAAGTGATACCTCATAAAGCTGTTTGAAGAATAAATAATACAATGCCTTAAGACTTAGAACAGTGTCTGGCACCCATTATTAATTCCATAGATATTAATAATTGTGATTTCTATGCCCCCATCTTTTGTTAACTTCTTACTGTGAGCTCTCTGTTGCAGTGAAGTAGTTTCCTTTCTGATTCATGTATGGAACAAGACATGCTTGTTTCACTGATTATTTCAGCTACCCAGTAAACATTTTCAGAAAATTCCTATATGCCAGGCTCTTAGGTAAGCTCCCCACTGCCACCATGGCATGTCCGCCTCTCTTTTGTATCATTCACATATCTCATGTATAATCAAAATCCAGCTCAGGACTTACCCAGACATTTTTTTTTGCAGTTATCCTACCTGCTAGAGGGAGGGTAGTTTGGCCTGGAAAGAGACAAACTGTTACATTAAGATAGTTGTGAAGAAATGAGAGTCCAGTCTAGAGAGTTGGTGGTATAAATGAAAAGAAAGAATGCTCAAGAAACTGGTTAACTGGTGCTTTCCTGCGGGAGGAGAAATTAACGTTTGGTAGCAGTGCCAAAGGGAGACAGGTTTCACACTATACCTTTCATACCTTTTGAATTTTTGTGCTGGGTGCATGTTTAATTGCTTTAGAAATAAAAAGTGATGATTTGTCAAAAGAGGATCCCTCTAAAAAATGTAACAAAGAAAGGATGTAATTGAAAGAAGTGCAACCACAGAATTAAAGAGATAAGAGACAGAGGAGTCGAGATCCAAGAGGTAAGTGTCCAGTGGCCACTTCTCTCTCTTTTCTGTAGACTAGACTCCATCAATCAGCATGTTGAAAACTATGGACGTTGAGGTTGTTTTCTAGGAATGTGTTGGCTTTCTGGTTCAGATTGGTCCCTTTGTACTAGCAACCCACATGTGTGTAAAGTCCCATCAGTAGAAATCTGCACTTCCAAGTGTCTAGTCATAGAATTCCCTGAGAATTTGCTTTATAAAGAAAAGAGAAAATGGCTATCAAGAGGCCTATGGGAGTGCTCATAATTCAAAGTTACTGAGAGAGATGGTGAGGATCATTCAAAAGCCGTTTATAATTTGGTTTTGTCATGTATTACATGGCTCTTTTTAGTAGTTGGGGATTGAGTTTTGAAACAATACATTACTTAGTCCTAATTTAAAATAGGTGTGGGAGAGGGAAAGTTTGTATCTGTGAGCATTGATGGGTAGAATTGTTCAGGAAGTTGCGGGAACTGTGCTGTGCTAAAACGCAGGAATCCAAAGGCTTGTATGCAAAGCATCCTACTAAGCGCTTAGCAGAGAAGAAGGTGGGCTATATTTGGTGCCTGACACCCAGCAGTTCCACCAGCACAGAGCATGTAATCTGTGTGTGGATAAGGGCGTTTGGTGACCCTTCGTGGAGAAATTTCAGAGAAGAATAACTAACTCCCTTAAGACTAAACCAATGTTTGTTTGTTTTCCTAATGACAAAAGTAATATAGGTATGTAGACATTCTAGAAGTTTGGGAAAAGAACAACAAAAGAATGAAAGTCAAGATAATTTCTTTATGGTGGAATTAGAGAAAAATGTATTCACTTCTGCACATCTCAACATTCACTTACCAACTTGTATCAGGTTAATTTAATTATGCAATTAAGAGGTGTAATAAGTATGTTTTGGTCTCAATTATTCTCCTGTTTATCAAATAGTAGACATCAATTCATGGTAGTCAAATGATTAAAAATAAACAAACATTACTTTGGTAATGCCACTATGTTCATAGCATTTTACAGCCTGTAAACATCTTATGGGCATTATCTTACTTTTGTCTTTCAAAGCTCTGGCATGTGGACGGGGCAGATAAACTCTCCTCATTTTATATTTGAAGAACCATGATTCAGAGGGTGTGTGAAATGGCTTGCCTAAGCAGAGTGGAGCTCAGATCAAGATTTCCTGCTCCACTCTCCACTGCTTTTAATACCTAATATATGTAACTCTGATTGCTGTTCATTCTAGAACTGCTCTAACTCCTTTAGGTGGACTATTAGGATGTAAGTTAGTAAACTGTTAGCCTTCACCAGACATCTTACAACATTCCGGGGAAAGTAAGATGATATACTAATATAAATTTACCAGTAGTTATTCTGGAATGCAGACAATTTTAAGTGTGCACCCCCAGAGGAGATGGGATGGAATAGTCCTTGCCCCCAACCCTTTGCTACCCTGTTCTCTCAGTCACCTGGAAGTTAGTGCACTGACTGTAACAGTACACACACATTTCTTTAGTGCAGGGATGGGATCTGGTAGAGGAATGAGGGAAGGCTTCATAGAATTGACATCTGAGATGGTCCAGGAAGGAGTGGGTAGGATTTGACAGGTGGAGATCCAGGAAGAAAGAAATTCTGGGTGCCAGAACAGAAACAGAAAGAACAAAGGCGGGAAGAGGGGAAGCCTGAAGCCTGAAGCCTGTCTGAGGACGAGGGAGCTGTCTTGTCTGATGACAGCCGCACAGATGTGGAAGGGAGACGTCGAGGGAGACAAACTGAGACTAGTTTTGTCAGAAGCTGTTTCTGTGCCTAACCCATTCAGAATGAAATGTCTTTTAATCCCAAACTGTAAATGAGGCTGACCAGAACACCTGCTGCAGGAGCTTTCTGCCTTTGTCCCCAGACCACTGATCCCCTGCCCACCCCCCGCCCCGTTTCCTTATTTTTCATTCAGTTCTGCGCTGTGGTTGGCTTTGCATCCCCCATTTCCATACTCACCACACTAGCCTTTCACTGTTGGGCTCCCTTCTGCCCTTGAGCTGCCCTTGCTCTCTTCCTCCCTGGACCATGCTTGCTTATACTGTCGGGACACCTAACTCCTCACCCTCTCCCTTGACTAGGGACGGCCCTTCCACCCACTGAGGCCTCTCAGAGCTGGAAACAGCTGTGACTACTACTCAGCTCCTACTCTGTCTTCTCAAACCCACTCAGCATGTGACGGCAAGGGGCCTTGAAGGCTAGACACAAGAGTTTGACTAGAATAAAATAGGTATTTAGTCCCCCAAGTATGGGGCTATTAACCAAAACAATACTCCATGAATTTAGAATGCTGTACCATTGAGTACTAAAATCATCTCACACATGGTTTAAAGTAAAATCTACCCAATGTTTCTCTGAGAAAGTTTTATTTTATTTGACTGTGAAAAGATTTTTAAAGTCAGTTTTTAGGAATGGAAAACGTATTCAGTTAACCCAATCTTGTTTTCCTTTGTACCAGTTGCAAGGAACAAAGCTCAATCAAAATAATTTCCATTCTGTCCTACCAAGATCATCCCCCTCAAAAAAAAAAAAAAAATCCCCCAAAAAGAAAATTTAAAAAAGAGTGTGAGTTTGGGGTGGGAATGGAATTCTCATGGTCAGAGGAGGAAAGATTTCTGCTCTTTCTGTGACCTGGACATTTCAAGGAGAACCTAATGTGATTCAGCTTCCTCAAAACTGCTGCTTTTTGTTTGCTTTTGGCTTGTCCCAGTTGAGCAACTGGTCCAGTGGACAGGCGTTGATGAAAACAAGGCTGAGCTCCAAGGCTAAGGAGTATTTTTAGGTCTTGAGGTAGAAGGTTTTTTTATTTGAAGGAAAGGATGATAATGTCATCCAAAGCACTAGTCTTGTGCAGAAGCTGGCACTTGGCAGGACTCGGGAAGCATACTTCAAAAGGAATGCAGCCAAAGGCCAAGCACTGAGAGACCGACTGCTGTGGAGGAGACTCAGTTGTTCCTCTGGCCTATCCGAAAAACTTGACGGCAGACGTTTGAGTGGATTTTCTCATTCTTTGTCCCTTTTATAAACTGTCCATGAACACAGGCATTTGCTCTGTTTTGATTGCCCCATGGGAGACTGAAGCCTCATGTTCTATATTTTTCCCCATTGAGCAATAAGAATAAAAATAACCATTGAAACCCCCAAGATACATCATATCCTCATGGAACATGTTAGCTGGCCAATCTTGAACAATCCTGAAAGTAAAAATTATGTGAGGAAACAATGGATTGAAGATTGGATGGCTGTGTGTGTACACACGTGGGTGTATTGTGTGTTTACATGTACCCAGCATGCATGCCTGTGCTTAATAAAAAGTGCCCTGTGCAGTCAGGAAAAAGGCAGGAATGAGAGCTGTTCAAGACACATCACAGGGTGGCTGGGTGTTTAGACAGGCCTTCTCCCCTGAGGTCTTACTAGAACAAATGATTCTAACTTAGCATTCAGGAAAATCAACAATTTAGGTGAAATAAGGAAACTGAGCTTCTAGGAACTGTCTTCAGTTGAATCTTGTGATTTTTGTTGAGCTACTCAGGACCCGTGGGCAAAGGCTTATGAACAAAAATTCTTTATCTGCAGACTGCTTTTAACCATCTCTGGTATTGTGGGGAAGTTCTTCCAAAGGTACCATAGACCAGCTTTACTCAAAATGTGTCCTTAGTCCAGCACAACTGAAGAGAAAGGGATTTTGTGGTCACATAAACCCTCCATGTCCTTCTCCTGAAGAGTAACTGTGCACATTGGCATGGATGAAGGCTCTTAGCATAAGTGTGACTTTATTGTTCTAAGTTTTTCATATACTTATTTAGCTATGAGACTTTTTTCCTTCCCACTTTATACTTGCACCATACTGCTAATGGCAGAAAGTATTTACACAACACATAGCTGTTCCTGAACTTGATTTTTCTGTGTGTATGTCGTTAATTACATCAGCGGTAATCAAAGGGGAGTCTGTGTGGACAGACCGCATGTGGTCAGAGTCACCTGGGAACTAATTAGAAATGCAGACTTGGCACCCCCACCCCCACCCCAAGACCTACTGGATCAGAATCTCTGCAGGTGGGGCCCAGGAATCTATATTTTCATAAACTCTTCTTGGATTCTTATCTGTACTAAAGTTTGAGAAGCCCCAGGGCAGCTGTTCAGTCAGAACTGAGGCCGACGATTACGTGTCTTAATGACAACCAATCCGCCATACCTTATGGATTCTCTCCTTGGCTTTTAAGCCCTCACCCAACCAGTCTGAACTTAGTTTACTTTTATCCCCAGCTCCACACCCTGCTTCCCTGTCTTCTGTGTGTGCTCTGTTTTCACAGCCACCAAGCCTTGCTAGTACTGTCTTCACCTATTGTTATGCCATAGACCCCTTCTCGGAATGTTTTTAAATGCATACAGTGAAATACGTGAAATTTCGAAAGAAACTTATACTGAAGTTATACTGAAATAGTTATCAAAATATTTTGAAAGCTGTGTTGCTAAAAGAAGCAAATATATTTGCACTTCATATAAGATCTAGAGGCAGATCTGTAACGTATAATTTCAAAGTGGTGATGTCTGTAAACAATATTTTGAAATATCTACAACCACTGAAGTAGGATATGAAAATATCTATAAATTCTTTTGGTGACAAAGTCACACGTACTGCTACTAGTAGTGGGGTTTGTCACCATATTTGAAGGAAATGGACTCTAAGTTAATTTTCCATGATTAACTTGCCAATTTCTGACTCCCTGTCCAAACACCACTTAGTTTTCAAGACCCAGCAGATTTTTTCACCCATTCCAACCTCCACTGAGAACACACATTTCTGGAGTTTTTGTGTAAATAAAATAATAACACCCAGCAAGGCACTGCAGCTCTTCATAAAATTCGACTTTGTGTTTTCTCTCTCCCATCTCAGTGTAGGTTTCTTGGAAGCAGGGACCGGACTTGTGCTGCTTTTGAAATTCCTTGAGCAGCAACCAACCTGGTGATGGGCAGATGTACTCCAGTGGTTCTCAAACCTGGACACACATCAGAATTATGTGCAGATGCTTGGGTCCTATGCCCTAGGCCAGTGGTTGTCAAAGTGTGGTCCCCAGACCAGCAGCATCAGCATCACCTGGAAATTTGTTAGAAATGCAAATTTTTGAACCCTACCTCAAACCTGAATCAGAAACTCTGGAGGTAAGGGGACAGCAGTCTGATTTTGATTTGCACTAAAGTTTGAGAATCACTGCCCTAGGGATTCTGATTCAGCAAGTATGGGGTGGAATTCAGGAAACTGTATGAAAAAAGTACCATTATTCAGTAAACTCCATGAGGTGAAGGGTACGGTTTAGTTTTGCTCACCATTCTTTCTCCAGTACCTGTCTCAGTGCCTGACATACGGTCAGGACTCAAAATTATTTGTCAAATAAAAGAAAGAAATGTGATGTTTTTGAAGCCCACTAATTAAGTAATGAACAGCTGTATGTCTTAGTGTCTGGGGACTTTTATAGAAATTAGGTCGAGCAAGCCTTTTGGAAGATGAATATTCTCTCCCTGCCATTTATTGCAGGGCAGCATCAACTGTTTAATAAATGATGCACTTGTGGCTCATCTAACAGTTCTAGCTACTGATTTAAGTTGTGGGAGAATTTTGAGAAACAAGACTTAAAAAGTAAAAGTGTGCAGCAAGTTAAATTAAATTTTGCATTATTTTTTTTCTATCAGGAGAACTTGCCATGTTGAGCTTGTTACCAAACCAAACTGGGTCCATCGCCTGACGTGCAACAAAGCCACTCTTCTGACACCAGGCTGTGATGAAGGTAAGGACAGCACTTACTGCAGGCACCAAGCAAGGAGGATGCGCAGCTCATGCTCAAAGACCTGAACTCCCTGATGACTTTCAGGAAAGGGTTTTTAAAGACAGTGTGAAGGAGGGGGTCGCAGGTGTGTGATCAGCTCATGAACAATTCTCTCATTGGTTGATGGTGAGGTAACAGGGTGATGTTTCAGGAATCTCAGTCAGCCTTCTGGTTCCAACCTTTCTGAGGTCTGTGTGCTAGTGGTCAGCAGTTTTCATCTGGTGGGGGTTTGGTTTCTGTAAAAACAACCCAAGTAAATGGCTCAGGATTTTATCTGTAGCCCTTGAGGAGGAGCTAAGATTCCTTGACTTTGTTTTATGGCTAAACTATTATCGTTTTGTCTTACTTGACTGCTTTCCTTTGTTTTTGCATTTTGTTACTTCTCTGATTAAATTTGCTCTCTGGAACTCAGGGGAAGGCCTAGGAGGCTAAAGGTTTTCTACAAACAAGAGGTGAGGGACAGAGGATGGGGGCTTTTCCCCAGGAAGGCCCCATAGGGTCCTGCTCCTTTCAAACTCTCTGGGGTTTTCTGATCTTTCTGACTACAGTGAGTATGATATGAGCTCTTGTACCCTATAGAATGAAGGAGGAAAATCCTTCTGCATTCCACCTTCAGATATAGGTAGAATAAACTAAAGATACAAAGGGGTATACTTTCCAGAAAAACCGTAATTTACATTCAAATAAAAGGTTGTCAGAGAGTATACTTTGCTCTCTAAATAGTGTGTCACAAAAAAAAAAAAAAAATAGTGTGTCACTGACGTGTTGATCCTACTCTGTGCAAATCATTGTTTAAGACCAATCAGGGAAATCTGAAATGTATTCCTAGTCTCCAAAAGCTCAAACCCAGCAGAGAAGGTGGGGCAGGAATACAACTAGAACCCCTCCTCACCCTCATTAGTGCTCCACAGAGCCCTTATCCAGCATATTTCTTTGTTTATTTATCTGTTCACTTGTTTGTGAGTTTATTGTCTAGTGTCTTTACACTAGAGTGTAAGCTCCAAGAATCTCATCCACCACTGTATCTGACCAGCAGTTAGGGTCCTGGAGCCTGGTGGGCACAGTAACTGTTTCTTTAGTGAAATACTTATAAAGAAAATACAAAGTTAAATGTGTGAGTTACCACTTTTCAAGTGTTAGATCCCACATTTGGGTCTTTATTTTCACCGAACTCTGGATTCACATGGCTCTGAGAGGTTCAAGTCTTGGTTCTGAAATTTACTGCCATGTGGCCTTGACCACATTTACTTAACTTCTGACAGTTTCTGTTGCTTCCTTCACTGTAATACTGTGAGGACTAAAGGACATAATGCAGATAAGGCTCTTAGCACAATGCATGGTAATTATTAGCGGTTATGTAAACAGAACATTTTAAGCTTTGTCTTCTTAAATTGAACCCTAACTAGAAATTATAACTGAAGACAGAAACTACAGACCCTGGGTGGCAGTTTTAAAGGAAAACTTGAAGGGGATGGGGGGCTGTGAGAAAACGAGCTCTCACCTGGTCATCACATGCTGTCAGAAGAAAAAGATCAGCACATATTTACATAAGATTTAAGATAAATCAGTAGTCCCTCTGCATTGTCCTGCTGAAGTTTAATTTTGGTCTGTCTCTTTATTAAGACGAGCAAAGAGATTTCCTGTAATATTTAAAAATGTGTTTTGCTAGTTCCAAGGATCTTTGACTCATAATTGTGAAGCTATGAATGTTTTTATAAGAAACTATATACATTACAAAAATTTCTTTTCTTGGTGCAGCCGCTGTGGAGAACAGTATGGAGTTTCCTTAAAAAACTAAAAATAGAGCTACCATATGATCTAGCAATCCCCCTCCTGGTCATATATCTGGAAAAGATGAAAACTCTAATTCAAAAAGAATTATAGGGCTTCCCTGGTGGCGCAGTGGTTGAGAGTCCGCCTGCCGATGCAGGGGACACAGGTTCGTGCCCCAGTCCGGGAAGATCCCACATGCTGCGGAGCGACTGGGCCCGTGAGCCATGGCCGCTGAGCCTGCGCGTTCGGAGCCTATGCTCCGCAGCGGGATAGGCCACAACAGTGAGAGGCCCACGTACCGCAAAAAAAAAAAAAAAAAAAAAAAAAGAATTATATATACAATGAAATGTTAGCCATAAAAAAGCATGAAATTATGCCATTTTTAGCAACATGGATGGACCTAGAGATGATCATACTATGTGAAGTAAGTCAGACAGAGAAAGACAAATATCATATATCACTTATATGTAGAATCTAAAAAAATTATACAAATGAACTTATTTACAAAACAGAAACAGACTCACAGACATAGAAAACAAACTTATGGTTACCAAAGGGGAAAGGATGGGGAGGGAGGGATAAATTAGGAGTTTGGGATTAGCAGATATACACTACTATCTATAAAATAAACAACAGGGACCTACTGTATAGCACAGGGAACTATACTCAGTATCTTGTAATAACCTATAATGGAAAAGAATCTGAAAAAATTAACACATATATATATCTGAATCACTTTGCTGTACACCAGAAACTAACTCAATGTTGTAAATCAACTATACTTCAATTTAAAAAAATTAAAAAAATTTTTCTTGTCATTGTTTGTAGAAAGCTGATTTAGCTCACTTCAAGTGGTAAACTGTGTCATAAGAGGAAATTTTACTCAATGAACTTGTGATAATTAAACTCACCATGACTTCCAAATATGACTCCAGTTTACTCCAGCAATATTAAAGGACTTTAAGATTAGGAGGGCAGCTAAAGGAATTCCCTCCTGAGGCAAGGTGTTTTACACATCAAATTAAAGTGACTGAGAATAAGTTTAAAACACAGGGCAGGGCTGAATTTACCTTGAGAGTATTATTGTTTATTCTGTTGAAGTAATTTCAAGTTCTAGTCTTATTATTTGAGGCTTCAATAATTCTACCACAGGGAGTTTTTATGCGTCTGCATAAATATATGTGTTATATAATCACTAAATAGCATTTTTCAGAGCCATGTTTTTCAAACTGTTTCTTTCCATTGCTGAGGTGAGATGGACCTTTCTGTGTGTTTTTCCGAAGAAGCTGCAAAGTCCCCGCTGGTGTGTTCTGTGAGGTGCACCTTCTGGTGGTACAGGTGCCTCACCTATGCCGGGGCACCCACCTGGGATGGCCGTGAGACCTGGTGAGAGAACTGTCAGATCATGAAGCTCTTCAAGCTTCTAGTTTCTCATCTGTCAAGTCAGGATAATAACACCTGTCCTTCTTTAAGGGTCACATACAAAGTTGTGTGCAGAGGGTTTTGTAAATGGCAAAACACTGTATAACACTATATGTACGTATGTGTGCATGCATATGTATCTATGCATATACATGTATACATACATATTACATATATGTAAACTATTGAATATACACATGTAAGTTATTTCTGCCAATGTTCTTTAATGGTTTGCTTTTATAAATCCCTCGGGAGGTGCTCATCAAGGGATTCCTGTGGGTCTAGAACTTGTTATTCACTCTCTAAACCTCAGTTAGTAACACTGAATATGACTGGTCCTCATCTTGAAGAGCACAAGATAGAGCATTCTTTTCACAGTTTAACACTACCTTGGTTTTCTTTCTCTTGCTTTTCTTTTTCTTGTGAAAAGTATTGGGAAATGCAAATTAGTAAGCACTTACTAACCCTGGATATTCGCAAGAAGAGTCTTCTTATTCCTTGACAACTACTTCTTACTGGGGGAACTGGGCCTTGGATGGCAAAGGGATAGGTCTGGCCTGAACAAAAAGCCCTGCTGGCCAGGAAGGATCCGGCTGTCCCTTGGCACAACCGTCCCTTCTCTTGTGACAGCCTCTAGCAGACTTGATGAGCCTGTCTCCAGACTTCCAAGGCTCTTCTCTCAGACCTCTTTCCTCCTGCAGCTGCACGCTGGTGAAGTTCGTTGTTTCAATAGTAAATAATACGTCGCTCTCTGGAGCGATAAACTGTTTAAAATGAAGTGTGCAGAGTAAACACGAACCACGCCCTCCCCGCTGTCCCTTCTATCCCCCCGTAACTTGGAGCACGCCCTCCAGACCAGTTGACGTGCAGCTTCAATATAAAGACATCTTTCTGTACATTTTGCTCTACGTTTTCCAGATCTTTTCACATCAGAGTATATGTCGATACGCCTATTCCATAGTATGAATGTATATCGTTTAACTTCTGATGGATATTTCTTTCTTTGTCTTCTTTCTCACCGTTTCTCTTTGCTGTTACAAATGATCCTCCCAGCAGACATTCTTGTACACACACACACACACACACACACACACACATACAGATTTCTGAAGAACATTTATAATCTTGTTTTATACAATTTGTTATTTAATGTAGCTAAATTTTATTTTAATACATAATGTGATGTAACTGTACTTTGAAAGAAATAGATATCCATTCGTTCCCAACCATTTATTGAATAGCCCATCTTGTTCCTGTTGGTCTGAGACGTTAACTTTATCCTGAGCTAAATATGCACATATACCTGCTTCTGACTCCTCTGGTGATTTATTTGTCTTTCTGCAGATCTATTTGTCTGTACCAACCATACGTTCCATGTCATACAGTGAGGATAATCTTAGAGGAAGTTTTCAAATCTGGTGGGCCAGGTCTTCAAACACTGTTCTCAAAATGTTTTCATTATCCTTGTTCATTTTTTTCTTCTGGCTGAGCTTTGGTGTTAGCTTCTCAAGCTCCATTTTAAAAATTACATTGGAAAAATTTAAAAATTAACATATAGTAGAACTAACTTTGGGGGGAATGTAGAGTTCTGTGAGCGTTGATGTGTGTAGACTTGTGTAGGCAGCACCCCAGCTAGGATACAGAACAGTTTTATCAGCCCTTTTATTGTCAGACCCTTCTCCAGCCATAGCCCCTGACAACCACTGTCTGTTCTCTGTCACTATAGTTTTGTCTTTTTGAGGATGTTGTATACATGGAATCATATAGAATGTAGCCTTCTGAGACTGACCTCTCACCCAGCATAGTGCCTTTGAGATTCACCCATGTTCCTGAGTTACTGTTAAGTAGTATTCCATGGCATGGATGTACCCCAGCTTATTCATTCTCCTCTGCTGAAGGACATTTAGGTTGTTTGCAGTTTGGGGACACTATAAGGAGAGCTATCTTAGACATTCATGTACAGATTTTTGTGTGAACATAAATTTTCACTTTTCTTGGCTAAATACCAAGATGTGGGATTGCTGGGTTGCATGCTGCGTTTATGTTTAATTGTAAAAGCTGCCAAACTCTTTTCCCCAGCGGCAGTCCTATTTTGCATACCCACCAGCGATGTATGAGAGTACAGGTTCTTCCGTATCCTCGTCAGCAGTTGGTGTTGTCAGTACTTTTTATTTTAGTCATTCTGACCAATGTGCAGGGGTGTCTCATCATGGTTTTAGTTTGCATTTCTCTCATGAGTAATGTTGTTGAACATCTTTTCTTGTGCGTATTGGCCGTCCTCATATCCTCTTTGGTGAAAGAGTTCAAATCGTCTGCGCCTTTTAAATTTATTTATTTATTTATTTACTTACTTGTTTGTTTATTTATTTACTGTGTTGGGTCTTCGTTTCTGTGCGAGGGCTTTCTCCAGTTGTGGCGAGCGGGTGCCACTCTTCATTGCGGTGCATGGGCCTCTCACTGTCGCGCCCTCTCCCGTTGCGGAGCACAGGCTCCAGACGCTCAGGCTCAGTAGTTGTGGCTCACGGGCCTAGCCGCTCCGCAGCATGTGGGATCTTCCCAGACCAGGGCTCGAACCCGTGTTCCCCGCATTGGCAGGCAGATTCCTAACCACTGTGCCACCAGGGAAGCCCTGCTCATTTTAAAAATGGTGTTTTTTTTCCTTACTATTGAGTTTTGAGAGTTCTTTATATATTCTGGATACAAATCCTTTTTGTGTAGTATATATGATTTAGGTTTTACATTGGAACTTTGATTGGCAATGTATTTAATTTATAGATTAATTTAGGAAGCACTGAGATCTTTACAATGTAGCATCTTTATATCCAGGAACAGGATAGTGTTTTTTAAATGATTCAACTCTTTTATGTCCTATGAAGTTTTACAGTTTTATTCATATGCATCTTGCTCATTTTTAGTAGTTTTATTCCTAGATATTTTGGAGTTTTTGTTGATACTTTAGTGAGATTTGTTTTCCATTATATTTACTAATTCATTTATAGTTGATGAATGTAGTTGAAAAGAAAGCTGTTGTTTTTTGTGTGTTGATCTTGTGTCATAACTACTTACTAAAGGGTCTTACTAGTTGTTTTCTTTAGGCAGGTTCCCAGAGACAACTCCTTCCCTCTCACTTCCTGTCCTTCCCTTATGTAAACTAGGGATGGGAGTGGAGTGGGGTGTTGGTGCTGTGAATTCTGCTGAAATGACAGATGCTGGCCATCGCTGAGGGTCAGGAACTGGCCCCAGGTGCTGTGAGGTACTTAATGCCATTGTTCTCAGCTGTGGGGTTCAAGAGCGAATCGCATCAGACAAACAATAAACACATTTTATCAGTTCATATTTATTCAGCTCAAGTAACAGACTAGTTAAGTGACATTTACTTTTTAAAATGTGTTTTCTTTTTCTCACGTAACAAGAAATCTGGAGGTAGGCCGTTGCTGGTGTTGGTTCACTGCTTCAGTAATACCATTGGGAATCCAAACTCCTTTAGACTTTTTAAAAAATAAACCTTTTACTTTGGAATAATTTTAGATTCACGGGAAAATCACAAAGAAAGTACAAAGAGTTCTCATATACCCTTCCCCCAGTTTCTCATAACATTAATGTCTTGTATAACTAAAGAACATTTGTCAAAAGTAAGAAATCGGTACATTTCTATTAACTAAACTACAGGCTTTTTTGGAATTTGGAAGTTTATCAGTTTTCCCAGTAATGTGTTAGTCCTGTTCCAGAGTCCAGTCCAGGGTACCACGTTGCATTTAGGCTTCACGTCTCCTTAGGATCCTCTTGTCTCTTTCTAAGTCTCCACTTGTTTTTCATGACCCTGACACCTTTTGAAGAGTACTGGTCTGTTTGCAGAATGTTCCTCAATATGGTTTGGCTGGTGTTTTCTCATACTTAGCCTGGAAGTTTTGGTTTGGGGGACGATACCACTGAGGTGGAGTGCCCTTCTCACTGCATCAGATCGGGGGGTACATGGTATCACCGTGATTAATCCCGGTGGTGTTAGCCTTGTGATTGTCAACTGGTAGTGTTGAACTTGATCACAGAAGCAGTGTCTGATAAATCTTTCAGTCTTTTTATTATGGAGAATTTGAAACATACACAGAAGTAGAGAGAAGATGCATGTCTTTCTGTCTTCAATAGTTATCTATTCATGATTGATCTTGTTTCATCTATACCTATACTCACTTTCCCAGCAGCCCCCACTGGGCTATTTTGAAGCAAGTTATATACATCACAGTATTAATGTATAAATATTTCAGTATGGATCACTAAAAGATAAGGACTTCTAGAAAAGTAGCCACAATATCATTAACCTTTCTTAAAAATGTAACTATAACTTGGAAGCTGTTTCTGTTTTCCCACTCTGCCCTCCTTGGCGTGTGGTTCTTTATCTTGCTGTTTAACAGTTGCAAGAGAGCTTCTCTGGCTTCAGCCATCACATCAAAATTCAAGGCCAGACACTGGGAGGCAGAGTAGCAAGCAATCAGCTTTCCCAGACCCCTCCTTCCCTCACTTGCACCCGCAGACTTCCGAATGTGTTTCATTGGCCAGAACTATGTCACGTGGCTACCACAAGTAACAAAGGAAGTTGGAAAAGCAAGCGTTTGGCTTTCCAACCTCTGTAATAGAGGATTACGTGGAATAATAAGGTAGGGCATAGTTGTTAAGTAAGCCATCGTACAGTGTCTTTCACACTAATTTGGGAAGAGAAAAATTTCACTTGGTACCTCTCTCCATTCTGTGGAACTAGTCATCAGGACTGGTCGAGGACAGAGTGGAGCTGGCAGCAGGAGCAGCTGAGCTTGCTGAGCTATGGCCATGGTCATGTGTTACTGCCCTCGGCTTGATGAGGCCTTCAGGCTGGGACATGGCTGAGTCTATGAGTGGAGACTGGAGCCCCAGCTGTGGATGCTGGAGCCGCATGGGGCTGGAGCCAGGCAACCCCTGTCATTTGTCCTCAAACTACTTGAAGAAGTAGGTGACATTTAAAGAATGTCATTTCATAGGACATAAAATTGGGGCATTTCTAGATTACTGAATAGACTAAAGTAAGTATGTGCACTACCAAAGTAGTGAGTCTGTAAGAAAAGTTTAAAAATTTTTTTTTTTTTTGCGATATGCGGGCCTCTCACTGCTGTGGCCTCTCCCGTTGCGGAGCACAGGCTCCGGACGCGCAGGCTCAGTGGCCATGGCTCACGGGCCCAGCTGCTCTGCGGCATGTGGGATCTTCCCAGACCGGGGCACGAACCCGTGTCCCCTGCATCGGCAGGCGGACTCTCAACCACTGCGCCACCAGGGAAGCCCAGAAAAGTTTAATTTTGATGACTTTAGCAAGAATTTTGCAAAAAAAAAAAAAAATATATATATATATATAGAAAGAAGCTACCAATTTTCAATGAATCTAAGGTGTACCATTGTTTTATATATTTGTAGGAAAGAAAACGTGCTGCCAATAAACTATGCTGTGCCATTGAGTCTAAGGCACATCCTGACTTCAGAAATGTTAAAATGTGGGGAAACGTATCTTAGTATTGATGAAATAGGTTACTTAAGATTTACACAAGTAAATTTTGACTTTTATAGCATAGTATTTAAACTTTGTAAAAAATTGAGGCATAATTAGATCAATGGAATTTCACCTATGTAACTAACATGGAGATTAAGATGTAACACTTTTTCACCATCTCAGAAAATTTCCTTGTGTGCCTTCCCAGTCAGTCCCAATCACAAAGGTGGCCACTTTCTGATTTATTTTTCGCCACAAATTAGTTTTGTTTGTTCTGAAACTTTATATAAATGGAATCCTTCAGTTTGTAGTCTTGTGTCTGGCTTCTTAATTCAGCATGTTTTTGAGATTTATCCATCTTTGTAAAAATATAATAGTTGCTTATCTATTCTGTTGATGGACATTTGGGTTGTCTCCTTTTTTTTTTTTTTTTTTTTTTTTTTACTATTGTAGTAAAAGCTCTATGAGCATATGTCTACAAATCTCTGTACAGAGTCGAATTTTTATTTCTTTTGTGTAAATACCTAGAGTGGAATGACTAGATTGTAGGGTGGTGTATGTTTAACTTCATAACAAAGTACCAAACAGCTTTTCAAAGTGGTTTTACCTTTTTATACTCTTACCTGCAAGGTATAAGAGCTCCAATTTCTCCATATCCCCCAAACACTAGAAATTGTTAGTCTTTTAAATTTTAACTAAATAGTAGGTGTAAAGAAGTATCTCATTATTTTTTTAATCTGCATTTCCCTGATGACTAATGAAGTTGAGTGTATTTTCACGTGCTTCTTGACCACTTGGATATCTTCTCTTGGGAAGTTCTCATTCAGATCTTTCATCTGTTTTTTAAAATTGAGTGATTTGCTTTTTCTTAATGAATTGTAGGAATTCTTAATCTCTTCTGGGTATTGAGTTCTTTCTCATCTATACATTTTGCAAGGAACAATCACTTAAATGAAGGAAAACCATTAGAGCTGAAGCAAGTTGTGAAACTGAAGTCAAACTAACATTTACTGAATGGCTACCAGAGAGTAGGCTCTTCATGGCCAATATTTCCCCTCATCTTCACTATGCAGGGGGAGAATTATTTTCTTCACTTTTGCTTTATGATCCTGGAACATAGAAAAGTTCAGTAACTTGCTCAATGCTGCCCAGCTTTAAAGACTGGGATTCAAAAAGTTCTGTGTGAACCCTTCCTTTAAAAATACTTCTTGGGAATTCCTTGGCGGTTCAGTGGTTAAGACTCAGTGTGCTCACTGCCATGGCCCAGGTTCAATCCCTGATCGGGGAATTAAGATCCCACAAGCTGTGCGGCACCACCAAGAAAAAGAAAAAGAAAAAGAAAACCACAATAAAATAAAGATCTTTAAAACAAAACAAAACTTCTTAAAAAGGAATAGACTTGTATTAGGTGGCCTCTATTTCCCCTTTTATCTTGAATTATATAGAAGGGACATTTAATTTTTTCAGTGCTTGGACCTCTAGAATCCTTTTCTGTCCCTGAATTAGGGCTAGTATTCTTCACAGAATCAGATTATGGGCAATGGTGGATTTATAAAAAACAGCAACGATCCAGGATAAGGAGAACCAAGGAAAAAAATAGAGGAATCTGAAGCAAGTTGAAAAGACAGTTTATATGCAGGGAATACTGAGGCAGAAGGTCAAGATGAAATAGCAAATCAAAGCCAGGTCAGAAGTTGGAAGCCGGCAAGTCTCCAAAAGCTGGAGCTTAAGACAGAGCAGGGCTATAAAGTCAGGGAGGAGAAACAGATGCTCAGGGATAAAAGGGCCGTGAAATTCACAAGAAGCCTGCCTGAAACATGTAGTTTTCCTGCTATAACAAGATCAACCATAAGCCTCCCAAAATGTGACTATCCCAGATCTAGAAGCTCAAGGGGGTCCTTCAGTTCAAGAACCTGCCGTAACTGGCAGGTCCCATCAACATAGATGCCTGTGAAAACCTCCAGCCTTGTTCAGTTGGGGCTCTTAGCTGTCAAGTTGTAGAAGAAATGCAAATCTAATTTGGCATTAATTTATGTCAACAAACAAAAAAAATGTGTTGGTCTGTATTATTCAGAAATTTAAGGGAGTGAATCTGACTTCAGGCATGGTTCAGTTTTGGGATTCAAATGATGCCTCCAGGAATGTGCCTTTTTCTTGCTTTCTTGGCTATGCTTTTCTCTGTATTGGCTTCATACCTAGACAGTCTCCCACTCTGTGGTGGGAAATGTAGCCAGAGACAGCGCTAGCTTTTTATTGTCCTTCTGGTTAGAGAGCTCGGAGGAAAGAGAAAACCTTTGCCCAGGAGTCCCAGTACCAATTTTGATTGGCTGGCTTATGTCACCTTTTCTTCCTTAAGTAAGGTTACCAGATAAAATATAGGACTCTCAGTTAAAACTTAATTTCAGATAAACAAAGAATCATTTAAAAAGTATTTTAAAAGTCCTCTGCAATATTTGAGACATGCTTCTACCAAACGATTAATCCTTTATTTCTCTGAAATTCAGACTTAAGCGAGCATTGTATATTTTTACTTGCTAAGCTTGGCAACCCCATCCCTACCCCAGTCACTTGTGACCAAGGGGGATGGTGGACTCCTGAATCCTGGGAGTTGAGTTAGTTACTGAATCATGGGGATTAGGAATGGGGGAGGGTTAGTTGCCTAAAGAGATTCAGGGCAGACAAAAAGCTTGTGTGCACTCCACCTCCTCTTCCTTCCTGGACTCCCAGTTATGTGTAGACTTGGCCAGGATACCCATCTCACTTTAAAACTGAGATCATCATCTTCACCTTCTTTTTTATAAAACTGCCAATTACTAACAACAAATGTCACCGCTCCTCTGGTTCCTCGTTGCAGAATTTTAAAGTTTATGTTCTTCATTTCCTGATTCATCTTTGGTACCTAAATCCATAGCTTGAAAGCCCAGTAACGACTTATACCTGTCTTACCAAAGAAAGTCGTACATTGCAATATCTGACTCAGTTACAGTCTAGTGCTAGGTCAGAGGTGCTCAGAGCAGTCCCCTTGGCTGTCAGTATGCACCTGGGGATTCAGATGCAGCACATTTGTTGATTTGAGAGATCATTCTGCTTTTTATAAAATTTTAAAAAATTATTATTTTGTGAAATAATATATTGTGTCATAGGAGCAAAATGTAGACCTTAGCTGGGGTGGGGAATGAATTCAAGAATTTTTCCTATTTGTCAGGATTACTCTTACAGCACTTTAAATCACCTTGTCATCTTCTCACCTGTGAACCTCAACCATCTGTATGCATATCTGATAACCTTCAGAAGACATTCTTTTATGTCCAGTTCTGTCAGTTTGTATCATTGGCAACTGTTCCTTCAAAATTGTCAGAATTCTTAGTAAATTGGGTTTACTCCCTTGGAAAAGTTCGTGCGATAGTTGCTGGAAAACCAGGCTATTTTATGGAAAAGTTCTTTCCTCTGGGAGCTATTGGATTTGAATGATCCATATGTCTTCTTTTGAGCAGGTCACCCAAGAAGTGGGTTGACCTTCGAAGGAAATTTCACAGTAATCTTCCTCTGGCTAATCTTTGGCAATCAAAACAAGAGCTAGGGAAGCACTGACTCACCCTCTGAAATCTTAGGTTTATGTTGAGATTAGAGACAGTATAGGAATTTGAAGCTTCACATTAGTCTACGGGCTGGTGCTTTGATAAAAAACAAGCAACAACAACAAAAAGCCCATGTAGGTGACAAAGATGGAAGATAAAATAGACCAATATCAAGAAAAATGGCATTCTGAGTTTTGATCTCAGGGAACTAGGCCTTTGTGTTTCAGGAATGAGAGAAATGACATATTTCAAACCCAAGTTAATGTTTTCCTTTTAGTTAAATTGTTCATGACTGAATGGTCTTTGTATATGTGAAGAAAATGATTCCTTCTCTCCCTTATGTTCTATTGAAAACAGTGGGACCATTATTATTATTATTATTATTATTATTATTATTATTATTATTATTATTATTATTATTTTTGGCTGCACTGCACAGCATGTGGGATCTTAGTTCCCCAACCAGGGGCCAAACCTGAGCCCCCTGCACTGGAAGTCTGAACCACTGGACTGCCAGGGCAGTCCCATAATTAATTCTTCCTACTGATTAATCTGGTAATACCAACTCTTAAATGTGTGGAACCCACACATTTAGAGCTTCTTGTAAAGATCAGATATTCACAAGAAGTGTAATTCATCAAGAATTCCCCTTTGGGGGAAGAATGCTTAAAAGGTCAGTCAGCTCTAATTAGATAAGTACAGTGGTCATAGGATCTAAAATATTAGATTTTAGAAGGTAGATTCAATTCGATTTGATCAGAAGGTGGAACAGTTGAGAGGGTCTAAGGAACGATTAACGCATGAGAGTGGAGTGACCGTGCCAATCGCAAAAAGGATTTAAAAGGACACATTTCAGGTCCGTCAGTGGGAAATGGTGGAGACGGCATGGGGAAAAGGGGTTGGGCCCCCTTTAAAAATATTTTCTTTAATAGAGGGACCTTGTGGAGGAAGAGTGACCTACAACTTGTGTGGGAAAAGGGGAATCTGGTGAATTCACTGTGACCTTAAGTGCCTAGAGGAACTCATGACCTTGGTTCAGGAAGCAACATGATTATATAATGTATATATAATATAAAGACATTTCCTATAAATTCAGTGAGTAAAATCTGCTGTTCCAAGGTTTCTATAAAATAAATTTAAGGCATGTGATAAATATTTTATTTAAAAAATATATTGGTAATGGTTTATCGAAATTAGCACTATTTTCTACACCCTTTCTGCATATATCAGGTTTAAAAAAAGTATCTTTCAGAGAAAGAATAACTAGTATAATTAATAGTCACTTGCTATCTAGGTAAAGACTTTTTGGTATAATTCCCCAAAATTGAGAGAGTAAATGACTCTAACTGGGAAACAAGCCTATTAGCAGGACATGTGATTTCCAAGTCTTTGTTTCCAACAAAATTAAAGAAAAACTCTAACTGACCTACCAACCGATCGTTAAAAATAGTTTTTTATAGACCACTGTGTGATTTTAGGCATATAACTTGTGCACATAATAATAAAATATTAATTTCTATGATGAAATTCCTTTTCTTCTGTTTATATGAATGAAGCTTCGGCACTTGCATAAAAAAATAACAAAAGATTTAATTCTGGAAACTATTTCTCAAAATTAGTAATACTTATCTCCATGGATTTATGAACTCATTAAAATATAAAAAAGCCACATCCATCTCATTAAAAAATACCTTTCCAATACAACTTTACTATTTATGTTTGGTCATTATTTATCAAAACCTTTCACATATTTAGATTTTTTGATCAAATTTTTACTAACAATAATTGTAGTAATAGCAATGCAGAAAAGCCTTACAGTCACAACAAATCTCAAATAATAGACATTTTATTGCACAGATGAATAATAGTTTACTTAATAATAGCAAAAAGAACATTACATTGTGATCAAATTCTGGGGAAGAAATAGGATAGAAATACAATTTTTAAGTGATAAGAAGAATAGTGGAAAATTTGGCCTGTTATAGAAGAGCTCATTCATCTATTTTAGATGTTGGAAACCACTTGCCATTGTATTTAGATTCTGTTGTGTACACATAAAAGAATGAATTAACAATTTTATTTTAAAATGTCAAAAGTTACACAAGAATATTTCTTTCGAGGGGAATTCCCTGTGGTCCAGTGGTTAAGACTCTGGGCTCCCAATGCAGGGGGCACAGGTTCAATCCCTGGTTGGGGAACTAAGATCCCACATGCCACGTGACATGACCCCCCCCCCAAAAAAAATCTTTGGGACTTCCCCGGTGGTCCAGTGGTTAAGACTCCATGCTTCCACTACAGGGGCACGGGTTCGATCCCTAGTCAAGGAAGTTCCCCATGTCATGGGGTGTGGCCAAAAAAAAAAAAAGATTTCTTTTGCAATCATCTAAACTGATAATGAAAGATTTTAGATGTCAACCTAAAAATGTGTGAGGGGACACACAGTTTTTCAAAATTCTTTCAGTTGTACATCAACAACAACAAAAAATTGATCATGGCTTCAACTTTGGCTCAGGCCATGTGCCCCATCCATCCCTGGAGGTAGCAGGAGGGGAATCACCTTCCCTGGAACTGTCTAGATACCCAAACAGAAACCGGAGAATATTGGGATCGGTCAAAAGAGATTGGCTGATTCAGAGGCAAGCAATCAAAAGTATAAGGGCAGAGACAATTGAAAGGTCAATAGAGTCAATGTGGGTATATATGCTTGTTTGAAGGCAGAAGGGAAGAACCAGTGGTGAAATGGGGTCTAGAGGTCCAGCTGAGGTATCCTGGGGGAGGAGAGGAAGGGAGGGGATTTAGACAGAGAGAGACAGCAGGTGTGTGGCTTTGTAAATAGGTTGTAGCAGCTAACTCTGACGTCCGTGAACTTGAACTGCGTGATAGCTGGATGGGCACAGCTGGTTATGGCTGAGCAGAGTCTCCTGGGGATTGCTGTGGTAACAGCAGTTTTCTTCTGCAAGGTCTAGCCATAGCCCCTACCCCCACGCAACATGAGAGCAAAACCCAGCTGTTGGATTATTATTAAATGGATATTCTTCAAAGCGTCTAAACTTCCAGTTGTAAGATGAATAAGTTCTGGGGATGTAATGTACAGATTATAGTTAATGATTCTGTATCATCTACTTGAAAATTGCTAAGGGAGTGGATTTTGTATGTTCTCCCCACAGAAAAGAAATGGTAATTATGTGACAGGATGGAGAGGTTAGCTAAGGTTATGGAAGTAATCATTTTAGGGTACATAAATGTAACAAATCAGCACATTGTATACCTTAAACCTACACGATGTTATATGCCAATTGTATCTCAGTAAAGCTGGGGGAAAAAAGATGTTGTTGTTTATTATGCTTGTACATGCCCCCACAAATAAAAATGGACTTCCAGGGCATAAGATTGGGTCCCTGAACTTACCCTTTCTTGGTTTCAAGCAGCAACCATGGGAATTCCCTGGCAGTCCAGTGGTTAGGACTCCACGCTTCCACTGCAGGGGTGGACACGGCTTCGATCCCTGGTCAGGGAACTAACATCCTGCATGATCTGCCACGCAGCCAAAAAAAAAAAAAAGCAGCAACCTCCATTACAATAGTTTGACCAGATAGGCTGCTGGTAAATCATATCCATGGAGCTGTCTAGGTCTCCTGTATCTTTATATGAAGATAGCATGTTTACTTTTAAAAACTCAATATAATACAAATATACAAAACTTTTGTATTTGTATACAAAACTTTTGTATATTTGTATTATATTGTATTTTTATATAATTTATATTGAAGTATAACACAGATACAAAAAATAAACATATCATAAGATTATAGCTTGATGAAATTTTACAAACTGAATATACCAGGTGGTAAGCATCCAGGTAAAAACAGAACATCACCTGCACCCCACATCCCCTTCTCTGTGTTAATCTGTTAGTGTTTAAACTCAGCTTGGATCTGAGGCTACGAAAACAGAAAACAAATAGGAGTAGTCTGCCTTTGAAATAACATAATGGCAGTTTTAGAGTAAACTGTTAACTTGGTTCTGTGAGTATTTCACTGCTGGAGAACTCTGATTTCAGAAATGCTTTGCTCCTAAAAACCACATCTTTAAGCAAAAATCTGCATTGCTCATAAACATAATTTTCTTCTTTTGGTACATCAGCAGAATCTGTCAAATGAACTGGTAGATTGGTGAGAAGTAGAGGACGTGAGTTTTTATTAGGTAATGATGAGTGAGCAAAGAAGCAAAATGTTGGCCAAACAGTGGGGACTCGACCTTAGTAGTTTGATTTAGGATACTACTTTATAAATGTGCTCTGTGAGCGAAGTGTACCTATTAATAGCTTTGTAAGGTGATTATTTTCTAAAGGTGATTATTATTGGAGAAACCAGTTTTCTTTTCACCTCATTTTATACTAGTAATAATGTCAATAGTATCTAGTTCCCAGTATCTAGTTTTATATTTTTATAGAGCATCAATATATTCATTTTCATTGTTCTAATTCTTTCCTTTTTTGTTTTGTATCTGTGCAGATCTGATATCCATCTATCTTCATTCATTCCAATCAGCATATGTATGCTTATGTAAATGGAGGGTGGGACGTGCGCTTATGGGTATGGTACCTGTCTTTTAAAACATCGGTGGATAGCTACAGTTTTATAGTTTTTTTCTTTTTTTCTGGGGTAGGGTAGAAAAAGCAGTTGAGGGTTGGAATGGGAAAGGGCAGGATTGGAAGGGAAGAGATAGGAGGCTGAAAGGTCATGGGAGTTGTTTCTGCTGAAGTCTTTGTTAAACCAGGGGACCATATGGCCAAACTGAGGTAGACAGTAGACAGGACACTTCCCCAGTGTCCTGGGCTCCCTTAACCCTGCCTGGCCTCTGCTGGCACTGGGGACTAGGAGGCAGTTGCCATTGGCTGGCGCTTTCCTGTTCCCTTTCCTCTAACGGTGCACTGGCTCCTGGGGCTAGGCCAGCTGTTTGTATACGTACATTTATTCACAAGTGCACATCCTCATCCTAGCACATCTAGTTATCAGAAAAATAGCAAACATTGACATTTGTTTGTTTGACTTTCAGCAGTAGCCAAAGAAGTCTGGTGAGTGTCAGTTTTTTTCTTTTTTGGTAGTTAGAACATTTAACATGAGGGTAGCCTCTTAATAATTTTTTCAGTGTACAATACAGTACTGTTAGCTATAGACACGATGGTGTACAGCAGATCTCTAGAATGTATTCATCCTGCATGACTGAAACATTGTACCTGTTGAATAGTAACTCCCCATATCCCCCTCCTTGCAGCCCCCTGGCAACTGCCATTTTGCTTTCTGCTTGTATGAGTTTGACTACTTTAGGTTCATCATAAAAGAGGAATCATGCAGTATTTATCCTTTTGCGACTTATTTCACTCAGCATGATGTCCTCGAGGTTTATCCATGTTGTAGTATGTGTCACAGTTTCCTTCTTTTTTAAGGCTGACTAATATTCCATTGTATGAATAAAACACATTTTCTTTATCCATTTATCCATTGATGTACATTTAGGTTGTTTCTACATCTTGGCTATTGTGAATAACACTGCAATGAACATGCGAGTGTAAATACAATCTTTGAGGTCCTGACTTCATTTTTTGAAGAACCTCCATACTGTTTTCCATAGCAACTGCATCATTTGTGAATATGTGATATGTTTACTTAAGTTACTTAATTAAATATCTCATTGCAGTATGGTCACCATGGTTACAATTTCTACTTCTCAAGAAATACTTATGCCAGTAGTTGGGACTTTCTAAGCATTTAAGTTTTGATAAGAAAGGAACTTGAATATAAGAAAGGAACTTGGAAATTGGGAAGATCTTGCTCTTTGATTCTCAAAAAAATGCGTTTTTTCTATCAAGGGTAGTTACCACTAGCTTTTCCTTTTTCCTTCCCAATGTGGTTTAAATTCAACACTTTAGGTTTATGACTTTTTGGCTTCATTTAAATGTCCACTTAAAGTAGTTGAAATGTAATAGATGGCCCTTGACACTCTGCCACTTTCTGTCAAAATGGACTACTGAAAATACAGCCTTTCAAGGGGGAAAGTTTTGCGCCCACAGTAATAGTGAGATTGTATCAACACTCTGTGAAACAAAAACAGTGATTTGGAAGCTCAGAATTGTAGGTAACTGACAAGTTGAGGTCAAGAAAGTCACAAATGTGCTCCTGTTAATGGAAAAGTGTGAGGGTGACTGGTGATTGGAGACCCAGTAAAATATAGAGGGGGGAGTTAAGACAGCAGGGTGAGAAGTTAGAGGGAGGAGGCTGTAGGAATTGAGGACCAGTGCAGGTTTTAGGAGCGAGGACACTGGTGGTGGGAGAGTAGGGCTTGGAGGGTGGAAAGGGGAGGAGGAGGACAGGACAAAATTAGAGAGAGTGAAGTAGGATGAGAGATGGTCCCTGGAATATGAGAGAAGACCTCATGATACTGTAGAAGGATGGATGGATGGGGAGCTGAAGCGAAGGTTGGCAGGGCAGAGAGAAAAGGGGGAAGGGGGCAGAGAAATTAGAGAAACATTTCCAGCACACTCACCAGCATTCTACCTGCCTGTAGAATTATGGCCTTGAAATAGCTCCCATGGAAAGCTAGAATATCTAGAAAGCATATGGATACAGAGCATCTGTCAGTTTACTGAGCTTCGGGAAAGGCAAGAGCTTGACTTCCTGACTTGTGAATAAACATTTACTCTATTAAGAAAAGTTAAGGGACTCTATCTCATCTAAAGCAAAGTGAGTCTATTTTTTTTTGATCAGCTTAAAGAAACCTTTTCATTTGTCAAGTGTTCCAGAAGTAGCACGTAAGAATATTGGTATTAAATATTTTGCTAACATCTAGTAATAATTATGTCAGACACCTACCTTAATAGAAATAACCATGCCTTATGCAGAGATTTCTTTATTAATCAGTTCCTCAAAAGGGTTTAGCCAAAGAATTAAAATATGAAATGTACCCATTGTTACCTCCCTGAAGGAATGAAATATGTTCATATGCGGGAGAAATGCCTCAATATAAGACATGAAATATGTCTGCTAATAATGAAAGAATACTATCTGTCCTTATTTCTTCTGGGGCTTTACGATGCCCAGGCACGTCCAGAGCCTAGAGTGCTAAGTAGCATATTGCGCTTGGGAGGCTCATGATCAACCCAATGAAAGATAACTTGTGTTGAAAGACAAGCCACCTTCATCTGGAACTTGTAAATTTGAGCTGGGGATACATTTGTCACAGAGCAACCTTGAAATAAACAGGGTGGCTGTTCACCCAGAAAAAGCATTTTCATTTGCTGAGGGGTTGGATTAGGTGATCTTTCTGGTCTTAGTGCAGCTCTAGTCCTCTGTGGCCCATTCTTCTGCCTTTTAAATATGCCTGTGGTGAGGGGTTCTCAACTCGTGCTGCTGGTGGTATAAACTGGGGTGGTATCTCTAAGAGGGCAACTTGGGAGTATCTGTTAACACTTAAAATGCACAAATCCTTTGGCCAAGCAGTTCTGCTTCTAGAAATTTAACTTGTATGCTTAGCCATACAGGTGCATCAATATATACACAGAAGACTCATTGTAGCAATGTTTGTAACAGAAAAAAAAAAGGTGGAAAAAACCTATATACCCATCAATGGCAGACTGAATGATTATGTCATGAATACCCATTCAATGAAATACTAATAATCAGTGTTAAAAAGTATAAGATAAATTTATCTGTGTTCTTACCTCTGTGAAGGCATATATTTTTGTCTTTTTCCCCTCCAACCCTTAAAACAGTACCCGGAACATAATAGGTGCTTGTAATTTTTTTTAAGTGACTAAAGGAATGATGGATGAGTTTTAAAATGAGTTTAAAGATACTTGTTAGAAATGCCCAAAGAGCGCTCTGTAGTTCCCAGGGCATTTCACAATTGGATCCTTGGACTTTTCCAGTTATAATTGCAGGAGGTGTGACTATTTTACACTACTGTAGCCTTGCAGAGTAGAGGGTTTTGTTTAGTAGTGATTTAGGCTTCATCCCAAATGCTGGTGACATCCCCTGGGGCTGTAGACAGGGAAAGAACCGTTGAAGAGCCATGCAAACACTGTTCGCCATTCAGAGTGTTCCACAAACAAGATGCTTATGGCCACAGGTGGCTTTAACTATGCTCGAAGACTGAATAGCAAAGAAATTGCCAGCTGTTCCATTTAAAAACATTTTTACTTGATTCCTTGTTAGTTTTAACACAAACTCAGCAAAGTTCACTCCTTAAATGAGACAAAATATTTCAAAAGAATATATTTTTGCAATGAGCATGAAGAAGTTTCGTATCAAGGAGTTTGAAGTGTTAAAAAGAGGCATCAGGCCCCAAATGGAGTCATGCTAAGCCCCACCAAGACTTAATACCTAACCTATAATAATTGCAGTTTCAGCCAGGAGTAGAATTTTAAACCAGTCAACCTGGAATTTCCTGATCAACACTAGTGAGGTAATCTACTAGAGAAGACCCCCTGCCTTCCCCTAAGGGAAGATGACCTTGCCTTTAATCTCTTCGGCCCTCCTTCCTTCTGCGTATAAAAGGCTTCCATTTTGTACAGCTCCTGGAGCACCCTTCTCTTTGTTAGATGGGTTGCTACCCTATTCAGGACTCTTGAATAAAGCCAATTAGATCTTTAAATTTACTTGGTTGAATTTTGTTTTTTAATGAAGATACATACTTAGTGAAAAGAAAATAATTTAAAATGTTCTTTTTTTTTTTTTTTTTTTTTTTTTTTTTGCGGTACGCGGGCCTCTCACTGTTGTGGCCTCTCCCGTTGTGGAGCACAGGCTCCGGATGCGCAGGCTCAGTGGCCATGGCTCACGGGCCCAGCCGCTCCGCGGCATGTGGGATCTTCCCGGACCGGGGCACAAACCCATGTCCCCTGCATCGGCAGGCGGACTCTCAACCACTGCGCCACCAGGGAAGCCCTAAAATGTTCTTTTCCTGAATTAATAATGTAAGAAACTTAAAAATCCTGCCATGAACCTAATTGTTATTTATTTTGAAAGGTTGGAAAGCATGATTGCCTTCCCCTTTGCTGTTTTAGTTCTTTGCCTCATGTTCATTTTTAGTTTCTATTCTGTCCATTTCAATAAAACACCTAGGGATATACTCTTATAGGAATTTGAAATTTATAGGGCCACACTCCCAAGTCCTTTACAGAAGAAATCATAAAGCCTAATAAATGTAGCCACACCTGTTGGTTAAAGATACATGTTACAGAAAATAAAACTGCTGCTCGTTTTCCTTTGCGTGTTCATGAGAAACTTTAAGGACTTATTTCAAAATAATTGCTGAACATGTGGAGACTTGACATCATCATAAAACTTGCTGAGATGTTGGGTGCTGGGTTTACAAATGCACTCCCTCAGCACCCTCACTGCAGTGGATAAGCCAGTCTTGGCAGCCTATCGTGGCCACTGAGACTCATATGACTCTCGTGTAGTCTGACTTAGAAAGTTAGAAGAATACAGCTTTGGATTGGCAGCTCTAGGACTGTCAGGACCATGGTATTGCCTTCTACAGCCTTCTCGTCTGGGGAGACAGGATTGAAGGAGATTAGCCACTTCACTGCTTACAATAAGCTAAATCCTGCTTCCATCTCTACACCTTTCTAATGGGCTAAAGGAGGAACGTGAAGAAATGTATTGGAAATTTGGACTCATAAATGGAGCCGAAGGCCCCATTGTCAGTTTATTCTATGGTAACAACCCCTTTTTTCTTTTTTTTCCCCCAACTTTTTTTTTTTTTTTTTTTTCTTCTTTTTTTTTTTTGCGGTATGCGGGCCTCTCACTGTTGTGGCCTCTCCCGTTGCGGAGCACAGGCTCCGGATGCGCAGGCCCAGAGGCCATGGCTCACGGGCCCAGCCGCTCCGCGGCACGTGGGATCCTCCCAGACCGGGGCACGAACCCGTATCCCCTGCATCGGCAGGCGGACTCTCAACCACTGCGCCACCAGGGAGGCCCTCCCCCAACTTTTTATGTCTTTAAAATATCTAATGGATTTTATTTTTTCACTTAGCATTCCTTTCCTGTTCCAGGATCCCATCCAGCACACCACATTTCATTGAGTTGTCCATGACTCTTTAGGCTTCTCTTAGCTGTGGCAGTTTCTCAGACCTCTCTTGCTTTTGATGACCTTGACAGTTTTGAGGAGTACTGCTCTGGTGTTTTATAGGATAGTCCTCTAGTTTCTGATGTTTTCCTGTGCTTGGGTGGGTTATTGGTTTGGGGATTAAGATCACAGAGGTAGAATGCCATTTTCTGTTAACATTGACTTTGATCACCTGACTTAGATAGTATTTGCCAGGTTCTTCCCTCTAAACTTACTCTTTTTTTCCCTTTCTGTGCTGTATTCTTTGGAAAGAAGTCACCACGGGCAGCCCACACTCAAGGAGTGGGGAGTTATGTTCCCCCTTCTTGAGGGCAGAGTATCTATATAATTTACTTAGAATTCTTCTGCTTAGGAAATTTGCCTCTTCTCCCCCTTTATTAATTTAATCAATCATTTATTTATCTCAGTATAGATTCATAGATACTTACTTTACACTTTGAGTTATAATCCAATTATACTTTCCTTTTGGTCATATTGTTCCAAATTTGGCCATTGGGAGCTCTTTTAGTTGTCTCCTGTGTACCTTTGACATATTCCCATTATTGTGTATGTGTGTGGGTGTAGTGTCTGTGTGTGTGTGTTTTATTTGTTTGTTTTATCACTTCCTTACTTTTTAGCACCACGAGATGCTCCAGGCTCATTCTGTATTTCCCTCCTAATTCTTCATTCTGCTCTTTCCCCGATAAATCCTGGTTCCTTTTATTGGAGAATGGTATTAGAATCAATTATGTAGGCTTAAGGTGTGCTTGTTGCTATTAGGGTGTCATTTCTTTTAGGCCTTTGCAGCTGAGAGAGCAAAGAAATATATGTGTAACTACTAACCTGTGTATATACACATATCTATATGTAACCATCCATCTATTGAGCTAAACATGAGTTCATCCTGATGAACTTTACCACAGAGCTCATTCTAGCCTCCTTCCTTTGCTTATCTGTAAACTGTCAGTCCAAGAGGAGAAACCTGGCTTCCAACATTGGCCATTTACCTAATTGTTCAACTTCAATATACATGTATAGCAGTATCAGAATTATCACCCTGTACCCCCGTGAAACAGTTTTATCAACTAGTGCACTGTGCTTATGTTCAGGTCCTTTTGCTTTTGGTCTTGTAGACTCCATTCATTTCCAAATTACTTAGGTCAGCATTTTTTAGCCTGACTCCCTTCAGTGAGATTGTTTCATACATTTGAAATATAGTTATAGTCTCTTACAGTCTGCATTCCTTACTGGGATCCCCTCACCTCCTAAATGTTTTTTTCAAATTGCATACATCAAAGTTCACTCTTTGTGCTATAAGTTCTATGGGTTCTGACAAATGCATAATGTCGAACAAGTAGAGTATCATAAAGAATAGTTTCACTGAATAAGTCAGGCAGAGAAAGACAAATATTGTATGATGTCACTTATATGAATCTAAAAAATGCAACAAACCAGTGAATATAACAAAAAAGAAGCAGAGTCACAGATACAGAGAACAAACTAGTGGTTACCAGTGGGGAGGTGGGCCAATATAGAGGTGGGAGAGTGGGACATACAAACTATTGGGTGTAAAATAGGCTACAAGGATGTATTATGCAGCACAGGGAATATAGCTAATATTTTGTAATAACTGTAAATAAAAACTCTTGAAGTAAAACTAAAAAAAAAGTATATAACAGATACTGTGGGAAAAAAAGAATTGTTTCACTGGCTTAAGCATCCCCTGTGATTCACCTATTCATGATTCTCCCTTTCCGTGAGCTCCTGGCAACCACTGATCTTTTTACTGTTTCTATAGTTTTGCCTTTTACAGAATTCCATATACGTAATTGGAATCTTACAGTATGTAGCCTTTTCGAGCTTTTTTTTTTTTCACATAGCAATATGCATTTAAGGTTCCTTCATGTCTTTGTGGTTTGATAGCTCATTTGTTTTTATCACTCAATATTATTCCATTTCATGGATGTACCACACAGTTTGTTTATCCATTCACTTATTGAAAGACAATTTGGCTGCTTCCAGTTTTTGGTGATTTCATACAGCTCTTATAAACATTTATGTGCAGGCTTTTGTGTGGACATAAGTTTTCAAGTAAGTTGGGTAAATCAGTTTCTTTTTGACATGAAACTCACAGAGAAGTGTGAATGTTTTTAATCTAACAATGATAGGAAAGAAGTCACTTCCCAGGGGTTTATGACTCTTTCGTTTCTGTCTGACTTCTTAAAGTGGCCATGTGATCAACATTTATCCTCTTCTTCTACCCACCATCACCCTTAGTTTTAACTAAAAGCAGCTGTACCAAGGCATTCCACATATGGTTAGGACTGGGTAGTCTTCAATAATATCTGTTTGAGCGTGAGTACCTCAAGTATCATCATAACGATGGACAAATTTAGCTCTTTCCTAGCTACACCACCCCCCACCCCAAGCAAAACTTGCCTGATGCAAGAAGCATCCAATGAGGAATTCTCCAATGGAAATGCAATGGCCTATCCTGGCTTCCAGTTAAAGGGATGGAGGTCTGAGTTCTGCCACCGTGTCAAGCTCACCTTTGTCCGTGTTCTCTTTCCCTGTAGTCTCCTGGGTAGTGTTTGCATCATACTAACACCCAGGGTTTCCTCTAATAATAGGCTCCCTGTTGTGACTGGGGAAAGAGAGTTGCAATTCTTCTTTTTTTTTTTTTTTTTTTTTTTTGCGGTATGCGGTCCTCTCACTGTTGTGGCCTCTCCCGTTGCGGAGCACAGGCTCCAGACACACAGGCTCAATGACCATGGCTCACGGGCCCAGCCGCTCCGCAGCACGTGGGATCCTCCCGGACCGGGGCACAAACCCGTGTCCCCTGCATCGGCAGGCGGACTCTCAACCACTGCGCCACCAGGGAAGCCCAAGAGTTGCAATTCTTAACCTTCATTGAACTGTGATGGTTGCCTGATGCTGCGTACTGGAGAGATGAGACCTCTTCTTGCTCAAAGGCAGAAGCCACAAGCAACAAGGTACCAAGAATTCAAGAAGAGAGTCATCATATAGGAACCCAAAGGCAAGCACTTCCAAACCAGGAAGGGCGGGGGGGGGGGCTGCATTTGCACGCTCAGTGTCTCTTTCTCTTCTAGTACTCCTGCTCTTTGTGGTAGCTAGTGGTCTGCTGTGGTGACGGGAGAAGGTATCATTGGGAATGGCTTGTGCAATGATGAGCTGGCTTATAACCTATATAAGCCTCTGTCAAAATTTAACTCCTTCAGTGTGTACTTGAGACCTCTGTCACCTGTTCCCAGGATGTCAGCAGTGTCTTATTGCAAGAAAAGTTTCCAAAAATTCTGGGTGTCAGACTGATCTGTATACTACCTTGGGACCCCACAGAGGTATAACTACTAAGGAAAGTCTGGAATTCCTTTCAGTTCTACTATGAAATCTTTGATTCCATGTCTCCATCAGATTATGATTTGTATTCTACATTTACAAGCACACAATTTGCCTTATTTTTTTTTTTTTTTCTTTTTGCGGTACGCGGGCCTCTCACTGTTGTGGCCTCTCCCGTTGCGGAGCACAGGCTCCGGATGCGCAGGCCCAGCGGCCATGGCTCACGGGCCCAGCCGCTCCACGGCATATGGGATCCTCCCAGATCGGGGCACGAACCCGTATCCCCTGCATCGGCAGGCGGACTCTCAACCACTGCGCCACCAGGGAGGCCCGCCTTATTTTTAATATATATATATTTATACTGGTAATTAAAAGCCTCTTTAGGGGTTCATGCCATGAGGTGCATATTTGACAGACATCAACATCCTTGTTCTTTAGGAAATTGTGACTGGCCCTATATACAGATTAAATAAGATATTAACCTAAAAACAGAACATCAACTTCTAACTTACCAACAGTGACACCATTTAACTGTTTAAATAATTGTTAGTAATATGAAGCATATCATACATATTAAAGCATATACAAGGTATATGCATTGTTTAAATAATAATAATAAGTTTTCTTTACATTGAAGTTGTGGTCTTTCACTATGTAGAAGGACCTCACACATGTCACGTTGGGATCTACAGAGGCTTCCTGACTCTCCAGCGACAGGATTGGTACCTGGTTCTACTGATTCTTGATCCAGTGGGCTTTCACTGTTCAGCTATAGAATGCTATTACATCTTCTTTTTCTTTCCTTCCAGTTTTACTGAGATATAATTGACATATAGCACTGTATAAGTTTTAGGTACACAATATAATGATTTGACTTACATACACCATGAAGTGGTTACCACAGTAACTTTAGTGAACATCCATCATCTCATATAGAGACAAAAAAAAAAGAAAAAAAAATTCTTCCTTGTGATGAGAACTCTTAGGATTTGGTCTCCTAACAAATTTCATATATAACATACTGCAGTGTTAATTTTATTCATCATGTTGTACATTACATCCCTAGTACTTATTTATCATATAACTGGAAGTTGTAGTTTTTGACCACCTTCATTCAGTTCCCCCTCCCCTGCCTCTGGTAACCACAAATCCGATCTCTTTTTCTATGAATAGTATATCTTAAAGAGTAAATATTTGACATTAATTTTGAACAAGGACCATCTTTCAAGTCAAAGTAGGTGCCTAATGATTATCTACAACCATTCTCTTTTACTTTTCAGTTGATGTAAAAGATCATTCCCTTTTTCTAGACCCTCAAAGTAGCAAAGACCCAAAGATTTCGATCTCATTGCATAATGAAGTGAGTGAATAGAAATAATTTCTTTTCTTTTTTTAAATAAATTTATTTATTTTTATTTTATTTGTTTTATTTTTGGCTGTGTTGGGTCCTCGTTGCTGCGCGTGGGCTTTTCTCTGGTTGCGGCGAGCTTCGTTGCGGTGCACAGGCTTCATTGCAGTGGCTTCTTTTGTTGCCTAGCACAGGCTCTAGGCACATGGGCTTCAGTAGTTGTGGCACTCGGGCTGAGTAGTTGTGGCTCACGGGCTCTAGAGCGCAGGCTCAGTAGTTGCAGCGCCAGGGCTTAGTTGCCGCGTGGCATGTGGGATCTTCCTGGACCCGGGCACGAACCCGTGTCCCCTGCATTGGCAGGCAGATTCTTAACCACTGCGCCACCAGGGAAGCCCATAGAAATAATTTCTAAATACTAGAAGTGATGATCTTGTGGCTTTTAAATAGTGATAGATTCTATTAAAGTGCTACTTAGAATCCTCTATATTCTGGTGATACTCAAAGGTGGTCCACAGACCAGCAGTATCCACATCACCTGGGAGCTTGTTAGACATGCTTTTGGCCCTGCTGAATCAGAATCTGCACTTAGCAAGGTCCCCATGTGATTCACATGCACAATAAAGTGTGCTTCCTAGCCCAACGTCTGGGATGCATAGTAGGATGTTCACCCAGTTCACATTTAGGGCACAGAAAATCATTCCCCAAATTCTGGCGTCTCATGAGGAAATAAGAATGGGTTTTTCTACAATGGTTTTATCTCCTAACATACTGTTTCTTATATACACATATTAATGTATACCTTATACCCTTTTACTTATCCACCTGAAGCTGTCCTGAGATTAAACATCTAAGAGTAGGAGCCAGTCTTGTCTCTGCAGAGCTTTGGGGCAGAGGGATAGCCTATGAAATTGCAGATTACATCAAATAAGCTGAAGTCAACTTCATTCAGTGTCATTGTTAAATGAAAATTTTGAGGACACAGTGATAAAATAAGGAAGTCTATTGAGTCAGCAGTGCAAGCCTCAGAAATGAAATGCTATACAGTATAACAGGGAGTATGAATCTCTAAAATTAATTCTTATGTCTGAATTTTTGATTGTCAATCACATGTCAAACCCTGAGCTGTAAGTCGTGCATTTGGTGGGCTGTCAGCAGATTGACTTGAAGTAACACTTGAAATACATTTCAATATCTTAAGTATATTTTGAACAAGATGCTAAGGCGGGATAAAGAAAGCAACTTTGATCTCCATACTCCAGGGTTTCTCAGCCTCTGCACTGTTGACACGGTCACTCTTTGTTGTGGAGGCACACCTGTGTGTGCACTGTAGTACGTTCAGCAGCATCCCTGGCCTTTCTCCCACTAGATACCAGTAGCATTTACCCTCTTCTGAGATGTGACAGCCAAAAATGTCCCCAGCCATTTCCAAGTGTCCCCTGGGGGGCAAAATCGCCCCCAGTTGAGAACCACTGCTCTATGCCAAGGTAAATACTCACAACAAAGGTAGTGTCTGTTCTTAAGAGTTCTGCTGTGATCATAGCCACAATGTATCAGACAATGAGGCTTCTGCATAGTGCCCGGAAATATCTGGAAGGTTGAATTCGGAGGATGAGGTCACTTAGCTAATAGGCTTGCAATCTGATAACATCAGCGTTCATGGATGTTCTTTCTACCTTTGACATGCAGGTATAGTTTGTATAGCAGTTTCTTGCAGAAGATCTGTGGGAACCTCTGCAGCCTTTGGAATTTGGAGATCCTGGGAGACAGCTGTAAACCAGGTCAGGGCATTGCTTGGATATGCAGAGCAAGTGATTCTCAAGAGCAGAATGGTGACTCTTTCAGAGCTTTACAAGCATCGTAACCCTTGGTCTTGTCCTTCTTGACCATAGCCCTGGACTCCTGGTAACCCTTATAATTTCTTAGTTCAGGCTGGCTGCTATAACAAAATACCATAAACAGGTGGCTTATAGACAACAGAAATTTATTTCTCATAGCTCTGGAGGCTAGAGGTCCAAGATCAAATCACCAGCAGATTCAGTGTCTGGTGAGAACCCATTTCCTGGCTCATAGACAGCTGTCTTCTCTCTGTGGCCTCACATGGCAGAAGGGGTGAGAAAGCTCTCTGGGGTCTGTCTTATTAGGGCACTAATCCCATTCATGAGGGCTCCACCCTCATGACCTACTCACCTCCCAAAGGCCCTTCCTCCAAATACTATCACGTTTTGTCACAAGGGGATTAGTTTTCAACATAAGAATTTTGGAGAGGGTACAAATATTCAGTCTCTACAGGGAGATAAAGTCAGAAAGCTAACTCATTCCCAGCTGTTTTTAAGCAAAGCTCTCCTGTCAGGGGTGCTGTAGAAAGAGCACAGTGTTGGATTAGAATTGAACCCAATCATTATTCCAAAATCCTCCCCGACTCTAAGATTCTATGTCCAGTCCAAATATCCTCTCTTTGACAGAGCTGTAGGGTCGGCTGGTAACAGCAACAGCCCCTAAAATGGCCTCTAGGACTTTGGCCTTCTTAAAACAGAGCTGCCCTGGCCACTGGAATTCACGTAAGCGACGACTCAGAGGCAGTTTCTTCTGTTGTCTTCTCACCAGCCCTGGCTTTCCTCTTAGATGTTAGTTAGGTCACAGAGATCATCCCTCTAGTCCCTTTGTTCCACCCCAGACCCCTCCAGTTCTTCCAAGTTCACAGCTACTCCCTACTTTATTTACCTGCCTGCTGCTTTTGCTCCTTGCCTGCCATCTGCCCAAGACCCATCTTGGTTTTCATTTCTCTGAGATCCCACTCCCACTCCTTCCCAAGCTGCTTGTGTGGAAGGAGACTCTGTGACTACCACTGCCCCATCCTCCCATCCTGGTTGTGCGGCCAAGCCTCCTGGTGCCCCAGCTGTGAACATTGATGTCATTGGCTTCCTTCCCAGAGCTCTGTGCCTCGAAGTTGCGGACTGCTCCCAACCACATCTCTTCACCCTCACCACACTTATCCATCCTTTTAAATTGTGGTTTTCATCATTTGCGTGAAAATAGGGAAAAATTACATCCCTCTAATGGATGGTATGTACGGTTGGTCCTCATTTTTTGATGATTCTATATTTGCTGGTTTGCCCAGTTGCTAAAATTTATTTGTACCCCACCCCCCAAATCAGTACTCATGAACTTTTGTGGTCATTTGTGGACATGCTCAGGGTGGTGAAAAATTTGAGTCACGAAGCTTGCATATTCTCAGCAAGGAGGGAGGAGAGCAAGGTGATGCCCTGCTTTCTTGCTTCGGCTCATACTGTAAGTACGTGTCTTTCTCAGGGTCTATTTGGTGACATAGTTTTTGCATTTTTACGACTTTGTTGGTGATTTTGCTGTTTAAAATGGCCCCCGAGCATAATGATAGCATTCTGTGTCATGTTCCAAAGTGCAAGAAGGATGTGATGTGCCTTATGGAGAAAATATATATGTTAGATAAGCTTCCTTCAGGCATCAGTTGTAGAGCTCTTAGCTGTGATTTCAAGGTTAATGAATCAACAGTGTATATTAGATAAGGTGTCTTTAAACAAAAACACACATAAAACAATGCTATGTATTGATCAGTTGATGAAAATGTGACCAGAAGCTTGCAGGAACAAAACCCTGTATTTCCCCTGGGAGCAATCATTCAGTATTCACTAATTCAGGGTTCACAGAAGCAACTTTATAGTACATAACTACCACGAATGATGAGAATGAACTGCATGTATATATATATGTTCACCTGAAGGATATGCAAACAACTAGTAGCACTGAGTGACTGCTCCAGAAAGCAAAACCAGGCAGCTGGGGGACACTGATGGGAGGAGACATTTTACTGCAATTCCTTTTGTATTTTGTGCCCTATAATTATACCCATCAAAAAACTAAATTAGGGCCTCCCTGGTGGCGCAAGTGGTTGAGAGTCCGCCTGCCGATGCAGGGGATACGGGTTCGTGCCCCGGTCTGGGAGGATCCCATATGCCGCGGAGCGGCTGGGCCCGTGAGCCATGGCCGCTGAGCCTGCGCGTCCGGAGCCTGCGCGTCCGGAGCCTGTGCTCCGCAACGGGGGAGGCCACAACAGTGAGAGGCCCGCATACCGCAAAAAAAAAAAAAAAAAACTAAATTAAAACATTTTAAAAGCAAATAATAAAATGAAAACAATACCGTTTAATCATTTTTCTCTTCAATTTCAGGAAACAAAGCAACTCCTACCAAAAATCCAATCACTCAGACTCCCTCCCTGGTCTTCAGGGCCCTGCATAAGCCACTCCCATGCTCTGCCTTCCCAGTTCTGCTTCTCACCACCCCCTTCAGGAATGTCGCAGGTCATCCATCTGGTCTACTCATTGCTCAGTACTTCAGTGACTTTGCCGTTGCTTACTCTGTACTTAGCAGAAACACTTCAGTCCCCTCTACGTAGCAACACTCTGCTTTCCCTTCAAAGTCTTTGGTGACTTTGCTGATCACCCCACCCAAAGAGATCTTTCTCTTTTCCTTTCTAGAACCCCTTAGAGTTCACTGCCATACAGGGCAAGAACGTTTTGAGACGGCCTCAGGCAAAGCACTGTATCACTAGGATCTATGCTCTTTGCAGGGAAATAGAATGAAGGACCTTGTCCTCCTTCAGAGCACCAGCGTCAGCCAGCAGTGGCCCTCACTCCTGGCTGAACATCAGACCTGCCTGGCAATCTTTAAAAAATACAGATGGGTGAGTTCCCTGGTGGCCTAAAGGTTAGGACTTGAGGCTTACACTGCCGAAGCCCAGGTTCGATCCCTGGTCAGGGAGCATCCCGCAAGCTGTGTGGTAAGGCCAATAAATAAATAAACAAACAAATAAATAATTGAAAACAAAAAACAGAAAAAAAAAAAAAAAAACAGATGGGGAGACCATTCTGACCTAAGTAGTCTGGAGTGGGACTCAGGAGCCAGGGCTTTTATAAAGCTTTCCAAATGATTCTAATATGCAACCAGGGTTAAGACTGAACAAAAGAGAAGTACGAGGTCCAGGCAGTTTCTCTAATTTGATGATTTTAAAGTCTGGTCCCCATACCAGCATCATTAGCATCACCTGGGAACATCTTGGAAATGCACATTCACAAGCCCCACCCCAGACTCACTGAATCAGAAACTCTGGGATGGGGCAATCGTGTTTTAAACCCTCCGGATGATTCTGATGTATAGTAAGATGTGAGAACCACTGCTCTTGCAACAGACAATTAACTGAAAAGGAAATACATATAGTGAATAAACAAATTAAAAAGCACTCAACCTCACAATTAGGTAAGTAGAAGTGAAAACAACAAGGAGATACACTTTTTGTCTTTCAGATTAGTAAAAATTTAAAAGATTGATAAAAATCTAGTGTGGCAGTAGGAGCCAGGAAACATATTCTCATATTCCACTAGAAGCATAAACCAATATAACATATTTGGGAGGGGGGTTGGCAGTTGAATTTAAAATTTAAAATATGCATATCTCACAACCAAGCAATTCTTCTTCCCAGCCTCTCTGCTAGAGAAACACTTGAATCAGTGCATAAATAGACACATTCATAGTGCTGTTGTTGGCAATGGGAGAAAGCTGGAAACAACTTAAACGTTCATCAGTAGAGGAGTGTCTAAGTACCCCAGCACAGCTACTGTGGAATACTATGCAGCAGGTAAAAAGGATGGGGTGGCTCTGTATGTACACATGTGGAACTCACCCTGAGACATTGTGGAACACAAAGGCAAGTTGCAGAAATATATATAAAATATGGTACCATTTAAGTTAGGAAAAACACACCCACATGCTCTAAATCTTCTCTGAGTGCATAATTACGAAAGTGCATAGAAAAGTAGGACAATTATTTCCTCTGTAGGGGACAAAAGTAAGGGGAACAGATCTAGAATGGAAGTGTGAAAGAGACTTCCAACTTACCTGTAATTTTAAAATTTCTGGGCTTCCGTGGTGGCACAGTGGTTAAGAATGGCCTGCCAGTGCAGGGGACATGGGTTCGAGCCCTGGTCCTGGAAGATCCCACGTGCCACAGAACAGCAAGCCTGTGCGCCACAATTACTGAGCCTGCACTCTAGAGCCCATGAGCCACAGCTACTGAGACTGCATGCCACAACTACTGAAGCCTGTGCACCTAGAGCCCGTGCTCCGCAACAAGAGAAGCCACCACAATGAGAAGCCCCTGCTTGCTGCAACTAGAGAAAGCCCGTGTGCAGCAACGAAGACCCAATGCAGCCAAAATTAAATAAATAAAATAATTTATTAAAAGGAAAATTTCTTATAAGATTTATGTATGCAAATGTTTCTTGACCAATGAAAAACAATTTTTGAGAGTGAAAAAAAATATCTGTGGAAATAATATACTAATTTGAGGTTCTTAATCTTTTTTGGTCATGACTTACGAGAATTTGATGAAAGTTTTCCCCCTAACTTCCACAAAGGTACAAAAGTTTTTGTTTAATTTCAGGGAATTTCTAGATACCCTGAAGCCCACTCATAGACCTCTCAGGCCTTCTGGACCTCAGGCTGAGAGTTTCTTGCCTGCATGATCTTTGAGGATCCTACTTTGCTTTCTGCTCTGGACTCCGTGACCCCTCTTTGGCATCCGTGTCCCGGAGGAGTCATAATGTCTGACAGCTATTTTTATGAGTGTCAGCAGCCCTTCTTCGGCAGATTAAATTTCCACAGAAGGTAGATTTTCGCTGACGTCTGAATACTTGGAGAGGAGCAGGTGATCCTTGAGGAGTGAGTGAATATAGCACATGGCTTGCCGAGCCACAGAGAGAAGCTGATCTGTGTCAGGGAAGCTTCAACTGCTCTGCACTTGCTCTTGGAGATCATCAGGTTCTTTTTATAAGTCCTGCCGTGTCATTCTGCCATTACATGCACACAGACCCTTTTACAGTGTTTTCCACTTGCCTGTAAAAATAGATTTTGGTTTTTGCTTCTATGCTTTTAAAAGAGAAAGGGTCAGGAAAAGGGTATCTTTTCACTCTTCCTAAAATTTTAATCAGTTTTCCTTCCACTATTTCAAAATGGTTGCAGAAGGAAGGTTTTTTTTAAGTTATTTCTGAGATATACATTTTTGAAATTAATTAATTAATTAATTTTTGGCTGCATTGTGTCTTGGTTGCTGCGTGCGGGCTTTCTCTGGTTGTGGCAAGCAGGGGTTACTCTTCGTTGCGGTGTGCGGGCTTCTCATTGCGGTGGCTTCTCATTGCGGTGGCTTCTCTTGTTGCGGAGCACGGGCTCTAGGTGCGCGGGCTTCAGTAGTTGTGGCGCATGGCCTCAGTAGTTGTGACTCGCGGGCTCTAGAGCGCAGTCTCAGTCGTTGTGGTGCACGGGCTTAGTTGTTCTGTGGCATGTGGGATCTTCCCGGATCAGGGCTTGAATGGTGTCCCCTGCATTGGCAGGTGGATTCTTAACCACTGCGCCAGCAGGGAAGTCCCTGAGATATACATTTTAAAGTAAAAACTAGAATTATGACTTATAACATTATACCAGAACATATAAGATTTTTAGAAATTTCATGTAATGACTGAAACATTTATATTAACATATTTCCATACAAATAACCCAAAGAAAGTTTAGTATTAGTTGGTTTTTTGTTTGTTTGTGTTTTTATACTGCAGGTTCTTATTAGTCATCAATTTTATACACATCAGTGTATACATGTCAATCCCTATCGCCCAATTCAGCACACCACCACCCCCACCCCACCGTGGTTTTCCCCCCGTGGTGTCCGTACGTTTGTTCTCTACGTCTGTGTCTCAACTTCTGCCCTGCAAACCGGTTCATCTGTACCATTTTTCTAGGTTCCACATCATGCGTTAATATACGATATTTGTTTTTCTCTTTCTGACTTACTTCACTCTGTATGACAGTCTCTAGATCCATCCACGTCTCAACAAATGACTCAATTTCGTTCTTTTTTATGGCTGAGTAATATTCCATTGTATATATGTACCACATCTTCTTTATCCATTCGTCTGTCGATGGGCATTTAGGTTGCTTCCATGACCTGGCTATTGTAAATAGTGCTGCAATGAACATTGGGGTGCATGTGTCTTTTTGAATTATGGTTTTCTCTGGGTATATGCCCAGTAGTGAGATTGCTGGATCGTATGGTAATTATGTTTTTAGTTTTTTAAGGAACCTCCATACTGTTCTCCATAGTGGCCGTATCAATTTACATTGTGGAAGAGGGGTCCCTTTTCTCCACACCTGCTCCAGCATTTGTTGTTTGTAGATTTTCTGATGATGCCCATTCTAAGTGATGTGAGGTGATACCTCATTGTAGTTTTGATTTCCATTTCTCTAATAGTGATGTTGAGCAGCTTTTCATGTGCTTCTTGGCCATCTGTATGTCTTCTTTGGAGAAATGTCTATTTAGGTCTTCTGCCCATTTTTGGATTGGGTGGTTTGTTTTTTTAATATTGAGCTGCATGAGCTGTTTATATATTTTGGAGATTAATCCTTTGTCTGTTGATTCGTTTGCAAATATTTTCTCCCATTCTGAGGGTTGTCCTTTCATCTTGTTTGTAGTTTCCTTTGCTTTGCAAAAAGGTTTTAACTTTCATTAGGTCCCATTTGTTTATTTTTGTTTTTATTTCCATTACTCTACGAGGTGGATTAAAAATGATCTTGCTGTGATTTATGTCAAAGAGTGTTCTTCCTATGTTTTCCTCTAAGAGTTTTATAGTGTCCAGTCTTACATTTAGGTTTTTAATCCATTTTGAGTTTATTTGTGTGTATGATGTTAGGGAGTGTTCTAATTTCATTCTTTTACATGTAGCTGTCCAGTTTTCCCAGCACCACTTATTGAGGAGACTGTCTTTTCTCCATTGTATATCTTTGCCTCCTTTGTTATAGATTACTTGACCATAGGTGTGTGGGTTTATCTCTGGGCTTTCTATCACGTTCCATTGATCTATATTTCTGTTTTTGTGCCAGTACCATATTGTCTTGATTACTGTAGCTTTGTAGTATAGTCTGAAGTCAGGGAGTCTGATTCCTCCAGCTCTGTTTTTTTCCCTCAAGACTGCTTTGGCTATTTGGGGTCTTTTGTGTCTCCATATAAATTTTAAGATGATTTGTTCTATTGTAAAAAATGTGCTATTGTAAAAAATGCCATTGGTAATTTGATAGGGATTGCATTGAATCTGTAGATTACATTGGGTAGTATAGTCATTTTCACAATATTGATTCTTCCAATCCAAGAACATGGTATATCTCTCCATCTGTTGGTATCATCTTTAATTTCTTTCATCAGTGTCTTATAATTTTCTGCATACAGGTCTTTTGTTTCCCTAGGTAGGTTTATTCCTAGGTATTTTATTCTTTTTGTTGCAATGGAAAATGGGAGTGTTTCCATAATTTCTCTTTCAGATTTTTCATCATTAGTGTATAGGAATGCAAGAGATTTCTGTGCATTAATTTTGTATCCTGCAACTTTACCAAACTCATTGATTAGCTCTAGTAGTTTTCTGGTGGCATTTTTAGGATTCTCTATGTATAGTATCATGTCATCAGCAAACAGTGACAGTTTTGCTTCTTCTTTTCCAATTTGTATTCCTTTTATTTCTTTTTCTTCTCTGATTGCCATGGCTAGGACTTCCAAAACTATGTTGAATAATAGTGGTGAGAGTGGACATCCTTGTCTCGTTCCTGATCTTAGAGGAAATGCTTTCAGTTTTTCACCATTGAGAATGATGTTTGCTGTGGGTTTGTTGTATATGGCCTTTATTATGTTGAGGTTCCCTCTATGCCCACTTTCTGGAGAGTAGTTATCAGAAATGGGTGTTGAATTTTGTCAAAAGCTTTTTCTGCATCTATTGAGATGATCATTTGGTTTTTATTCTTCAGTTTGTTAATATGGTGTATCACATTGATTGATTTGTGTATACTGAAGAATCCTTGCATCCCTGGGATAAATCCCACTTGATCATGCTGTATGATCCTTTTAATGTGTTGTTGGATTCTGTTTGCTAGTATTTTGTTGAGGATTTTTGCATCTATATTCATCAGTGATATTGGTCTGTAATTTTCTTTTTTTGCAGTATCTTTGTCTGGTTTTGGTATCAGGGTGATGGTGGCCTCATAGAATGAGTTTGGGAGTGTTCCTTCCTCTGCAATTTTTTGGAAGAGTTTGAGGAGGTTGGGTGTTAGCTCTTCTCTAAATGTTTGATAGAGCTCACCTGTGAAGCCATCTGGTCCTGGACTTTTGTTTGTTGGAAGATTTTTAGTCACAGTTTCAATTTCATTACTTGTGATTGGTCTGTTCATATTTTTTGTTTCTTCCTGGTTCAGTCTCAGAAAGGTTATACCTTTCTAAGAATTTGTCCATTACTTCCAGGTTGTCCATTTTATTGGCATAAAGTTGCTTGTAGTAGTCTCTTAGGATGCTTTGTATTTCTGCGGCATGTGTTGTAACTTCTTTTTCATTTCTAATTTGATTGATTTGAGTCCTCTCTGCCTTTTTCTTGATGAGCCCGGCTAATGGTTTATCAGTTTTGTTTATCTTCTCAAAGAACCAGCTTTTAGTTTTATTGATCTTTGTTTCCATTTCATTTATTTCTGCTCTGATCTTTATGATTTCTTTCCTGCTGCTAACTTTGGGTTTTGTTTGTTCTTCTTTCTCTAGTTCCTTTAGGTGTCAGGTTAGATTGTTTACTTGAGATTTTTCTTGTTTCTTGAGGTAGGCTTGTATAGCTATAAACTTTCTTCTTAGAACTACTTTTGCTGCATCCCATAGGTTTTGGATCACTGTGTTTTCATTGTCATTTGTCTCTAGGTATTTTTTGATTTCCTGTTTGATTTCTTCAGTGATCTCTTGGTTATTTAGTAACGTATTGTTTAGCCTCCATGTGTTTGTGTTTTTTACATTTTTTCCCTGTAATTCCTTTCTAGTCTCATAGCATTGTGGTGAGAAAAGATGCTTGATATGATTTCAGTTTTCTTAAATTTACCAAAGCTTGATTTGTGACCCAAGATGTGATCTATCCTGGAGAATGTTCCATGTGCACTTGAGAAGAAAGTGTAATCTGCTGTTTTGGGATGGAATGTCCTATAAATATCAATTAAATCTATCTGGTCTATTGTGTCATTTAAAGCTTCTATTTCCTTATTCATTTTCATTTTGGGTGATCTGTCCATTGGGGTAAGTGAGGTGTTAAAGTACCCCACTATTATTGTGTTGCTGTCAATTTCCTCTTTTATAGCTGTTAGCAGTTGCCTTATGTATTGAGGTGCTCCTATGTTGGGTGCATATATGTTTATAATTGTTATATCTTCTTCTTGGATTAATCCCTTGATCATTATGTAGTGTCCTTCCTTGTCTCTTGTAACATTCTTTATTTTAACTGATATGAGTATTGCGACTCCAGCTTTCTTTTGATTTCCATTTGCATGGAATATCTTTTTCCATCCCCTCACTTTCAGTCTGTATGTGTCCCTAGGTCTGAAGTGGGTCTCTTGTACACAGCAGGTAGATGGGTCTTGTTTTTGTATCCATTCAGCAAGCCTGTGTCTTTTGGTTGGAGCATTTAATCCACTCATGTTTAAGGTAATTATCAATATGTATGTTCCTATGACCATTTTCTTAATTGTTTTGGGTTTGTTTTTGTAGGTCCTTTTCTTCTCTTGTGTTTCCCACTTAGAGAAGTTCCTTTGGCATTTGTTGTAGAGCTGGTTTGGTGGTGCTGAATTCTCTTAGCTTTTGCTTGTCTGTAAAGCTTTTGATTTCTCCATCAAATCTGAATGAGATCCTTGCCAGGTAGAGTAATCTTGGTTGTAGGTTCTTCCCTTTCATCACTTTAAGTATATCATGCCACTCCCTTCTGGCTTGCAGAGTTTCTGCTGAGAAATCGGCTGTTAACCTTATGGGAGTTCCCTTGTATGTTATTTGTCATTTTTCCCTTGCTGCTTTCAATAATTTTTCTTTGTCTTTAATTTTCGCCAGTTTGATTACTATGTGTCTCGGCATGTTGCTCCTTGGGTTTATCCTGTATGGGACTCGCTTCACTTCCTGGACTTGGGTGGCTATTTCCTTTCCCATGTTAGGGAAGTTTTCGCCTATAATCTCTCCAGATATTTTCTCTGGTCCTTTCTCTCTCTCTTCTCCTTCTGGGACCCCTGTAATGCAAATGTTGTTGCGTTTAATGTGCCAGAGGTCTCTTAGGCTGTCTTCATTTCTTTTCATTCTTTTTTCTTTATTCTGTTCCGCAGGAGTGAATTCCACCATTCTGTCTTCCAGGTCACTTATCCGTTCTTCTGCCTCAGTTATTCTGCTATTGATTCCTTCTAGTGTAGTTTTCATTTCAGTTATTGTATTGTTCATCTCTGTTTGTTTGTTCTTTAATTCTTCTAGGCCTTTATTAAACATTTCTTGCATCTTCTCGATCTTTGCCTCCATTGTTTTTCCAAGGTCCTGGATCATCTTCACTATCATCATTCTGAATTCTTTTTCTGGAAGGTTGCCTATCTCCACTTCATTTAGTTGTTTTTATGGGGTTTTATCTTGTTCCTTCATCTGGTACATAGCCCTCTGTCTTTTCATCTTGTCTATCTTTCTGTGACTATGGTTTTTTTCCACAGGCTGCAGGATTGTAGTTCTTCTTGCTTCTGCTGTCTGCCCTCTGGTGGATGAGGCTATCTAAGAGGCTTCATGCCTGGGACTGGTGGTGGGTAGACCTGGGTGGGGCTGGCTTCCCTCCCTGTTGATGAGTGGAGCTGGGTTCCCTCCCTGTTGGTTTTTTGGCCTGAGGCAACCCAACACTGGAACCTACCTGGGCTCTTTGGTGGGGCTAATGACAGATTCTGGGAGGGCTCACGCCAAGGCGTACTTCCCAGAACTTCTGCTGTCAGTGTCCTTGTCTCCATGGTGAGCACAACCACCCCACCCCCGCCTCTGCAGGAGACCCTCCAACACTAGCAGGTACGTCTGGTTCAGTCTCCCCTGGGGTCACTGCTCCTTCTGCTGGGTCCCGATGCGCACACTACTTTGTGTGTGCCCTCCAAGAGTGGAGTCTCTGTTTCCCCCAGTCCTGTCGAAGTCCTGCAGTCAATTCCCACTAGGCTTCAATGTCTGATTCTCTAGGAATTCCTCCTCCCGTTGCTGGAACCCCAGGTTGGGAAGCCTGACGTGGGGCTCAGAACCTTCACTCCATGGGTGGACTTCTGTGGTATAAGTCTTCTCCAGTCTGTGAGTCACCCACCCAGCGGTTATGGGATTTGATTTTACTGTGATTGTGCCCCTCCTACCATCTCATTGTGGCTTCTCCTTTGTCTTTGGATGTGGGGTATCTTTTTTGGTGAGTTCCAGTGTCTTCCTGTCGTTGATTGTCCAGCAGCTAGTTGTGATTCTGGTGTTCCGCAAGAGGGCGTGAGAGCACGTCCTTCTACTCCGCCATCTTGGTTCCTCTCAGAAGGAAGGTTTTTATTTGCCCTTTTTTTAGTGTCCTTTAAACTGTGTTAAATGGTGGAGTCAGTTCTCAGAAAAGAAAGCTCCCTGGTCGCCTACTTCTTGTTAAGTCCAGGAGCTGCCGGTAGGTTTAGAGTCCTTATGTACTGAGTCTGATCCTAAATGTGCTGTGCATGCCTTTGCCATGAATGCCTTCCACATGGGTTCTCTGGGGAAGCACTTTGAACATTCTCTTTGCCCAGCGCAGATCCCTACCCCTCCACACACCACGGCAGGTTTGGAAGAGCCCTGGAGAAGCCAGCTGTGGCTGGATTCATTCATCCTTTCCTTAGCTTCTCATTGATTTACTTGCATTCTAAGTAGGAAACGAGAGGCCTAAACACTGTGTAGACTTTTCTAAGAAATGTGACTTTTTAAAGGTCACTCCTTTAGAACGACAACAACAACAACAGCAACACACTGCGGGCTTTATTCAGTAGGGATGCAGCTGAATATTCTTGAGTCCCTTCTCCTCTTGGAGAATGCTTTCTGCACCTGGCATTGAAGCCTCTCCATGGGCTGGTCTGACCTGTCTTCTCAGGCTCCCTGCTTGCTTCCATGAACTCTTGGGTCCAGCCACTCTTTTTTTTTTTTTTTTTTTTTTTTTTTTTACTTTATTTTTTCTTCCACTTTTATTGAGATATAATTGACATACATCACTGTATAAGTTTAAGGAGTACAGCATAATGATTTGATTTATATACATGATGAAGTGATTATCACAATAAGTTTAGTGAACATCATCTCATATAGATGCAAAATGAAATAAACAGAAAAAAATTCTTTTTCTTGTGGAGAACTCTTAGGATTTTCTCTTTTAACAACTTTCATATATAACATACAGCAACATGAATTATATTTATCATGTTGTACTTTACATCTCTAGTACTTATTTATCTTATACCTGGAAGTTTGTGCCTTTTGACTGCCTTCATCCAGTTGCCCCTTCTTCCAACCTCTGCCTCTGGGAACCACAAATCTGATCTCTTTTTATATGAGTCAGTTTGTTTGTCTGTTTTTCTTTTTCTTTTTAAAATTTACTTTATTTTTTGCTGCATTGGGTCTTTGTTGCTGCACGTGGGCTTTCTCTAGTTACGGTGAGCAAGGGCTGCGGTTCGTTGCGGTGCATGGGCTTCTCATTGCAGTGGCTTCTCTTGTTGCGGAGCATGGGCTTCAGTAGTTGGGGCTCGTGGGCTCTAGAGCACAGCCAGCCACTCTTTAAAAAACCCCTTCCTGCTTCTGAGTCTTTGCTCATGCCCTTCTGACCCTCCCTCATATGGCCCCAGACACGTCTATCTTTTCTTTATTCATCGTGACCCAGATCCCAATCTAAGTTTTTCAGAGAGCGTTTGCAGATGAACCCAGATGACCATTCTCATTCTCCTTTGAGTGTTTACAAAACTTCCTCTTTTCTACTCACAAGGGACTTCTCTGTGGAATGTTTGTTGTGTCGTAGCTGCTGCTTGACAAATGTGTGTTGGTCAGTAAGATGCTTGGGAGGGTTTCTGTGAGGAGAAAGCATTGGAGTTGAAGTCTGCATGATGAAAGGTACCAGCCATGCAAGAACCAGAGAAAGAGTGTTAGGCTGAAGAAACAGTAGGTGCTGAGGCCTTGAGGCAGGAAGGAGCTTAGCATGTGGGTGATCATAGGTTTCCTTTTTAAAAAAAAGGACTTTTATAAGAGGACTGCATTTCCCTACAGCATCTATTAGCACATAGTAAGGCAATCAGCTGCTAAACTGTCATCTCCATGAGGGTAGATTCCACACCTGTCTCGCTTTCCATGACCAGGACAGCGATTGGCACATACCAGACACTCAGACTGATGGAGGACTGGATGGCTGCTCATTGAGTAACTGAATGACTTATCTCTGGTCTGATGGCAACTTTGCATCAAAGCCAGAATGGACCAGAGATCTCCTTCGCTCCTAAATGTGGGTCCGTGCTGAGCCATCTCCCTTTAGCTGTCTGTCTGGGTGGTTTAGTGTCACTGTGCACTCAATGAAATAAGAACAGGGCACTTACTTCATTTTTGGAGGAAAATTGTCCACATGAGTGAGATCTCAATCTGCCAAATGTTTGGGACTTTTGGAAGCTGCTCAATAAATTCAGGCGATTCCTACAATATGGCTCAGCCAGTGCGCAGCCAGAAGTCACCATATATGAAGCTTTACCCCAGCGGCAGTGGGAATATGCTGTGACCAGTCCCTGCACTCGCCCCTGTAGGATTCCAAAGCTGGCACCTCTTTTAAGCTTTTGGAATGTGGATAAAGCATTCCAACATGTTAGCAGGGCACTCTTACCTTCCATGCTGCTCAGTTTATTGTTGTAGCCAAGGCTCCGAAATTTCTGTCCCTTGTCTTGCATTCTCTCAAGGAGAAGCCTCTGCTACAGTCATTCAAAGTAATCCCTAGTGGAGTGTTGTTTTTAGCATATTGAGGAGACCATCCATTCATAGAAGCAATACTGCAGTAAGATCAGTTTCCAAGAGCATCTGGTCTAATAAAGAATATAATCAAAAGCTTTGTTAATAATGAGCCTCCTTGATACCTTCTCTCTCAAACAACAGTAGCAACCACAACGGTTGAAACTCTAGGCCTATGTCAGCATTCGGTATAAGGGTAAGGAGTGTAAACTACTCTAAACATCTTCGAGATGCTAAGTGTAATTTATTCTTTCAGTGTTCTACTTTTCAGTATTATTGTATAGGATTATAAAATAGTAGAAATAGTGGCCACTTGTTCAAATAGGGAAGTGGGTGAGGCACTTTGATGCTCTTCTTCCAATATATCAAGACACACCAGTTCACCCTACCAAGGGGTCAAATGTTTTCCAAACAACAAAAGTAGGTACCTTTGGAGTGATATTTTTTAGAAAAAATTCTTAGCGCACTCCTATTTGCAAACCCATTCTGCTGCTATTACCACTGCCGATGGCCAGCCAGACCTGAATACAAGTGCAGAGGCCATCTGTAGGCTCACAGCCTATCCTGTGATTCACGAGCCAAGCTAAACTCATGGCTCAGCTTTATTTTGCACAGGAACAGAAAACAACCTAGTTGTTTTCACCATTCAAATTGAAATGTCAGGTCCAACACTGACCTGGTATAGTGGTCAGGGTTTCATATTGTATGTATACTAATATATAACTGATGAGGGTGGGAAGAAGAGACAGGATAGAATGGCAGGGTCCCTTTTACCACCTCACAATTACTATCTAAGAGGACAATGCTTGGGATACAGTTTGACCTTAGACAGAAACATGGTAGCACTGGATCTACCACATAGAGGTGAAAGACAAAGGGTCTTCACTTAGTCCAGTTCTGGACACTGTGAAACAGGTAAACTGCTAGTAAAACCTGAAGGGCTCTCCCACACATTTTTACCCATAATATTACTGAGACCCAGAGAGCAGGATTGAAGAGGTAAGAGCATGGACTCTGGTGTGTGTCAGGCGAGCTTTTTTTCTTCTTGGCTCCAAAACTCACTGTAACTGTGGTTTTAGAAAACTGTTAACGCTCCCTAAACCTCAGTTTCATTATCCGTAAAAGAGGGGCAAGAGGAGCACCTCCTTGGCAAGGAACGTAAGGAGCAAGTTGGAGAATATATAACACAGTCAACAAGTGTCGTTGACTGGGGCACTGAGTGTACTCAGCAAATGTTGAGTTCATGATAATCCAAGATGAATATACTACCTGGTGAGTAACATATGATGGATGATAACGTTTCCTTGATCAGGTCAGTACAGAAGCCTGGGGTCAGGTAGATCAATTGAAGTTAGATGACCCCACCACTTGGTTTCTGAGAACAGCCCCACGGGGATTTACAGCTTCGGCCCCATCTCTCAGCCAGATTTGCAGTGTCAGGAGGACACTGAGCAGGCTCATTCTGTCCTCAGATTTCTTTCCCTGTGGGGATCGAGGAGGGGGAGCCCAAGCCTTGGATCGTGAAGACATTCTTGCTGCTCCCTGTGTAAAATGATAATGCCAAGGGTGCCTGGCACCCAGCGAGGGAATGTGTCCTCCCTCCAAGGCTCCTTGACCCTGCATGATTACTAGGTGCCTGCTGATATTAGACCCTGGGGACTCTCTTGAAGACCCGTGTTTCTCTCCTCTGCAGAGTTTTTTCAGCACATAAGATAACTTATTTTAATTGCTCTTGTAAAGTTCTTATAAGGAAATCTAAGTCAGCCTCCTGCACTGACATGAAACTTTGTGGGAAGTTGGCTGCCCCCAGAGCCCCGGGCAATGCTGAGATATCCTTCCAAACAGGGACCCAGACAGCTGAAGGGCTCCAGTTACCCAAGACGTGAGTGACATGGACACTTGGGCAGTTGGAGAAGGGGAAAGAGTAGGGCAAGGGAGCTGGTGGAGAGGAGGACAGGGGAGAAAGACGGGCAGCGACAAGAGGGTGGGAGCGAGGGAGGAGGGAAGCAGGGCCGGCCGAGCCATGGCGGTCAAGCAGCCTGGGGGAAGAGAGTGAAGCGTCCTCTTACCACACCCCCTGCTGGACTTCGGGGGACAAGGGTGGTGCCCTGCCTTGAACCTGAGGGTATGATTGGTGGTTTACCAACCCAAATCATGCCTGAAGTGGAAACCACTCTGGCCGTCATCATTAAGGTCCCCGCATGGCAAGCGACTATTGTAAACGAAGCTGGCCATGTTTGAGCTGGCAAGTGGAGTTTATCCTAAACCTTTGATTCAGTATTTAAAGATGTATTAAGATTTTTTCAAACAGTGAGTTAAAATGCACACCCATTTCAATGTTTTTATATTACCTCATTTCTGCTCTTTTGCACTTCCTGTATTCTTCTAAAATGATTATGGGTGGCATTGGCAGTGATAAAAATTAATTATTTCCCATTATAAACATTGAATTGGTTTGAAAAAATTCACAAAATAATTTGGAAGATTTTATAGAGAAAGGGGTGATAAATCAAAATTTTAACCTTGGTTCATGTGTGAGACGGAGGTGGAACTGGAAAAAGAGATGGGACTTACGAACTTTTTAAACTGTCTCTATATTGTTCGACCTGTTAAAATGAGTGTATATTACTTTTGTCATTGTTTTTAAAGTACACTCAAAATAATTTTAAAAATTTTGCCATGTGTTTTTTTTTTAAAAAGCCTGCTTCATTAAGTGAAAACCTTTTAATTCACTCACTCTTTTTAATTGTATAACATTTTGTTAATTAAATGGTATTTTCTTAACTATTTAGCATATCCTTTTGGCCAATTTTTTTAATATAAATTTATTTTATTTATTTATTTTTGGCTGCGTTGGGTCTTCGTTGCTGCGTGCGGGCCTTCTTTAGTTGCGGCAAGCAGGGGCTACTCTTTGTTGCGGTTGCACGGGCTTCTCATTGTGGTGGCTTCTCTTGTTGCAGAATACGGGATCTAGGTGCGGGGGCTTCAGTAGTTGTGGCACGTGGGCTCAGCAGTTGTGGCTCTCGGGCTCTAGAGCGCAGGTTCAGTAGCTGTGGCGCACGGGCTTAGTTGCTCCGCAGCATGTGGGATCTTCCCGGACCAGGGCTCGAACTCATGTCCCCTGCATTGGCAGGCGGATTGTTAACCACTGCTCCACCAGGGAGGCCCCTTCCTGCCAATTTTATATGTCAGCCCCCCTGACAAAAGTTGAGTTTGGCATTTGTCCCTTATATGGGCCATATAGGCCTTTCTGTCATGAGCAAATGTTCACTGTATGAATTCATATGTGTGCATTTACTTCAGAGCTTCAATAGCTTAAATAACTTTTTTTCAACTATGAAGTTTCAAGCTGACAGAAAAGTCTGGAAAATAACAAATATCCATGATCCGTCATTTAGATTTAACAAATGTTTTTCCATATTTGCTTCAGATCCTTAAAAATAATTACAATAGGGACTTCCCTGCTGGTGTAGTGGTTGGGAATCTGCCTGCCAGTGCAGGGGACATGAGATAGACCCCTGGTCTGGGAAGGTCCCACATGCCGCGGAGCAGCTAAGCCCGTGTGCCACAACTACTGAGCCTGCGCTCTAGAGCCCGCGAGCCACAAGTACTGAGCCCGTGTGCCGCAGCTACTGAAGCCTGCACGCCTAGAGACCGTGCTCCGCAGCAAGGGAAGCCACCGCAATGAGAAGCATGCGCACCATAGCGAAGAGTAGCCCCCGCTCGCCACAATTAGAGAAAGCCCGTGCACAGCAACGAAGACCCAATGCAGCCAAAAAAAATTACAGTAGTAATAATAATAAAAAAATACTACAGTTATTTATCCTCTGCCTTCATCTCAGCAGCAGCTATTTCCCTGAAGTTGGTCTGTGTCTTCCTGTCCAGTGTTTTAAACTTTTAATTTTATGTGTGTATCCATAAACAATATGCACTATTTTTTTATATTTTAAAATTAAACCAAAATATTTTGGTGCTGTATACATAATTACTTTTTGCTCTTTTTCATCAACTTTTTTTTCAGATTTGTCCAAGTTAATATATGGTTCCTTCACTTTCATTGCTGTATAGCTATTCCATTGTATGACTACTGCAATTTATTTATCCATTTTCTTATTTATTCGAGACTTTTCTGATTTTTCTCATTGTAAAAAATGCTGCAATGAACATCCTTGTCTGTGTCTTCTTGTGCACTTGAATCAGAGTGCATCCCTTGGTTGTCCTAGCAGTGGAACTGATGGGTCTTTCAAACACCTTTCAGAATTTAAGAGGGAGAGACAAAGAGAGAAATGTGCAAAGTCTAAGGTTTTCTTCTGGAAGGTTGGTTTTAATAATGATTCTGGGTCATCTCCTCGCAGCTGAGGATGAATTCTCCACTTCCATTCACCACTTCTCTCCCAAATTTGAAAACTGGGAAACCTCTTAATCAAAGTCCTGATTATGAACAATATGTCGGTCAGAACTCAAAGAACTGGGAATTCTCTGGTGGTCCAGTGGTTTGGACTCCACGCTGTCTCACTGCCGAAGGCCTAGGTTCAATCCCTGGTCAGGGAACTAAGATCCCACAAGCCATGTGGCCAAAAAAAAACCCCCAAAACAAAAAACAAAAACCTCAAATAACTAACTCATCCTGAAGCTGAACTAAAGAGGGGACTGGTGAAAAAGTTACTTTTTCTTTCTTTTCTCCCAGAATATTGCACATCAATTTGGAATATATTAAATAAGACACTAAGATCAATGACCTTATTCAAAAAGAAGATAAGTCTTGGTAAGTAGGATGATGAATTTAAAATCCTGAGTTGTTATGAACCAGACTGAAGGATGGCCCTGTGCTGTTACTTGACGGGCATCCCATGATGGTATTTTTCCCTCCTTCTAGATCAATTTCAGAGTGTGGGCATCAGCAGATTCCAGGTGATGGATAGGCAGCTTCATTTTAATAGCCTGTTGGTTCCAAGTGACCTGTATCCTTTCCAGGAGAGGTAGAATAAATCCTCTGGTCGTTGCTCCCTTCCTGCCTCATACCAACCCTGTCATGAATCAGGCCTCCCAATCTGAGTGCACCAAGGGCTGACAGACCCACGAGGACCAGCTGCTGCCTGGTACCTTTGCTCACCTGAGGTTTCTTCAGCTCCCCCACCCCCGTGTGAGCACCTGCTGTGAAGGTGTACAGCACCTGTTCCAGACCTTCCCAAGGCTTCCCAGTGCTGCCAATACCTCAGCCCTCTGGGTCCCAAAGAGTGCCACATGCCCTAGGTGTGCTGCAGCATGGTCTCAGGTGGCCTATGGCTAAATATGTTGCATTATAATTATTAATTTCCAGACATATTTCACAAATTATATTGCTGAGGACAAGGCTAAAATAAGCATTTAAATTTAAAAATCGTTAGTTTTAAAGAAAAATATTAAGTACATAAAAGTGCATGTGTCTGTTGCAAATACTATGAAGAGCATACACAGGTAACTAGATTTAAGAGACATCGCCTGGCCAAATAATAGTCTGGAGTAAGGGCTATAGCCCCTGAATTTCCATGGGCATCACACTCGTGTGCGTGTTGATTTGGGCCTGTCTCTTCAGTTCTTTGAGTCTCTTTTTACCCAGCAGGAAAATATGGGAGTTGGACTAATTTGTGATTCTCAGCCCGGTCTTTACCTTTGAATCCCCTGGGCAGATTTTTTGAGCACTGATCCTGGCGTCCTCCCCAGACCCACTCAGTTAGCATCTCTAGCTCAGTGTTGTCTATGAGGTTCTCCAGGAAGTTGTAGGCAGGCAAGACTGAGACCCACTAGATATGATGATGTATGAGGTTCCTCCCAGGTCTAGGATTAATTGATTTTCTGATCCCACGGATAGAAAATAAATACAAAGTAAGTGCTGATTCAGTAACAGTAGAGGACACTCATTGTCCCCTCAGGCTCAGCCACGACAAGTGTGATTTTTAGCCACTGTCCGGGCCTGGGTCACCACTGGGCTGAAAGGTCCCTGAGAGCAGGGCAATGCTGCTTTCTTTTCTCTCCTTTCTCTGGGTTTCACCAGTTCCTACCACAGCACTTGGTGTGGAGGAGGCGGTTAATAGATGTCGTATGAAGGACTGAGAAACTGAAGTTCAGGAATGCGACTTTATCAGGGCCTCTAGGATTGGTCACATGGTCGGAGATGAGTAACCACACTCACAAGAGATGATTTTTGTACCAGAATTCCAGTCTGTCAGTTTCTCAAGGGATCTCTCCTGGATCCAAGAAGTGGGACCATTCTTTGTCCCAGTGTGGTCTCTTCCTGGTGAATGGGATCGGAAGGTTACTTGGTGAGCACAGAACGAAAGTTGGACCTTCTTATGTGCCTTTTCTATCCAGTTCTGATGATCCAATGGCCTGGCCTCCATTTCTTTAGGGCTATTTTTGTGTAAAGGGTCAGGATCAATCATCCAGAATCAGAGTGCCTGTTGGACCTGCTGGTGACACACCGATAGGTTTTCTTCTTCTATTTTCCCTTTCGAATACTCACGCAGACCCCCCACCCCACCACTGACACTCGTTCGTTACCACAGCACCGTCTCCTAAGTGTCAGATTGTTTTGTGTCAAGTTGGGCTGCTTGCTCATGACGTACTTGGGACAGGCTCTTTAATCTCCTCAGCATGGTTGCTCAGATCACTCTGCAAGACAGGTTGCTTCTGGAAAGCTGTCCTGAGACAGCTAATCCCATCCTTCTCGCAGGCTTGACTTACGGGGGTGGCATCTGCTGACCTTACGTTTTGAGAGCTGTCTTAGTTTGAGGACTGCAGTGCTTCATCCACCTTCTACAATTACCACGACTAAAAATACTTTTGAGGGTGAAGAGTCTTCAAGGGAACTTTGCAACCTGGCCTGTCCTGCTTGTATCTTGATGCCATATTATAAGGCAATAGCCGTGTTACTGTGCTAAGCTGCATAGTACCTGCTAGACCAATATTTCAGGTGATAGTTGATTGTAGGCCAGCCTTTACACTGAGCTTTCTGATCATTTTGCCTTTTCCCTACAAATGTACCCAATAATCATGTTGCTGTGATGTTCTTGATTGCTGTAGTACCACCATTTGGCCTCAATATGCGGAATTAGCCACCTTCCCTGTGCCTCATGCCAAGGCTTCACTTTTCTCACACAAATGTGAGCTTCCATACATGTGTGTCAGCCATGGTCCCCTACATGCCACCTGCCTCTCCTACCACCAATAGTATAAGTTGGGAGCTTCCAGATAAACCTAAGACCAGAAGAACAAAGATGTATTTGTGTTCATAGGTGCTGGAATTTTCTAGAGAAAAGTATGAAACATGCTGCTGCAGGTCCACACTGAACTCTGGGTATGTTTACACACATTTGTTTGCCATTGCTTCTGTTACTGAAAAGAACTTGGGTCTGCTCTCCTGACGTGCAGCAAAGCCAATCTACTGCCACTGGGTTGTGCTGAAGGAAAGTACAGGGTGCCGAGCAAGGAGAATGGGCAGCTCATGGTCAAAAGACCCGAACTCCCCAAAGGCTTTCAGGGAAGGGTTTTTAAAGGCAGTGTGAGGGAGAGAGTTGCAGGTGTGTGACCGGCTTGTGCATAATTCTCTGATAGGTTGATAATGAGGTGACAGGAAGATGTTTGGGGAATCTCAGTCTTCTGGTTGCAACAGGTCTGGGGTCTAGGTGCTGGTGGTCAGCACGCAGTGAATTTCTCTGACCTGGTGGGGGTTTCAGTGTCTGCAAAACTGCTCAGGGACACGGCTCACGATGTTATCTACAGCCCTTGAGGAGGAACTAAAGATCCTTGGCTTTGTTTTATGGCTAAACTATTATTGTTTTATCTTGCTTGACTGCTTTCCTTTGTTTCTGCCCTTTTCACTTCTCTGATTAAATTTATTCTTTCGGACTCAGGGAAGGCCTAGGAGGCTAAAGCTTTTCTCCAAACAAGAGGTGGAGGACATGGGGGAGTCTGTCCCTGGGAAGGCCCCGCAGGGTGCTGCTCGGTTTCAATTTGATGAGCTGTGTGAGTGTCACTCAGAGTCACTCACATGCCAGTCAGTTGCCAATCCTGGATTTCAGGCATATATTTGTCAGGCTCCACCACTGGCCACCCCTGTTTTTTAGTGTACTTGAATAAAAGCAAGTGCTTCCAGCATACAGAAATGGTAGAGTCACTTTAAGGACTTGCTCTTGTGTTAAGGAAGCTCTTCCTTAAAATTAATTTCCATTTTTCTTCCTGCACTCACAGTCTAATTGCACTATAGGGCGTGCGTGTGTGGTGTGGGATGTGTGTGTGCGTAGGTACTCGCACATGAATAGAACATTTACGGAAGGATATATAAGAAACTGGGATCAGTGAATACTTCAGGGAAGAGTACTGATGAACTGGGGTAGGAAGAGATATCATTTTTTCTTTTTAACCCTTTGTCCTATTTTAGACTTCTTTATTCATTAAATAAGACATTATATGTGAATGATCGCATGATCTCCTGAATCCCTCTTCTAAGAGTCTTAATCCTCTTAGAGGGTATATTTTGTCCTTTCTTTCTCCAGTCTCTTTACTGAATTCAATTCTGTTGCCTATATAGAAACACCTCATTTTTCCAGTATTACCTGAGAATGAAATTTTCCACATGGTGAATTCTCCTGGTAAATGGTTCTAATTCCTTTATATTGTTGAAGTTTGGAGCAATTACTGATGGAATATTTATAAGTTGTATTACATACCTTCCTATCCTCTTTTTAAACAGCTTTATGGAGATACATTTCACATACTACAACATTCACTGAACGTTAAAAGTTCAGTGGTATTTAGCATATTCACAGAGATGTGCAACCGTCACCACGGTCTAATTTTAGAACATTTCAATGCTCCAGAAAGAAACTCCATACCTACTAAGCTCCTGCTAATCTAGTTCTGTCTCTATGGATTTTCCTATTGGACATTTCACATAAACGAAATCATATAATATGTGGTCTTTTGTTCCTGTCCTCTTAAACTGAGCAGAGTTAACAGTATTTTACTTTTTTCTGATCATTTAGGCTTATTGTTATTGACAGTATGCTTATGATGACCTCGAGAAATACCAAGGCAGGGAGGCTGCTTGCCTTTGCATTCCATGGTCCATGAAGATTTACATGGCTCTCTCTGTTGCCCAGGCCATTAGGCGACTTCTTGAATACCTTGTCTTTTGACTTTTTAACTCTTGTTTTAACCATCATTTCTGATTCTCCCATTTTTGCAAAGTTGGACTATTAGTACCTAAAACTAGATGAGACCCAAAGTCTCATGCCTTCTCTTGACCCAGGCTTATAACATAACTCCAGTGTGAACTTCTTTGGTGTGTTTCTCTCCTTCTCCTGGAGTGATTAAACAGGCTGACATCTCCCCTTCTTTCAGTGCTATCTTGAGCATCTTGTATCATTCAGTCAGCTAAATTCCACCTTAGCAATAAATCCCCCACAAGTATTTTATGATCTCTCAGGTTTCAGCCGTGTTAAACGCTTTGATTCCTTGTATCTTTCCTCTCACTTTTCTTCAAATCGTCTGTAGCCCTCATGTCAAGAACTTTATCCACTTCCCTTTCTCTAAAATTGCCTAATTGTAAAAGAACACCTTCCTTTATTTCCCTTAAGAGCATCATAATCAAAACATTCTTGAACGAAAACCTCCAGGCAGGGTGCGGCAGAGCAGCCCCTAAGTCGACGGGGCACACGTCTGCGAAGTCCAAGAGCATTTCCGTGTTTGACAGGGAGAGAGGACGTTTGACATCTGAACTGACCTGGGCAGTAGAGTCTCTGTAAGTATCTTCTTTATCTTTCGGTAGGATCGCGTGAGGAGGGGGAGTTTAACTTGGGGCACTGTTTCTGGTCTGGGTTAGACTCTTACAGGACTGTTTGGGGCTTGAGTCAGGGTGGCAGGGAGGGAGTTGTCACCATTCTGAATTTAGCCACAGGAGCATGACAGTCTGACCAGGAGTTTGTCACAGGAATTTGAGATTTCGTGGCTTCTTATCTTTTGCTCGTTGTCAGGATAAGCCCAGAAGTTTGGGGCACCCTTGCTGACAGCAGTTCTGAGTCACAGTGAATCTGGAGACCCAAGAAAATTCAGTCTATGTCAGGGAAACCAACCTTTCATCGGGCCTGACTTGGGCAGGGAAAGGATGACAAGTAGAAGAGTGCCTGGCACAGAGCAGACTCAGGAAATATCTGCTGAATGACTGAGTCTCAGGTGTCAAGTCTGAGCAGTTGGTAGCGACTTTCTGACATGAGATGCTGAGAAAGATCTTCAGGCTAGGTTCGGTGGGAAATGCTCTAATTTAGGACTGATCTGCCAGGGGTGCAGGTGAGCAAATGGAGAGAAGTAAATGTGCATGTTTAAGTCGTAGTGTGGGAAGAACAGAATCCGAGCTTGAAAGCACTGAGGAGACCCTGAATCGCGGGGTGGCCACCAGAACGGAGTCTGGGTGCATCCAGCTCTGGATGATCTGATAGCAGGGTACTCTGCTGATCTCAGACCTGGACAGAGGACACGCCGGCTCTTCCCAAGATCAGCAGAATCCAGGCACTCCCCAGGCCGCTGTGCTTGGTGGGTTAGCATCTGATGGACCAGGAAGCAGCCCCTCCATAAGTCACCCAGCACTGCCCTCTGGCAGTAAACGCCATCAAATGCCCACTGGCTTAAAAAGATTCTTTTGGGGGCTTCCCTGGTGGCGCAGTAGTTGAGAGTCCGCCTGCCGATGCAGGGGGACGCGGGTTCGTGCCCCGGTCCGGGAAGATCCCACATGCCACGGAGCGGCTGGGCCCGTGAGCCATGGCCGCTGAGCCTGCGCGTCCAGAGCCTGTGCTCCGCAGCGAGAGAGGCCACAGCAGTGAGAGGCTCGCATACCACAAAAAAAAAAAAAAAAAAAAAGGTTCCTTTGGGAGCCTCTTTTATTTACAACCTCTTAGTGGGTGCTCTCAGCATTTGGGCTTTGGCACTTATTTTACTAACCTACATGAACCCAGTCCCGCTGTGATGTGAGTATAATCATCAGGAAAAATAATATACTTCATGCCTGTCTGGTTCCACCAATGGTCTGAGATAATTCAGTTAGCCCTTAAGAGCCCCCACTTAGTAAACGCTTAGTATGTGTTTACAGGCATTGTGCTAGGTCCTTTACTTGTGTCATACTAGTTTGTAACCTCTAGGAAGGGTGCTCTAATTATTCACATGTTACAGATGAATAAACTGAGCCTAAGGAGGAGGTCGCACTCTTGCTGCAAGTATATGACCTTCAGTTCTGGGTGCTTCCAACCTCTGAACAACGGTAGCCACACACACCCGCCCCCCACCCCCCATGCTCCCCCCCCACTGCCCCCAGCACAGGAATGAGAGGGGAATGGAGTGGCTGGGGGCACTTGTATTTTATGTTTAGCTAACATATTTTTATAATGAATATGTATTACTTCTCTGTCTATATTTTTAAATTTAGACTGAATTCTGCGTGTCCCATGATGAAGGGATGTCGCCAGTCTAGCAAATCCAGACGAGGACAGCCAGGAAGGACGGGCAGGAAAAGTAATGGGTCTCTTTCACCTTGAGAGGCAGGGATCCAAAGGAGTTTGGCAGCTGTTTTACGACCCCTGAAGAGCTGGTGTGGGGGCGGGTAGGTTTCTTCTGTGTGTGTCTCGGGGTGCAGACCCAGGGCCAGGGGAGCGGAGTTCTCACGGCGGGTTTCAGCTTCATGTCAGAGCACGTTGCTAACCTGCAGGGGCTGCCCCACGCGTGAAAATGGTGGCTCTTGGAGGTGAGACACCTCTGCAAGGGCTTTGACTGGAGGCCACTGGGAAGTTTATACAGGAGACTCATTGGTGGGGCAGGGGAGACTCATTAGAAGGTGGGCTCTCAGTCCTAAAGCCTCTGCTGTCTGTCTGCCCCTCCCATCTGCCCTCTTACCACTGGGCAGCAGTGCGTGCTCTCGCCTGTAGATGGCAGCCTAGGCTCAGTAGGGGCCCAGCCTGCTCCATGCAGGGGTTCTCACCCTTGGCTTGGTATCTTCTCACCTGAGAGGGCTTACAAACTCCTGATGCCTGGAGGGTGAGAGGTGGGAGAGGGGAGAAGGACTGCACCCCCAGAGTGTGATTTAATTGCTTTTGGGTGTGGCCTGGGTCTGGGGATTTTTAGAGCTCCCAGGTAGTTCTAGAGGGAGTGACTGAGTGCTCTGACTCTGCCATTTCTGTGGGTTCAATGGCCAGTTTGTTTCACATTCTGTGCTTTCACTGTACTCTGCAGGGGGTGCCTGGGTACCCATGAGAAGAGGTGTCACCAGAAGCTATAAAGAATAGAACTCATTAAGTGAGAGAAAATAAAAAGATTCCCCCCCCAAAACAAGAGGGAGAGAGGAAACAGGAGCCCACACAGTGCACAGGAGGGAGTGATAGGCATTTGATTCCCTCAGGAAATGAATTCAGCTAGGCCATGCAGAGGGCAGGGAACCCTCTGGAAGGCAGGTCTGGGGGCTGGAGACTGGTCTCCTCCAGTAGCAGGGGCTTTGGCTTGTGGCCAGGCGGTGACATTTCTGGGATTCAGGACTCTGTGGGGACTTGGCAGAAGTGGATTCACAGGGAGTTTGAGGGGCCTCCCGAGGCAGACCTTAGCCTGGGACGAACTGGGCTCCTGCCATGACGGTGAACTGACCCCGGCCTCTGCCCTAAGATCTGCCCCAGCCTGGCATCGGGATCCACAGAGAAGGCGCCCTCCGTCCATAGCAGCAGATGCAGCTATTTCCATAGCGCCTCAGGATACTGGGGCATAAACCACGCTGCTCTGGCCAAGGCTGGGACTAGGGTGAGGAGAGTGAGTGCAGAATTTAAGGAGGCAACAAAGGACTCGATCATTCATGAGATTAATAATATTTCAATACAATATTTTAAAAATCAAAATTAATGCAAAAGAATGCATGATGAACAAAATAGCAACATTTTAAATTAAGACAGGATGGGATTAGTGGGTTTTCTTTTGCCTTGGTTCCACTGTGACACGGCTTTGCTCTGGGCTCTCTACTGAAGTGCAGGCAAAGGGCAGAGGGGGAGTCTTCTCCCACTTTCCACCTGCGCTTTGCCAGAGCCACCCATCAGCTTTGGCCCCTGGAGAGCTTTAGGTCTTTAGTCCTGCTGGGGACTGTGGTGGCCGTCAGAGCAGTGGTGCCACCTAGCGGGGACTCCAGGTAGAGCACCAGAGATGCCCAGATGCTGTCCACAAGAGGGCTTGTCACGCATGTGGAAGACATGGCTTGGGGACTTGCACTGGTGGCAGTGGAAGCGGGTCAGCCGGGGGCATGGGAACAGATGGACCAGGAGGTGGGGAAGTGTGAGGCAGTGTTGCTGAGATGCTGTTAGTTCTTCCATGCTGGGTACCCCTAGGGGAGGGTATTCCCATTACACAGCACCAGGAACCTGAATTTTAAAATAGTTGCTTTAAGAGTTTACCTTTAGGGAGATCATTAGAATGAACAGGGGAGGCTTAAATGCAGATCCCCAGGCTCTAGCCCAACCTACTGAATCAGACTCTCCAGGCAGAACTCTAAATTCTGTGTGTTTAAAAAAGTACACCAGGCAGCCTGATGTCCAGCTCGGTTAGGAACCTTGGGGTCGTGCGGATCGTTCATTTTCCGGATAAGGACCCAAAACTTGGAGAGTGAGCTGACCAAGATGATGAAAGAAACTGGAAGCAACGTTAAGACTGGAACTCATACTACCCAAAGCAATCTACAGATTCAGTGCAATCCCTATCAAACTACCAATGGCATTTTTCACAGAACTAGAACAAAAAATTGCACAATTTGTATGGAAACACAAAAGACCCTGAACAGCGAAAGCAATCTTGAGAAAGAAAAACAGAGCTGGAAGAATCGGGCTCCCTGACTTCAGACTGTACTACAAAGCTACAGTAATCAAGACAGAATCAAGACTGGCACAAAAACAGAAATATAGGTCAATGGAACAGGATAGAAAGCCCAGAGATAAACCCACGCACATATGGTCACCTTATCTTTGATAAAGAATATACAATGGAGAAAAGACAGCCTCTTCAGTAAGTGGTGCTGGGAAAACTGGACAGCTACATGTAAAAGAATGAAATTAGAACACTCCCTAACACCATACACAAAAATAAACTCAAAATGGATTAAAGACCTAAATGTAAGGCCAGACACTATAAAACTCTTAGAGGAAAACATAGGAAGAACACTAATGGACATAAATCACAGCAAGATCCTTTTTGACTCATCTCCTAGAGAAAGGGAAATAAAAACAAAAATAAACACATGGGACCTAATGAAACTTAAAAGCTTTTGCACAGCAAAGGAAACCATAAACAAGACCAAAAGACAACCCTCAGAATGGGAGAAAGTATTTGCAAACGAAGCAACTGACAAAGGATTAATCTCCAAAATTTACAAGCAGCTCATGCAGCTCAATATCAAAAAAAACAAACAACCCAATCCAAAAATGGTCAGAAGACCTAAGTAGACATTTCTCCAAAGAAGATATACAGACTGCCAACAAACACATGAAAGAATGCTCAACATCATTAATAATTAGAGAAATGCAAATCAAAACTACGATGAGGTATCACCTCACACCGGTCAGAATGGCCATCATCAAAAAATCTACAAACAATAAATGCTGGAGAGGGTGTAGAGAAAAGGGAACCTTCCTGCACTGTTGGTGGGAATGTAAACTGATACAGCCACTATGGAGAACAGTATGGAGGTTCCTTAAAAAACTAAAAATAGAACTACCATATGACCCAGCAATCCCACTACTGGGCATATACCCAGAGAAAACCATAATTCAAAAAAAGCCATGTACCACAATGTTCATTGCAGCACTGTTTACAATAGCCAGGACACGGAAGCAACTTAAGTGTCCATCGACAGATGAATGGATAAAGAAGATGTGGCACATATATACAATGGAATATTATTCAGCCATATAAAGAAACGAAATTGAGTTATTTGTAGTGAGGTGGATAGACCTAGAGTCTGTCATACAGAGTGAAGTAAGTCAGAAAGAGAAACACAAATACTGTATGCTAACACATATATATGGAATCTAAAAAAAAAAAAAGGTTCTGAAGAACCCAGGGGCAGGACAGGAATAAAGACGCAGACGTAGAGAATGGACTTGAGGACACGGGGAGTGGGAAGGGTAAGCTGGGACGAAGTGAGAGAGTGGCATGGACATATATACACTACCAAATGTAAAATAGATAGCTAGTGGGAAGCAGTCGCATCGCACAGGGAGATCAGCTGGGTGCTTTGTGACCACCTAGAGGGGTGGGAGGGAGATGCAAGAGGGAGGAGATATGGGGCATAGGCAGGCTGTGTATGCTCAGCTGGTAGGCAGAGGGGCACACTGATGGCACCTGGGCAGAGCAGTGACAGATGGGAGTTGTGTTTCAAACAGGAGGACTCGGGAGGACGAAGCCCTAGCGAGCAATTTGCGTGGGCTTGGCTGTGACTTTGGTTGCCTTGAACCCTACCTTTTGGCCAGATGACTTGTGACCTGGTGAACCTCAGATCCTACATCTTCACATCACCAGCCTTCAAAACCCAGGAGGGGTTTCCATGCAACCACGAAAGGCAGGAAGAGACAAAAGTGCTTCTTCCTTTGCTGTAATGATTAATATTCAAACTGTCTTTTTATCTCAGGAGCTCAGGATGATTTAAAACATGGAACCACTATTAATATTTCCTTACGGAGATGCTCGAGCCAGAAAAATGGCCCGTGTTCATCTTTAACCCCATATTTCAGAGGATGAAATGAAGGCAGTAGGCTGCTCAGGACTACAAGGCAGGACAGGTCGAGCGAGCGTGAACTGAGCGTCAGCACCGAGCCACGCAGGCAGCGGAAATGTCCCTGGGACCAGAGTTGGGAATTCAAATCCCAGCTGTAGAGCTGTCTGGGGTCCAGAAGTTTGGGGGTCCCTGATGGCTGACAGGACCGATTGTAGGCTTGGGGGCAGCCCCGTTGGTGCCGCCACTCTGACCCCTCCCTAGGGAGACACGGACGAAGCGGGAGAAGCAGGTGGCAGAAGACACTCTGTTCGAGGCCCCTCCGATTGCATCAGGACCAGCTGATCCTCCCGGGGACCTCCCAGCGCTGTGCTGCCGTGTCCCTCAGAACCACGCAAAAGGTGAGAATGGGCCCCGTGGGCTGCACGCTCTTGGCCGTCGGAGGTTGACTGTGGCCACGTCCCACTGACTCTGTGTATGTCTGTTGGTCACTCATGACACTACACCTAAGACCCTCTGTGGTCTGGGTTTACTGTGGGACTGAAGGCAAGTCACTTAAACAGAGAAGAACTCGTGTCCTTTAGTCTCCTTTCCAAAAGGGACCACCCCGTCTTCGCTGCCTCGTGGGCTGGTGTGGGAACGATCTGGAGAGCGCATTTTAGAACAGAGCCTAAATGGTGTCTGGTCCCAGGCACATTCCCCTCATCCCCACCGCTGGGCACCAGGACGTGAGCACTGGGGTGGGTGGCGAGAAGGGCCCCACTTCTCTCTGCCTCCCTGACTTGACTCCGCTTGGTGAGCATCTCAAACCAGCCTGGGGGTGGAGGGGAGTCAGGCCAGTGGGCCCCTAGGGAGACAGAAGGAGGCATTGGGTTTCTAGCTGAGGACCCTTATGTGAAAGGCTGGCTCTGACCCCTGGGCATGAGGCCAGGAAGCCCCCAAAATAAGCCCACGTAAATGCCTTGTTCCTCACGTCTCCACACCTGTTGCCCAGGGGACAGAGACCCCCAGGCCCAAAATAGGTGCAGCTGCTGCGATGCTAATCCCGCGCCGCGCTGAGGCTGCGCCGTATTTGGAAATGTTTGTGCCGCTAGACTTGGGACCTCAGAGCAGGAGGCCTCTCTCCCTTTTCCTGGTCTGGCTTTCTTGGAGACTTTTGTCTGCCCTTTTCCTGTTCCTGGGCACGTAGTAGGCAGCTGGTAAATGACAGGTGAATGGGTCAGTGTGTGAGACCGCAGACCTGAGACGGGTAGCGGCAAAGCGTGGGGCGATGCCGGCTCCACACCGGGTGCGGTCTTCACACGGCAGCACCTCGCCCCCCTGGGCCTCCTCAGGGGTACTTGACTCTCTCTCCAGGCTTCTGAGCCAGTATGAGCTACAGATAGCTGTGCCCACACCCGTCGTTTCAGGAAGCCAAGAAATTCAAGTGTATGGTTAGGATTGCTGACAGATTGGTAAAGACTGGCTTCTGGGTTATTATTGTGTCTTTATTAGTGACAGGAGAAGCAGAAAATCAGAAGAACTGGTTTTCCCCAGGCACACAGAGTCCCCCACCTCTTTTCCCTTCTTACTAGGAATTCAGTTCAGCGCATGCATTGAGCACCTGCTGTGTACAGAACACTGTACTCACTGCTAAAGGGATTGACTTTCTTTTGGTCTCTGATTATAAAAGCATGTCGCCCGCTCACCTTCCTCAGTCTCCCATACCTCTGTGTTTTGTTTTGATTTGTTTTCCATCATCATTATTTGAATACTTATATTTCCTTGACTGTCCTTGCGGTTCAAGGTTCCATCTCATTTACTTGTGTATCTCTGGGTCACTGAGAAACCCTCTGCTGATGTCAGTGGTCCATTTTCTTTATCTGAGATGCTCCTTCTCTCCACAAGCTGGTGTCAGGTTCTGACGAAGGTGGCCTAAGGGTGACTCTCATCTGCTCCCTGGACCTCCTCAGGGCTCCTCAGGACCACCTCTAAGTTGATAGAACATGGAGGAGACCGCCGAACGCCCAGGCTTCTTGCCGCTCACCGCCATGGAAAGCATGAAACATCTCAGCTAAAAATAATCGGTGCCCTCCTGGGCCCCAGCTGCTGCAGCTGTGGGCACAAGGGCCTCCGGAATGTCTCGGCCTTGCTCAGTGTAACCGGATCACGGCTCAGCCCCAGCAAGCAGCCTCGGAACCTCTCAGCCTCAGATGTTTTTAGCAGTGGATTACTGGGAGGGGTGGAAATAGGCCTCTGTGTTCTGGGCAGCTTCCTCAGCCCACATTCCCAGGCACACTTTGCTTTATTAAAGCTCTCAGCTGTCGCGGGGACCAGGTGTGAAGAAAGGGAAGGCTGCCCTCCCCAGCAGGAGGAGGCTGCAGGTTGCAGCCATTTGCCCCTGTGGGGACACGTTGCTCCTATTAGAAGCTGAATCCCTTGCGTGTTGTTAAGAAGGGAGCCCTCTGCAAGTCGTAAATCAAGATCTCATCACTTCCAAGTAAAGGAGTCCTAGCCCGCGTCTCTTTAGAGTTGACGGATATGTTTTTTAAATCCTGTGTTGAGCACATATTTTTCGTATAATTAAAAAATTATAAAAGTAATAAAAAATAGAAATCTACTGCCCAGAGATTCGAGGCTCAGTAAAGAATCTGGGAAGAGTTTTCTGGATAGTGTAAGAATTACAGGGGAAAAAATAAATTCTATGTCCAACTACCAGGAAAAATATAATAGAAGAGAAAAGTGAGTCTATTTAGAATAATGAAAAGTAACTTGAACTGGCCCTTAATCTGGAGGTAGTGGGATTCCACCCAGAGAACTTTTCTGGAAGGGGGCACCTTCACCCTTTTTTGCCATCCTGTTTTGGGATTCTTGTGCAAAAGGACCAGGAGATATTGCAAATGAGCTAAGTCACCCAAGTTCCTACTGAACTTGGCCTGTCTGAGGGGAGGCTCTCTGAAGACGGGGTGGGCTGGGTTGGTGGTCAAGAGAAGGGCTATAGTGGAGGCCGGGAGGAAGTTAACGGAAATAGTCAAAAGGAAAAACATGTACACTGTGAGTTTATCCATCCAGTTGTGATGGACCTCACCCCTGAGCCCACCTCCTCAAGCTGTTATATTTCTTGCATCTGTTTCCCAGCTGCTCAGGTAGGCGGCACTTTGTAGTGTAAAGGAGTCTTGGGATCTACAGAGAATCCCAGCTCTGCCATCTTGACCTCGAGCAAGCTACTCTGTGGTTCCGTTTCTTCATCTGTAAAGCAGGGACGGGGCGATAGTCCTGTCTCGCCATCACTGAGTCAATATGCGGTGCTGAGAGCCCAGGGAAGGAGTTCAGGGACAGGGCCCGAGTGCACCCTCCTCCTCTCCATTCCCGGATGCACCTGCTCCCACGTGGGGCACGGTAGGGCCTTATTTGGAATGAGATTCGTGCTTTTCTTCCTCTCCAAAGTAACAGGGCTTATATTTTCTGTAGTCATGGGCATCCTTTGCTTCGCAGAATAAATGAACACTGGCACAGTCGTTCACAATATTGACTCACAGAAAAATGAATTTTTCCATTTTATCCTTCACAAAATCAGAGCCTAAAAGAGATGGTTATGGATCGCTTCCAGAACCCACCTCCTCATCTTCTCCTTCATGGGAAATATTGCACTTTGCCAGTGTGTGGACGTGTCAGGTCCTACAGTCTCAGAGGTTTTCAAGTTTGTAGCCCAGTTCTGCATAAAATGCATCAAGGACCTCTTTTTTTCAATCCTTTGTCTGAAATTCTATGAAACAAGTTCACTGCAAAGGTGGCCATTCCTGCTTACCTGCCTTCTTTTTTTCTTTCTTTCTTCCTTTCTTATCTGTATTTTTTTTAATATTTATTTATTTGGTTGCGCCAGGTCTTAGTTGCAGCAGGCAGGCTCCTTAGTTGTGGGAAGCGGGTTCCTTAGTTGCAGGCAGCACCATCTCGTTAGTTGCAGCACTTGGGCTCATTAGTTGTGGCAGGTGGGCTCCTTAGTTGTGGCATGCATGTGGGATCTAGTTCCCTGAGCAGGGATTGAACCCCGGGCCCCCGCACTGGGAGCTCGGAGTCTTAACCATTGCACCACCAGGGAAGTCCCTCTTATCTGTATTTTATTATGTATTTTTTAAAGATAAGGACTATTTTAGAAAACATAATCACAATATTACCTTGAAAATGAACAATAATCCCATATCATCATCGAATATCCAGTCAGTATTTGAATTTTACCAGATGGGATATACATGTGTGTATCCTAACAAGGTCCAGGCAGAGCAATTGGTGAGTCGGTCTAAGTCTCCTTTAATCTATAGTCCCCCTTCCATTTCTTTAATGTATTTTTCCTTGCAGTTTATTTATTGAAAAAACTAGATGTTGTGTTCAGTTAAGTTCCTCGTATCCTGGAGTTTATTGGCTGTATCTTGGGTCTGTTTCTGCTTTTCCTGTAAGTTGGTGGACACATTTAGGGTCTTGATCAGACCCCTGTTAGATTGCTGGCAGGAATTCTTCCTGGGCGGTGGTGTATATACTTCTGTCAGGAGGCGTTTCATGTCCAGTTGTCTTATTTTTGTGACGCTAGTAGCCATAATTCATCAGGAGTTCATAATTCATATTACAGTGGTGACATGCCAGGTCTTTCATTCATTCTTCATCCACCAGTTTGAATACCTCTGTAATGAGGAGCTTCATTTTCTTTTTCTATCCCCCACTTTCCCCAGAAGGCAGCTTATAGCTGTCCTTGTACAGACTGAGAGGCTCTGAGCACCTGCAGCCCTTTGGGCCCAGCCTCAGGCCAGGGTCGGGATCAGGCTTGTTCTCATTCCTGTGATTTCCTCTCAGTAACAGCCACCACCAGGAGGACACGCCACTTTCTAGTCACATTGTTGCCAGAAAGCATTGAAAGCACATCAAAGAGGTGTGCTTTGAGGTAAAATTATGTGAAATCACTGATAGGCCAAATCTGACATCCACAGTGGCCTTCTTTCTGTAGAATGACAAATCCCAGGAGGCGCTGAACTCCCCTGGGCCTTTAACTCCTCCTGAGTCAAGCTGGGTCATCTAATCACCTAGAATCAGATAAAGAAGGGAACTTGACAACTATTTCTGATAACAACGAACAAATGATTCTATGTTTGAAGATGCTGTTTCCAGGTCTTCCAGGTAGTTTTCTGACTTCCTGCTGTATTTTCCCTTATGCTAAAGACAGTTTTACCCTGGATAAGGGGTGAGATTTTCTTTTGCGTGGCTTTGAAACAGTGCAGACTGAGCCAAGAGCTCAGTGGTAGACTTTTTTTTTTTTAATTTTTAAATTTTTTTAACGTCTTTATTGGAGTATAATTGCTTTACAATGGTGTGTTAGTTTCTGCTGTATAACAAAGCGAATCAGTTATACATATATCCCCATATCCCCTCCGTCTTGCGTCTCCCTCCCACCCTCCCTATCCCACCCCTCTAGGTGGTCACAAAGCACCGAGCTGATCTCCCCGTGCTATGCGGCTGCTTCCCACTAGCTATCTGTCTTACATGTGGTAGTGTATATATGTCCATGCCACTCTCTCACTTCGTCCCAGCTTACCCTTCCCCCTCCCCATATCCTCAAGTCCATTCTCTACGTCTGTATCTTTATTCCTGTCCTGCCCTTAGGTTATTCAGAACCGTTTTTTTTTTCTTTTTTTTGCAGTACGCGGGCCTCTCACTGTTGTGGCCTCTCCCGTTGAGAAGCACAGGCTCCGGACGCGCAGGCTCAGCGGCCATGCTCACGGGCCCAGCCGCTCCACGGCATGTGGGATCTTCCCGGACCGGGGCACGAACCCACATCTCCTGCATCGGCAGGCGGACTCTCAACCACTGCGCCACCAGGTAAGCCCGAGTTTTTTTTTTTAATACTGAGCTGCATGAGCTGCTTGTATATTTTGGAGATCAATCCTTTGTCAGTTGCTTCGTTTGCAAATACTTTCTGCCATTCTGAGGGTTGTCTTTTCATCTTGCTTATGGTTTCCTTTGTTGTGCAAAAGCTTTTAAGTCTCATTAGGTCCCATTTATTTTTGTTTTTATTTCCATTTCTCTAGGAGGTGGGTCAAAAAGGATCTTGCTGTGATTTAGGTCATAGAGTGTTCTGCCTATGTTTTCCTCTAAGAGTTTTATAGTGTCTGGCCTTACATTTAGGTCTGTAATCCGTTTATTTTATTATTTGTGTGTATGGTGTTAGGGAGTGTTCTAATCTCACTCTTTTACGTGTAGCTGTCCAGTTCTCCCAGCACCTCAGTGGTAGATTTACCGCGAGTTCTTGGAGGGACCCGACACTCTTTTACTCATTTGTGTATTCCTAGTAGTTAGCACAGCGCTGTGTGGAGCTGCCTGACAAACTTTTGCTAGATTCCAGGGTAGTTCCCTGAGAAGATGGAGGGGGACTCTGGCCTCTGCCTTAAAACCTTATTCAACTTGAGACGGGCTTTCCTGAACCAAACCTTCGTGGTTCCACCGTGTCATAGTGGAGATGACGCTTGGACAATCTCCCCTTCCTCCCACCACAGCAGTGGTTAACCTAGGAGTACTTTTTATTTCTGCTCTAATCTCAAATTTAAACCAAACACAGTCTCTCCCTGTCCCCACATACATGCACCTGAAAATAGGCCAAATGACTTTATCAAGCCATCTGCATACCGAGATTTCAACATTGGGCACAAATACCACCAATGAACCATTTCCACACCGGGAAGAGAAAACAAATACAACGACACAGCCCAAAATTGAAAACAAAGCAAAATTTATTGCATGTGTAAAGCAATCACATGGAAATTAAGTATAAGGGTCAGGAACCATGAAAATACATATTTCGCATATTTTCTGTCCTGTTCCAGCATAGGATCACTCACTCTTCACTCTCATGGACCACCATCTGGGGAGAAAGTGGGCATTTTGAGTTCTGTCAGATGGCAGAGCCGCATTTCCGGCCACGCCCCCTCCCAGCAAGCATCTGGGGTTGCTTGCTTGTCTGTCTCAGCGGGACACGGGGTATTCCTTGGATCGCAGGCGGATACACAAGTGCAGCCGCGGCGCGGCGGCAGTCACCCCACAGCCTGAGAGCCTGGTCCTCAGAACAGCCCAGGGATCTAGGAACCTACACCTACAGTGGGCGCAGAGACGGCGGCCGGCCGGCAGAGGGCGCCCGAGCCCACGCAGGAACCGCTCGCCGCTTTTCAGGACGGTGTTCTACTGGGATTCATAGACCTGGGTTTAGCCGGGCTCTACGCAGCTACGTAGCTTTAAGCAAATCCTTTCCCTTCCTGAGCCGGAGACTAACCAGTTCTAAAGTCGAAGGTTCTCCAGGGTCCCGTCCATCACGGCGGGTTCCTCCCCGGGAGCCACACCTCCCGCCGCATCGCCCTCCCCACCCAGTGCCGCGGGACCACCTACCCGGCTGGAGGTGAAGTCTCTGGTCTTCGCGCGCAGCTTATTGACTTGAGATTCGGCGATATCGGCCCGTTCTTCAGCCTCCTCCAGCTCATGCTGAGCCTTCCGGAACTTGGTGAGATGAGCGTTGGCCTGTTCATCCTAAAAGCAAAGAGCCGGGGCGGAGGGGGGGCCGTGTACGATCAGCGAGCGCTTCTTGGGGGCTCACAGGGAGAAACAGGCCAGGCGCCGCGCTGGGGTCCCGCTGACTTACAGCCTCCTCGGCCTGCCTCTTGTAGGACTTGACCTTCACTTGAAGTTTGTCCACCAGATCCTGTAATCTCACCACGTTCTTCCTGTCCTCTTCGCACTGAAAGAGAGAACATGGGACAGTACTTAGCCAGGGGCCGGCAGGGATGCAAGAGGTCCCCGTTCTCTGGGGCTAAAGGATTTCTCCCTGTTTTCTGGAGAGAGGACCCCGGTGGGTGGGGGGGGGTGTTTGCACTTCACAGAGGAAATGACCGGGGGGTTTCTTTCCACTTGCCTGGTAAGTTAACTCCTTGACCCGCCGCTCATACTTCCTCAGGCCCTTGACAGACTCAGTGTTCTTCTTCTGCTCCCCTTCAAGCTCAAACTCCAGCTCTCGGATCTGGGGGAACGTGTGTAAATTAGTCGGGCTGGAGCACGAACGGGAGAGGCCGGAAAGCTCTGCGTAGGCCGGCGTCTGCCCCGCAAGTACCCGCGCCTCCAGCTTCTGGATCTGCTTCTTCCCGCCCTTCAGGGCCAGCTGCTCAGCCTCGTCCAGGCGGTGCTGCAGGTCCTTCACCGTCTGCTCCAAGTTCTTCTTCATCCGCTCCAGGTGCGCGCTGGTGTCCTGCTCCTTCTTCAGCTCCTCCGCCATCATGGCCGCCTGAAAAGCACATCATCCCACTCAGATGCAGACCAAGGTCAAGTGCTTGGAGCTGTCGAAATCTGGGTACCCGGAGGACCAGGGCCATGCTGATGACAAAGGACAACAGGTAACGGGATGACTGAGCCCACCGTCCACCATGGAATCTGAGAAGAGCTGCACCAGGCATGTAGCATAAGCTAAGAAGTGAAACCTTCAGGGGCTGGATGGGAAATAGTTTCTTCCCTTTCTTAAACTGGCCTCCTTGGGACCTCCCCAGCTCCAAGGAGATTCCTTCTTTCCTTATCACAATTATCACCAACCCGTGACTTAGAGAATTCTGAGTTCATAACCTAGCATCACGGGCGTGGGGTAATGAGGCTAAGGGAAGGCCTCTAGGGAGCTGGGGGTGCCTGAGCAAGCAGGGAGGAATCGTCACAAGGTTGTGCCCTCCATCGAGCAGCAGGGGGCGCTGTGGGGGCCACGAGCCCAGAACCAAGGCCTCTGAAGCAGGAAGGCTGGGTGCCGGTGGGAGGGAAGCCAGCTTCCTGGGAGGTGACGCTTGGTGGGATCCTGACATCTGAGGGCCTCCTTTTTATATCTGGAATCAGTCATACGCTGAAGGAAAGAGGAGCATACCTCCCCAAGGGCATAAGAAAGGAAGATAATCCCTTCCGGTCTTTTTTATCCACGCTCCCTTATTTCTCACGTCCACCATTTAAACGTGTGGGAGGAGACGCACTGAGTTCCCGGGGAGGTGGGGAGCGCTTCTGGAGCAGAACTCACACCACATGTGCCCTGGGAAGGCCCCACCTTGTCTAATGGGTTGGAGAGGAAGGGGGCTTAGATGAAACGCAATCCTGGCAGCCATGCAG